>NW_019641687.1:0-578247 GCF_000599845.2 Trichogramma pretiosum
CAAGTCCGCGCGGACTTGCCTGCGCGGAACGTAAACAAAGCGCGGAAGCGTTGTCGAATCGGAGTCGTCGCGAAACAAGTCATCGCGGGTCTCGACAGACTCGCGAACTTGAATTCAAAACATGCCGACGACTAGCGAAATTCAGAGTCTCGAGCGTACAGCGCGTAAGGTGGTTCGTGGGTCGGACGAGGGGAAGAGCACGGTCGATCGAGTCATCGCTCTTGAAGATGAGCAGGTGCTCAGGGAGCTGGCGAAGAGCGGTGCGAACACGCTGGGATCGGCGAAGGAAGCGCGAGACCGTCTGCTGCGTCTGTGGCTCCGACTGCAGGGGTACGAGTCCGCGAGCTGGGCGCCCGAGATCGACGGCGACGTTACATTTAACGTCGTACCACGCGACAGCGAGCAGCTGGTTGATCTCGAGGAGGCAGGTGCGGTCACGACGTCGGAAAACACGGCGACAAGCTCGA
The DNA here is from genome assembly GCF_000599845.2 of Trichogramma pretiosum. Taxonomy (NCBI): domain Eukaryota; kingdom Metazoa; phylum Arthropoda; class Insecta; order Hymenoptera; family Trichogrammatidae; genus Trichogramma; species Trichogramma pretiosum. Next base: position 468 of record NW_019641687.1, read on the forward strand.
CGGTGACAACGAGTTCCGCGAACTCGTTGACGAGCAGCAGCGTGACAGCGGGCAATTACGCGTTGAATGTTCGCTCCGCGCCGATAATGAGCGCGTGGATGAACGCGGAGCCCGACGAGCCCACGCGACTCGCGCTGCAGGCTCGAGGCTGGACGCCACCGCCGACACCGATTGACTCCTCACGTCGGCAGAGGAAAAGTCGGTCTAAAGAAAGCACAATCGCGGAAGAGACGGAGTGTGGAAGCTCACGTCGGTCGAGCACGAGCAGAAGTACGTCGCGTGCGAGCACGCCTGTTCGGAGTAGCGGCCGGTCGAAGTTAGCTGCGCAAATTCAGCAGCTGAGCGAACAGCTGGCTCTTTTGTCAGCCAGTTCTTTCGACGAGCAGCGCGGAGGTGATGAGAAGCCGCGGAAGAGGTCGAGCCTACGAGCCGACCCTTGCGAGCGTGAGCAGAAGAACGTGAGTCGAAAACCACGGGACTCGAGCAGCGAGGAAGAGAAGCGCGTCGTGAGTAAATCGCAGCGTAAAGTGAAGCAGCGAACAAAGCTACCACGCGAGAGTTCGGCCAGCAGCAGCGAAGCGAGCGAGGCCGAGCAGAGAGTGAATCGTGCACGCGCGGGTCGTAAGATGGACGGATTGTTGCGTCGCGAAAAATTCATGAGGCTCCTCGCGAGCTACAAATTGAATTTTAAAAGCGGCGACAAAACGAAGGCGCAATTATTCTTAGAGCGTGTGAAGGAATTTCGAGATAGTGTGCCGATGACACTCATCGAATTTTTCGATGTCATGTCTTTCGCTTTTAACTCGGACGACAGCTCCGATCTCTGGTATCGCACGCATAAGCGCCGTTTCGTCACTTTCGCGGATTTCGAGACCGCGTTCAAAAACATGTATATCGGCCTATGCGACGAGGACGATATAATGGACGAGCTGCAGCACAGAGTGCAGGGCAAGAGCGAGACGATCTCGGAGTACTTGACCTTCGTGCGGCACCTCGTGATGCAGTTCGACGAACCGCCGACCGAGAAGAAGCTGGCTCGTATAGTGTGGCGAAACTTACGCGCGGCGTACCGACTCGTACTCAATGATGAGTGCCCGAACTCGATTGACACGATCGAGAGCCGTGGATTGAGATACGAGCGTGGAAGAGCACTCGATGCGAAAATCGAGAAAAGTGGCAGAGATCGAGCCGCTCTCGCGGATACGAAAGGTGCGAAGGTCGGTGCGTTGTCGGCCGAGCAGACGAACACGAGCGCGTCCTCGAGTAATGCTTCGAATAAGCAAAACTCGAACGGCGGAAAGAAAAGTGCGAGCGCGAATTCAAACGTGAACGTAGATGCACCGACGGCACAGCAGACGACATCGCCACAGCCGCGCGGTGCTGCTGGCGGCTTTGTCGGAGCTTGCTACGAATGTGGCCAGACGGGACATAGAGCGAGAGAGTGTTCGCGGACGAAGTGCTATCGATGCCAAGGGTTCGGACATCGAGCGCCCGATTGCTCGAGGCCTCCTGTGGTGTCGATTTCACCGACGGAGAAATGTCAATTCTGCGGCATGGAAAACGCGACCTTCTTGACGTGTCCGAGATGTGTTGCACTTCGACAGCTGTTGGGAAACTTCAACGCGGAGACGCAGCGCAGCCATGTATCTCCGCAGCTTCGATTTCAACCACGATAGGGGACGAAGGGCTGCGTGTACACGACTCGAGTGAGGCCGCGCAGCCAACTCCAGTCTGTACACAAGCGAACGAGGGAGGCGAAGCGCGAGTCGGCGACTTGAAACTTCAAATCGAGCAGCCGACTCCGGCAAAGAGACGAGCGCGAGCGGACGACGCAAACACAGCTTTGCAGGCGACCGACTCGTGTGGTGTGAAGATCACGCGAAGTAAATTCACGTCCAGTTCGGTGATAGGCGAGGCGGTGAGCTCGGGCTCACCCTCGTACTATTGTGACGCGGATGAAGCTTGCGCGCGCGAGAGAGGGAATAGACGTGTGCGAATGTATGACGAGGTACATAGAGAGGTCGGAGAGAAGTTAGCGGACGAGAGCGTAGAGCGTAGAGATGCTTCGCGAAAGGCTGAGTTCACAGGTCGTGTGAACGATACGCCTCTCGGCGAGCAGCCGCAATGGCTTGGCCAAGCGCTTGACCAAGCATCGGCCGACTGCAGTGAGTCGCCGATCAGCCATGCGGCGCGTGAAGAAGAGATAATCGCGGCGATGATGAATGAAAATAGGGACTTCATCAACGTGCGTGTGAACGGCGAGGTGTATCGAGCGATGTATGACACCGGGGCGCAGGTCACGATAGTTGGACCTCGCGTCGCGGAGAAGTTGAGAGATCGGCTACACGAGACATCGGCGAATATAAAGATGCCCTTCACGCCAGTGCTGTCGCGGACGATTGGCACACTGACGGTGGAGGTAGGGATCGATGGGCGTGTCGAGCCGATGCGTTGGCGAGCGATGTCATACGGGGATGACGATATAATACTCGGCGCAGATTTCAAAAATTTGTGGCAAGTTGACACGTGTACGAGCCAACAACAGTGGCGAGCACATGGTGGACCGTGGCATGATTTTTGTGCACAGAACGATACGGCATTAGATATTTTCGTGGAGTGCGCGGGATTGTCGGTCGCGACCGTAAACGAAATTCATGCGAGCGGCGAGGTATTTAAGCGAGTGTACGAGAAGAGTAAAAACGTCGCCTGCTGCGCGGAGCTCGAGCGGAACAGCTTGTGCGATGACAGCAACAAATACGGCGATGTATGCGCGAGTACGGGTTCATGTGGCGTAACCGAGCGCTCGGCCTCTGTTCAGAGCAGCGCGCCGGTTATTGCAACGAAAGCGATGCGAGCGCGCGCGTTTGGAAGGACGGGCCCGTACCATCAAAGGGAAGGCCCTCCTCATGATCGACGAAAAGTTGGCGAAATAGCGCGGAGAAATACCGGCGCACCGCGAGGCGAGAAGCCTGTTTGTCCTCGCCAGCGTGTGTCGCGTGGTACGGTAACCTGCGGTCCTGAAGAAGACGAGGAGATATGTGCTCCGGCGCACCACAGTGGCGAGATGCCTGGTTGTCCTCGCCCTGTGCGGCTCGCGGCGCACATAGATCGCGCGTACGATGATGTCTAGGAGAAATGCACCGGCGCACTGCCGTGGCGAGATGCCTTGCTGTCCTCGCCCAGCACGGATCGCGGTGCATCCCGTAAACGGGAAATTCGATTTTTCTCGTGTGTTGGAGTCGCGTTAATTGCTGTGACCGACCCTCGTGAAAAGCTGCGAGGGTGGTCTCAGCAAGGGGGGGAGAGTTGTAACGTTGTGGCCGCGTAACGGCCCGCTGTGACATGCCGGGTCAATGCGGAGTCGAACTCACAATCGGAGCGACGCTCTCGCATGGATTCGGTAGTCTGCGGGCCGGACGGGCGGCTCGCGTGGGGGCCGCAGAGAGAGGGAAGTGTGAGCGGCCACGCGCGAGTTCGCGAGCCGGGTCTGCGAGAGACAGTCGAATCGTACAGTTACGATAATAGCTCTCCTCGTGCGATTTCGTGTGAGAGAAGTAGAGCGATTTGGTGAGTAGAATTTGCTCGTGTGGTTGTGTGTGCGAGTTGAGTGCAGACCACATCACCGTTGTGATACGTGTGTGTTTGCGTGGCGCATAGGTGTGCCAGCAAACAGCCTCGTCGGGTGTGTGGGTCTGCGAGCACTTGCACGTGCAAGTGTGAGCGTGAGTGAGTGTGTGGGTGTTAGAGAGGACGTGGTGATTGACCTCGTCGTCTGGGTTCGGCGCGACGCGGCCTCAAGGCCCTCAGGCGACCCGTGCTTCGGCACGACCGGCCTCTTGGCCTCGCGAACGCGAGTAATATCGTCCGGATTTAGGCGCGAGAGATATCGGGACGCGGAGGTAGGCGCGATATATCGGCGCGAACGAGCAGACCTAGCGCTGCATCGGATCCGCGGAGCCCTGAGCGAGTCGCGGGGTACCGGGGCTAGCCGGCCAGGTACTCGGGTAGGAGCGAGAGTTTGTGGCGCTCGTCGGCGACGACCTCGCGGTCGTCTGGCGCTCCGCACGTGCGGTAAAGCCGACGAGCACACCGAGACGCAAAAGAGCCATTGCGGCGCATCTACGAGCGAGAAGCGAGGCGTACGTCGCCCGCGCGGATGCGCCGTTATAATGCATAAAGATATTGACTAATGTATTTGCGTCAAGTGCCTAGAAAGCAACAAGTTTTATAAACTTGACATCGACTAAACGTGTAATGGAATCTTTTCTACATTCTGTGTAAATTAACATGAAAAATAAACGTGCACGCGTAGACAGTTTCATTTTCCAGGGTCAACCTTGAGCGTCTCTCATCTCGCATTTGGTTTCGATCGATCTCCAACGGCAGCAGAGCTCATTCAAAAGGAAGAAAAAATCTTGCCAAACAATGGAGTTTGCCAAATGCCATATAACATTGATTCGCACTCATAATTGACGGAAATGCAGCAGGCGCCGATGCAACAGAGACTCTCTGCGTCGAGCGATAGACGGGCATGTATACGTGGCAGTGTAGCGTGTGTGTACGACTTTCTAACGCGCGCCGCGGCCCTTTTATAAAGTGTGCTAATCTCCATCCACGCCTTTGCTGCCGCTGCCGCTGCTCCATGAGTTCCTTACAATGAGAGAGGCGCATTTCGTGTGCAGCAGCAGCTGCGAGAGAAATTTCTTTCATACTTTGACGGTTGCACTTTATTTCTCTCTTTTTGCCTTGCTATGCAATCGAAGCCAGTATGTATATACTACCATACATTTCTGCGCTGCAGCTTTGCATACATAGGCTTATCCGCATCTTTGACACGGATTTCATGAGTCTTAATTGTTCTACATTGTTATCCAACTGACGTTGAAGCCTTTATTTCTTGCCTATAAATTATTTTAATTTTGAACGATTGTTTACTTTCAAATGCAAGCCTGTTTCTAATTAAAATAACACGCAGTAAAATAATATGTACTCGGAGTAAATGTGTAAAAAGTTCTGGGATAATCTTCGAAAGTAAAATTGCAAGTACTGGGAAAGGTTGATATGGATTAACGTATCAACAAATATCAATGCTCAGCAAGTGTCAGATGCACAAAGCCAAGCACACCTGTGCGACATCGTAGGTATATGAGTCGATACACTTCACCCGCGTGCAAACTGGTGCAGTTTTTCTGGGTGAAGGGAATGGTTGTGGCCACGCGAGGAACTCTGGGCCGCACTCGACCTCAGTCAAGGCATTATGTAATCTATATGATTGTTCGCTTATTCTCCCGTGCGATCGTGCTTTTATGGCACTGCCCTGATAGCTGCGTTTATACTATACGAATCTCGAAGAAGTGAGTGGGTATCCGGTGTTGGCGCGTTATATTCGACCTGGAAGCGTTGATCTATGCACTTTTCGCGATTATTCCAAGCGTGATTTTGCTGTTACAGAACTGCTGCTACTCGGCTGCAGTTCAAACATTATTCCATCGACAATAGGCCACATTTTAAATCGTTTCGCGCATTATTACGAATTGAATTCTCCGCGCACTCGTTTACACAATTATTTAACTAACTTGGAAAAGCACAAATGCCTATACGGCGTGAACTCTCGTGGATTCGCAGTTCTTGTCGGGATTGATTAACTCGCGCGTGTACAGATCTGGGTAATGCTGCTAACGATATTTCTTACGTCTTTCGGCAGTGAATAATTCTCTTCCATGCGGACTCTTCCATGGGTACACGCGGCGCGCGGTACGTGCTTTACGCAATCGCCGCTGCTAAACTAATTTTCCAATATCGAAATGACACCTATCGTGGCTATTGCTCGAGCCATTAGGCAAATAAAATAAATCTCGAAAAGTTTATATATTATTACATACGTGCGCGTGAAGCGTACTTATGTACATTAACGATACGAGCCGATAGCAATTGTGGGAAATCGAGATTCTCTTTGTTAAGGCGCGCTGATACTTTAAGAGGCGCTGTCAGAACGATTATACATTTAGATAAAAATCCGCCAAACATCTATTCATAAATCTTCATAAATTAATATTGCGCTTGTGTGTTTACGGGTGTATAAACGCACTCCTCGTATGTATTTATGTAATGTATGTACTCACTGACAGCTCACTTTTCAATTAGTTCACTTTTTATTAAGCGTGGATATTTAAATAATCTAAGACAAGTAGACAAATAAAACTACTCAGTAGTTGCATGCTGCATGAAACGCAATATTTTATAATCAATTAATATTTTTCTGTCATTTAATTCATACGAATGCCATAGTGTCAGCTCAAGCTTTCTACTGATATGATTGTGCTTGCTCAATCTTACTGTGCGTATGAATGCATTACTTTTGATTTTATTAGTGTATAATGAATTTGTGTAAAAATCTAAGATCTAATCGATAAGTCATGCATGCGAGTATACGCGTTATTCTGATTTTGTAATAATCTTGCAGAATCATGACGCGCGTTAAAATGAAGCTGGTTTATTTTGTTTACAATTATGTGCACGCACATCTTTCGTCAAATTTTTGAATTTTAGTAGGACTAGAATAATTTTACGCAAATGATCTTAAAAACAAATTATATTGAAAATATTTATCTCCGATAAAATTTATTTACCAATAAAAAAGTCAACAAATATCGACGCATAAACAAAAAAAATATTCGACAGTTAAGATAAAATTTTGATTTTACATTCGGTAAGTACTTGACTTTCTTTGCAGTCGTATAGGTACAACAAACTTTCGTCGCTTAAATGATAAATTATCGTGTCGTAACAATTTTTCGGTAGCTCGGCACCTATTAATTTAATCAAGTATGGGGCCACAAATTTTACCAGTTGCAATCTTTCCTTCCCTTTGGTGTGTTGCAACTTGAGTAAATAACCATAAAGCGGGTACTTCTTGGTCAAATTTTTATCGGACAAAATTTGCCTAAGAGTGTCATTTTCCATATAACGGACCAATTGATTCGAGCTCATGAAAATGAGATCGTAGAGTCGAGCGAAGTCGTCGATTCTGACGGACATCATTTTCTCGATCTCCTCGTTGCACTCGTCGTCGGTGACGTAGTGGAAATCGCAGACGTCCAGAATACTCTGCAACTTCACCAGACAGAACTTTTTGTACTCGCTGTTCTGGAGCTCGTGGTAAGCCTGCAAATTCTTGTCGATCAACGGCGCCGAGATTCGCTCGAGCTTCTTCACGTGGTTCACGAAGAAGTAGTGGATGCACAGACGCTCTTTCATGTCGAGACACATGGTCAGGGGTGTTCGGCCCTTGTGGTCCAGGGCATTCAAATCGGCGCCCGCGTCGAGCAGAGCAGGCACCATGAAGACGTCCTGGTCCAGGCAGGCGTAGTGCAGCGCCGTCATGCCTTGGTAGTCGCGCACGTTCACGTCGAAGTGGCGATAGATCCTGCGCGCCAGCGAGCCCCGGTCGCGGTAGTTGACGGTACTCGGCTCCGGGCGGAAGTAGCCCCGATCTTTGCCCTCGCGCAGCAGCGCCAGGTGCAGACCCGTCAGGCCCTTGTTGGTCCGGACGTACACGTCGGCCCCGTGCTCGATCAGACTCTCGATTATGGCCACGTAATCGTCGACGTTTTTGTGCTGCTTCGAGCGAGCCGCGATCACGGCCGCGTGAAGCGGACTCCTCGTGTATTTGCTCTCGGGCCAATTCACATCGGCCTTGTGCCTCAGCAGTATGTCGACGATCGCTTTGTGGCCGTTCCACACCGCGTAGTAGAGCGGCGTGTGACCCGTGGAATCTGTCAAATTAACGTCGGCTCCCTTGGCGATGTACATCTTCAGTAGGTCCTTCTCGATTTTCACAAAATTTTTATTTTTCTTCGCCAGATAATGCAGTACGGTTTGGCCGGACGAGTCTTGCTGATTCAAATCTGCTCCGTGATCTACGAGACATTGCACCAACAATTTATGTCTAACATTTAAAAGGGAGATGATTTCTCCCAACTTTTTTCTCTTTTTATCCAACGGTCTAGTATCCAAATTATTGTACAAGGAGAGAATTATGGAATTATTCTTGTTGTTGTAAGTTTCCATGAGAGGAGTCCTTCCAAAATTGTCCACTAGATTCACATTTTTATTTTTGCTGCTCATTAATAATTTTATTATTTTCCATTGCTTGCTAGCAGATATAATCGAATCAATGACTTTATCGAAATCTCCTGCTTTGATCAGTTTCAAGAGTTTTCTTTGCAACATCTTGATACCAACTTGAGATCCTTGGCAAACTAAATGCAACGGAGTCGATCCAAAGCTATCTCGGGCATCTATTTCAGCCCAATCCTCTAATAATAATTTAATAGTTTCTATATTTTGCTGCTCGACAGCCACGTGCAACGGCGTATAGCCGACAAAGGAATTTTCCCAAAACCTCTGTTGTAGTAGTGCTTGATTGAACTTTAACAGTGTTTTTACATTTTCAATGTTATTTCTGTAGCACGCAATATGCAAGTGCGAAATATCAAATGTATTTCGGGATGATTTGCACTGGTACACAGTGTTGTATATTTTTAATAAGAGATCAATTATGTCGTTGTGTCCGTAACGAAATGCTAAATGAAGCGGAGCCACAGGTGCGGTATCCATAAACAAACACTGGGGATTTGTATCCAATAAAAGTTTGGTTGTTTCGATGCTCCCGTATTGTGCCGAAAAATGCAGCGGGGTGTATCCCTTGTAAATTGAATCGGCGTAGTCGATGTAATTGCAAATTTCTGCACCATCGTTTATGAAGTGTTGAACAATTTCGGTGTTATTGGTGGTACACGCTATGAAGAAGTGTGAAATTCCGCGTTTGTTAGTCAGATTACTGCAGTTTTTATCCAATCTCGAGATCAATTCTTCGGTAATTTTTTTATTTTGACATTCGAATGCCATGTGCAACGGAGTCGAATTATCGACAGCGTTTGGCAGCTCCACACTGGCCCCATTGTCTAGCAATAATCTGACCGTGTCGAGGCGATTATACATGACTGCAAAGTGTAGCGGAGTATATCCCTTTCTTTTTCCCGAACGTATTTTCTGATTCACGTCGACGTTGCAGTCCAAATATGTATTGATGGAGTCGTTGTCGCCACAGGCGCTGGCAACGTGAAAGTACGAGAATCCATTGCGATCCTGCAAGTTGGAGCTTGCGGCTTCGAGGTGCAAGCCCAGCAAGTACTTGCACAGTTCGGGCTCGTGGCGAATCAAGTAATGTTTGCCGGCGCGATGGATGGGAGTCTCCATTTTCTTGTTCTCGGCATCGAGCCACGCGCCCATCGACACGAGCTGTTGCACCAATTCCAGGTCGTAAGTGTCGACGGCATGATGCAGAGGAGTGTCATCGGTGAAGTCCTCGTCTGTGATATTGATTCGTTTGCAGCCCCGCCTGATCAGCAAATTAGCGATTTCCTTGTGCCCGTACTTGAGGGCTTCGTTCAAAATGTGAAAATCCTCCCACGTGTCGTCTTGTGGCGGCACTCCACTCACGTCCAATATATCGCGTACGTCCTGGAACTCTCCTTTCTGAATGGATTTATTCAGATTCGTAGAAACATCTTGAACGATATCAAAATAAATAAAATCAATTTAATGCGTGAAAATGTTTTGAAAATGCGAAATTTTAAGCAAACCCACCAAGATCCATGTTTATTAATTCGTTTAGTAATTTTCATTTGCTTGCATACAACAAAGTTTAGCCTTCCTTACTGATTATCCAAGAATATTTTATCTACGCAGAAAATCTAAAATTTAAGAATATACATGAATTAATTAAAAGTTAAGGAATGTGTTTATAAAAAAACAAGAAGAATGCGCATAATTATGTCAAAAAGTATGAAGAATCGGAAAATGTACCAAGTCTGTCCTACATTACGGTGTAGAGCGCTTAAGGATCGTTGGTCGGGAAATTTGCATCACATCGTACGTTAACTCGATAAACTTCAATTAGAATGGAATTTTCGTAAACGGAGCCTCCAGCTCGTTTCAGCATTCCGAGGCTGCAGCTCGCGTGCTGCTGCTGCAAATCTAGCATGTGTTGTAGCCGTAATATGTAATACGGTCGCGTATACGCGTGTCCAGCCTGTTTGTATACGCGCCCTTCACCCGAGAGACCGAGCAGCATCTTTCGTTCAAAAAGTCTATTAAGCGTAGGCACGAGCCTTACAATGCATGGATGTGTATTAACGCGATACGTGCCGTAATAAGAAAAGACAGGCCGCAATAGTAACACGAGCACGCGAACGATGCACGTACGGGAGAGAATTGCGTTCGAACGATGTCTGGCAACTGTCGTTTTTGTTCATATAGAGGCGAGACAAAGGAGTGAGATTGAAAATTCACTCGTCTCATCTCGTGCGAGACATCGCGAGCGATTGATTGCCAAGTGTCAATTCGAGGAGGATGAGTTTTCTATGTTATATGTGTGTATCGGACTGTACGGTAGCATGCACGATATCAAACTGATTGCACTAATCTGACATTGACATAAAACAGTGGTATAAACCGCGAGAAAACTGTAACGTTAAAAAGTCACCAAGGAATAAATTACATGGTTCGCTGCAATGAAAAAAAATTATTCAAGGTTTCGAGTATCGAGCAAGTAGAAATGTTTTGAAGTTCATAGTTCTCAATATAAGGATAAATTATATTAGAGAAAATATTCGCATACCATGGATAAAAAGATCGATAGCCTCGCAGAGTGTGAACATCATATGCGAGATGTCAGAATTGTACCTAAAGTACACTTTCATAAAACGAGTTCCTTTAAAAATTTTTCTAACTAAAATCTTCATATCAATTTGAGAATACACATTCATTGTATGTGAAATATTTTTGTTTTAAAGTAGAGAACGAGATTCCTAGTTTTTTTTTATCGATAGTAAGAAATCTTAAAAAGATCCAACAGGTCGCTAAAATTATTCAATAATGAAGATACAGGCATGCGAATAGATTTTCAAAGTAAAATCAGACAATTTTTATTCAACAATTCATCTCGTTTAATCAATGAAATTAATATATTTAATCATTTAAGAAATAAAATATTTTATTTTCCAAGTTATTAGTAATTAAAAATCAGCGAAGATTGCACATCCCTTACTTATGTCATTTTCGGTACAAATTCGACAAATGCTCGCATGAAGTTATTAATGAACTGCAAACAATTTATTACAAGTGGCGCGCGGACAGTTTCGAGGGATGGTTGCAACAGCCTCGCAACTCAATTATAATCATTATGAGAATAGCGTGTTTACGGCATACACATACAACTAGATCTCTCTGAAATTTAAGCCTTCTTTTGCCCTGGAGTATAATGAGAAAAATTGAAACGTTTCAACACGCTTGATGACCGGAGTTTTAAAACTCTCTGCTCTCTCAAGTATCAGAGTCGAAAAGGTTTTGAGCTTCGTTAACGGACTAAGTAGATAATAGCTACTACTGAGAGTATTTACCGCACGAATGTTATGAAAATCAATGTTGTGCAAGTTGAGTGTTAAAATTTAAAACGATATCATGCCTCGATGATATCTTTGATAAATTTCTAAACAGTGTACTGTAGAGTGAAAAAAAATAGTACAGACGAACACTTCCTAAGTGCGCAACGCCAGGCGTGCGCCTTTATTAATTCGACTCTCGTTGTCGAGAAAGGTAAGAGTGCACGTTGGTCGAAAAAAAAGCGTCCGTGCATCTCTCGTAGACGAGGGAATCACGCGAGAGTGCGTAACGTCCATCTATGAGCCATTGTTCGTACTCGGTGTTTGCAATGTAATAAGGCCATACTTACGGAGATGATTATTTTTTTTGCCTATATTTTAGACAGAATCAGCCCTTGGGGATCGCTAAAAACTCTCTTCTTCAGCTGCCTCTTCGTAACCACGCACTCGAGAACGAGAAAATTGATTTAACGTAACTGCGATCAATTTGACACTGAATGTATCCACACAGATTCTAGTTTGTGTATATTATTCAACTCTGTGTTTACATTTTAAAATGTACAATACATTGGTAATATGAGACAATTCATTGGACGAGCATGATCAAAATTTATCTGTTCAGTACAGAAAAGAATTAGTATATCGAAGGTCTTTTATTCAACTAATAGTTGTAAAAAGAACAATATTAGGTGCATGAACACTTTTTCAAAAGCACGAGGAAAAAAATCTTAAAATCCTAAGTACTTCACATGGCAGTTCGATACACAATCGTAAATATTAATTAATACGAAGATTAATTTTAGTATATTTTTTTTATTATATTCTAGATATTTAGATTTTATCGCTATTTTACATTTTAAATCATCAAGCTATTAATGAATATTATTTGTAAGAGTTACCAGTATAAAATTACTTCCGAATGAAGCATTGCGACAACAGAATACTCAGCATAGAAGCGTCGAGCTGTAACAATAGTAACAGCCTATTTGTTGCATTGCACTTATAATATAAAAAAAATTTATATTGATTTTTCAAGTATGAGTATAAGTAGGTAAAGTTTATTTAATCCAACAACTTAATGAAAATCATCTTTGTATGCGAACATTATCCCTGCATACTAATAAGTATCTCTCTATACCGATTACCGACCAATACGTAAGTATCTCTGTACCAACTCAGCAGATATCTTTGAATATCAAACCATATAAGTATAACTGTACTTTTTCTTTAACTCAATAGGTAACTCTGCTTACTAATCAAATTTATAATATCTCTGTATGCCTTTGCCACATAGAAAACTCACACTTCATCGAGTTGTGTCTCCATAATCGTTGTTAAAATTTAACAATGTCTATAAGTATCTCGCAATTTTTCATCTGCTATTTTGAATTTCATTTTTTGTTTAGCCGAAAAAACTATACCAAAAATCACGATGGAAAATCTTTGATAATTAAACTGAGATAAGCAATAAGCATGGGAGTAATGTTTGGAATTTTTGTCGTTTTATTTCTAGTTGAAAATGAATAAAGAGCCAGCGCATGAGATCGTGTGTGACGATTGAATGTTGATCCTCGAGGACCATGGCAGGGTACAAGTTATGAAAAGGAGACTCATCGTGGGCCTTCTCGTGTTTCCCTCGTATACATCAGAAGTTGAAAAAAAAAATACATTCCACTGATGTAACGGCATAATAATGCAGGTAGAGCCGAGAGAACTGCCTGAATAAATGTGTGTAAAATACGTGTTGTGTGCTACACATATGTTATATGAAGATTATAGTAATCAGTAGCTGTGGGTGTACGAAACATGAGTGTCTCTAGATTTATTGTAAACACGATTCGGCGCGGGCATATAGCTTTTCTTTCGAAACAGCACGATTTTTGGTATGAATAATTTTTGCGACTCCTGTCGCTGACGTCGTCGCACCCATCGCGCTAGTTTCACATCTAGAATTTTTATTAAAATTTGCTCGGGGAGTACTTTTTATTTGCTTATTAAAAATGTAGCGCTTTGATTCGGACTGTTTGATAGAAATACAATCGGTTTATTAATAAATTGAACCGAAAAATTGAATAATCATAAGTGGTCTCCTTTTGATTGTATGGACGAACAAGGCAAGGATATGACGATAAAATCAAAATCGAGATTGGCGAATCGTCGGTCCGCCGACGCTCATGTATCCAAGACTCATCGATAGTTTGAGCTTGCGAAATTTATAAGCGCGAGGGCAGAATAATAGATTACCATCATCGCGTTCTTACACCGTCGTCTCTCTCTCTCACTCTCTCGCGTCTGTATAACACGAAGACGTGCCCCGTACGTATATCATACGCTTCTAGCATGGTTCGATAGGAACGTGCTTCGAATGCGCCGTGAGCCGTCGATCTTCCGCGTGAGCAGCGCGATTACTTCGAGAAACAACTTATCAAAAAAATGTACGGACAGCTATTAGGAGGCTGCGCTATGTAGTTGCCAAGCACAAGTCATACAACATGCAGATATAAAATAGTCGGCTAAATGATTGATCCGATCGCTTTGTATCGAGTCAAGCGACATTCTTCGTGGTTAATTGATTGTTTCTCAAGAGAAATCTGTAGTATATAATCTTCAGGTTGATGTTATTGATAATTTTACTTACAAGTTTATCGATCTCAAATGGAGAACAGAGCGTCATCTAATTACTGATTGATCAATTTGCGCGGTGTGATCGAACTAATTTAAAAGGCGATCTGAACGATTTTGGACGAAAGATGAGTGGTCGGGCAAAAGCCGTAAACACTCGATAAGTAAACCTGGGGTAATGCATTACTTGGTAGTTTGAATAACCAATGGAAACAAAACGAGTCTGTAATACAATACAAATGTTACTCTTCATAGTGTTATGGATTCGCATAACACAGCCTCAGCTCGCACGTATGTGTGTGTGTACGCGTTGCACGCGCTGCCCGCCAGTGGCGCCTCGCGCGGTGGCCTCAGGCCCGACGGCATACGCGACGGTCAGATAGGCTCGAGCGAGCGATGAGCAAGGCCGCAAGCGGCAGACGCTCTGAGATAAGGCAGCAAGCTGCGAACCAGCCTTTTATTACTTTCACTGTTATTCTTCTACCTTTGTTAATTAAAATTAATCAATCATTAACTTTCAAGTGAGTTTTGTTCATTTTGCCACCTGACACCTGACACTTTGGTTGAACCATAATAATAGGTGTACCATTATTTCAAATTTGAAGCGTGCATTGCTGTAAACTCATAGTATTACGATGAATCTTTAAATTAAATTTTGCGAAAATATCGCATGAGTCGTGGCATTAATTCGATTTACCAATCGTTCTATACGTTGAAATAGCGAGCGAAAATTCATACCCAATACAATATCGCGATAAAAGTGTTAGACTTATATTATTATATAAGAAATAGTTCATTACAATGGGCACTTATCGGAAAGAACAGGTGTTTTGTCGAATTATGACGACACTAAGATCGATTCCTATTACGCGAACTTGCACAATATATTATAACGCGTGTGTGTGAGTGTGAGTGCATGTGTATGTTGAATTCAGCACGCAGGTAGCACGAGAAATCGTGCGAAATATCCCAATAGTTTAGTTTCCGTTTTATGAGCGTAGGTGTGAAAAAAGATTGAGAATTTTTTTCACTGGAATGCATTCAAACTTTTAGAAACAAAATACTATATATAACCCCTTAGAAATCTTGTTGCTACAGAGAGCAACATAAGTTAAAATCGAATCGAGTTCAATGGAGCCTTCGTCACCAAAAAATTCATAGAGCTTCCTCAGTGTGACAACTAATATCTCCTAAATTATTTACCTAAAGATCAGGGAAAGTTCGAGATTATCAAAAAACGTACGGAGTACGTCAAAAAATATCAAATCTTAGCATATTATAATTTTTCTCTTGTATTTTTTGTGGCCGTTGGAATGCTTTCAAAGATTAGCAATTAGCATGAAATCGAAAACAAGTCTTTCATGCTATCAAAAAAACGTTTTAGACACTGAATTTCACAAAGAATCAGCCATATACAAATATACGTGTTTATATACTGTAAAAATATCGAAAGAGATAGAGAGAGAGCCCAAAAAACGTGCGCTCGCAATTTTTCTTTTTCCGCCTGCACCTATAGATGCAGCAGGAGTTTGGAAGAAAGCACTATGAAATCGCTATAGAGCTCGTTGCGCAGTTGCGCGCCAGTAGTCCTTACGTAATCGTATCATCTGCCAGGTATCTACCTGCATGTAATCTAATAACGCGCGAGCCAAGGTCGAGTACTCTTATAAACCTCAAGATTGGGCGAAAAATTCAAAGATAATTCGACTCTTTATGTAAGAGTAATTTTCCCCGATTATTCTTCGATATTGGACAAGCATAACAAGCTATTAGATCATTTCTAATCGAATTGGATAATATTATTATAGCGCACAGAGTGCGGTTTTTTGAATTTGCACACTTTCTTGGAAATTAAGAAATTTGTCACTGACTAATTACAGTACATACTTATAATTAATCAGCCAAAGTGACTCTTTTATCTTTCACCAGACACATTTTGTGTATGTCTGTTGCGTTAGAATAGACAATAGGAAGCAGACAATGCTACACAATGTTTATACTTCCATGACATAAACCCTCGCTTTTCCACTGACAAAACGAGTAAACATGTATGTATAATTATGACGTCAGGTAAAACAGTGCGCGAGAGCGTGTGGTGCCGCGCGGCAAGAAGGTGTCTTAGTCTCGCATTCGCACATACATACACCTATACGCAACGAATCGAGTACTCGTGTGCGGCCGTATCTCAACTATCATCGAGTGTTTTTTATCGCGTTTTAATATCTGCTTCATGCCGAGCGAATAAGAGCCGTACATGCAGCATTTAATATTTTGTAAACTTGCCGCACGAAACACAGTCATTGCATATTTTGCAGCTGTCATATAGTGTAGTGCATTATTCATCGGTTGCGAAGCACCTATAGCGAGCAAAGAAAGTTTTAGAATTAAGGTGGAGTTTCCGTTTGCTCTTGATAGCGCGCGATCAGTGATTAGCTGCGCGACACGACCTTGAAAACGTGATATGATATAAGCCGAGCGTGAATTTTTTCCCCTGAGCTGACCGCAAAAAATACTCCTGTCTCCGAGAAGTATCTGCATCTACAACCGTCGGTGATATTTCTCTATTTTATTATGTGTTGTGTTTTCATTTAAAGGCTCAATTTTTCTCAAAAATATATATGTAGATTGAAAAAGATCAAAGGTAGAGAACATTAAAATGTCGAAGCTAATAACGCAACCTTTTTCGATACACGTGACGAGATGATTTAACAGTTTGTAATTTTTCGCAGAGAAATATATACATCGGTTCGACGGTTCTTCGGCAAGTGCAACAATGCGACACGCGGTGACGTAATGTCATAAAACAACATACATGAATCACAAGTGCAGCGTCCATTAAACTTTGTGTATTGTATATCTCAAAATATTTCTAGCCTCGAGGTGTTGTGTTAATTTTTTTTTCAATAACTCGCATGCTCATCATAAAGGTGGTACAATACAAAACGATCGCGATCGTGTCTGATAAGCAGTCAAAACAATGACGAGGCGTCAAATGATTTCTGAAACATTGCGAACTTTTAAGCTGTTGCTTGCCAAGAACCTTTTACTGCGTCAAAGACATTGGAAAACGAACTTTATCGGTGAAATATGTGTTCCCATCCTGCTTGTGCTGGGTCTATGGATGGCAAGACATTTGGCGGGAAATTTAACGTCCAGAGCTCCTGTAAATATGAACAATAACACCCTGTACGAGGTCCTGACGAAAGACCAATTAGTCGACATTGGCATTGGATCGGATCATCTACACATATATTTCACTCCAGATAACAGCTTCACCAGATCGTTGATAAATAAAGTGGCAACCGATTGTCTACGATTAAATATACGTAATATAAGTACGTACAAAATTGACTCTTAGCTGTAAGCTTATAATCGTTATCAATGATTGACGAATTATTGATATTCACAGCTCTGCATGGCTACGAAACTGAGAAAGAATTGGAATTCGCCTTTGCGGAGATTGAGTCAAGGAAATCGAGAAAAGTCGTAGGTGTAGTTTTTCACAATGATGAACACGACCCTAGCTTTTCGTATAAAATAAGAACTAGACATTTCAATGAATACGAACGTTTTAATATTTTGTCCCTGAAAAATATGACGGAATACTACTCGATAACAAATTTATTCGTGCAGATGCAAGTATGCATAGATGAAGAATTTATAAATAAAAAAACTAACGACACGACTTTCCGAACTCAGGTAAGATTTTATGCAGACTCGATTAAGGTTTAATATTTACAAGATTTTTGCTGCTTCCAGTAGATTTCAATAGAACGATTGCCCTACCCTCCCTACACAAAGCGAATTTGGACAGACGATCTTTTCAGAGAAATTCTTTGCATTTTGATTGTGGTAGCTTTCATGTTTCCCTTACTGATAGAAACTGCACAAAGCTCTAGTGAAAAATTTCTTGGTCTCAATGTAAACGCAAAATCTATTAAATTATTATTTATCAAGCTTTTTTTCATAATTTGATAATAAAAATAAATTGTATTTTGAATTATAGGTATTATTATATCTTCATGGGATTTCTGATGCCCTAAATCTTCTCAGCTTTTTAATTGGCGGGCTCTCATTCATCAGTACATTTGTGGTACTACCTATAATGATTTTTTTAGTTATGCCAAGTGGCGAAACACTTCCATTTTTATTTTACGGCAATCCCTTTATCGTCTGGATGATATTTAGTTGCTACGTCGTTCACCTACTGGCAAGTGGAATTCATTTTTCAGCTTACTTCAATAGGTGTAAGTAGTAAAATTGAGAAAAGGGACAAGTGATTATTAGGATTTAAACAAATTACATATTATTTCAGGTTTATTTGTGTCAATGGCTTTGTTAATTTCTAATATTATTCCAATGTCACTATTATTACATGGAATGAAAGGAAGTCCTTTGTTACCTTACCTCGGAGTACTTTTTCCCAACATACTTTTACATCGAGCTTTAGAAGAAATGAACTATTACGAAACTATTGGTGAGTTTACGAGTTGTTTTATCTTATTCTAATTAATTCAAGACGAAACTAAAGTCAAAACTAGGTTTATTTTACAGCTGAAGGGGTTCATTGGAATAATATGTTTGTGGTTGGTAAACAATCCTATGGATTAGCAGGGAGTATAGGTGCCTTATGGATATTATCTTTAATAGGTTCACTCATCCAATTTTATGCGGCTATTTACGTTTATAAAGTCAAATCTGGAAAATATAGTTTTAAAAAGCAATTTTCATTTTTCTTCAAGGTTAAGTTTTATTTATTTATTTATTTATTTATTTTTTTTTTTTTGATAAAACATTTAATGAATAAAAATATGGTGGTATTTACATTTCAGACAAAGATGAATAATAAATTTTTGAGTGATGATCAAAATGAATTATCAAAAAATGAAATTAATAAAAAAAACATCGAACCTATAAATAAAGAATCATTCAAGCCAATCATTAAAGTGCGAAACTTAACAAAAAAATACAATATTGGGATGACTAGTAAAACGGTAGGAAAATTTTTGTTGACAACTATTCATCAATCTGATTTAGTTAAACTGTACTTTTTAAAACAATAATGTAGAAAATCAATGTACTAAATGGCATTTCAATGGACTTTTATGAAACACAAATAACTTCTATACTAGGCAGAAAAGGATCGGGCAAGAGCACATTTTTATCCATCATAGCTGGTAATGATATAAAACGTAAAAGCCAATTATTAGACGGAAATGATATTTTCAAAATAATTAAATTCAAACATGTTTTAAGGTTTGGTTGATCCTTCTGATGGTTCTGTAAACGTCGATCGAGAAAAAGTTGATCAGAAAAATTTTTTCACAGGATTTTGTATGGAGAGTAAAATATTTTTTCCCGATCTGACCATTTTTGAGCAATTCAAATTCCTAGCAAAGGTTTTTCATAAATTATCCATTTCCGATTTTTTAGATCTTGCGTTAAATCAATCTCGTGAAATAATTTTTTTTAGCTACGAATGAAAAATGAGGATCGAAATCAAGCCAAAGATCATATTATTGAACTATTAACGAAAATTAAATTATATGATAAAAAAGATAATTTAGCAAAAACGTTGCGTGAAGATGAGAAAAGACGATTATGCATTGGGATGGCTTTAGTAGGAAACCCAAAAGTAAGTTTTAGTTTAATCAAATTATAAAAATTTTTTCGATAAATTTTATTTCGCTCTAGATTTTAATACTGGACGAACCCACTTCCGGGTTGGACTTGGAAGATAAACATCTAATATGGGATATTTTATTGGTATTTTGATAATAAATTCGATTTTAATTAACATCAATTACAAATACTACTTTCATAATATTTATTTTATCAGAAAACGAGACATGAGAAAACGATTATTTTAAGTACTAATGATATTGAAGAAGCTGATGTACTGAGTGATAGAATTGCTATTCTGCATAGTGGACTTTTGATGAGTTATGGAACGTCAGATTTTTTGAAAAAAATTTTAGGTAAATTATACTTTTTATAAGTTTATAACTTTTTTATTTAATCAATAATTTATTTTTGAATCCAAAAATTACTAGGAGAAGGAACCATTGAAATAATTTTAAGTGTTGATAACTCTTTCAATTTTGAATCAATATTAACAGAATTGAATGGTGAAACGAATATCGTAAATAGATTGGGAAATAAAGTAATCATAAAAGTTCATGAATTTCCTGAACTACCAAAATTTTTAGACAAATTAGAAATGAGAAAGTCTGAATATGGAATAAAAAATGTTACCGCCTTTAATTTTAATTTAGAACGAGCTTACTCAAGGTGAACTAGAAGTATAATGCATCTACATAATATTTTATATTAACCTAATTTAATTATTATATTATATTATTATAAATTTGTATTAATTGACATATTGTATTAGTGCAATGCAAGTTGACGAAGACCCAAAAATTAGTTATGAAACACTTAGCTATAGTGAAAAGAGTGTAAGCGGTAGAAAACTTTTTTTTCAAATGATTCGTGCATTATTATGGAAAAAATTCACATATACGAAAAAAAATTTGATTACCATCCTATTAATATTTTTAATGGTTAGTATTTTGACAAAAATAAAATCCAATGCATTGAAACGTTTTCATTGTTTCACTGATTTTCACATATAAGAAAAAAAAAATTACAAATACTACTAATTGTTTTACTATTTCCTTAGGTCCCTAAAGCATTACTCAGTATTACATTTGTTTTAAAAGAAACTAGTGTCACAAAGCCATCTTTGGAGATAATTCCTTTTCATCTTGGATTGTATCAAAGTCCTGAGACTTGTTACACAAGCAACAATGAGATTTTTGGAGCCAAGTATAAGTTTGTTACAGAGGCACAGAACGGCATGGCCGTAAAAATGAGCAATCCGAATTTTTCAAATGGTTAATTGAACTCAACTCATACCCAAGTTATTAATCATTTATTAACAAATGTTATTTTTTCAGAATTGCTTATGAGAGCCTCGCAAGACTTTTCACATTACGATAATCACTTGATAGGGGCTACTTTTCTAAACATTTCCAAAAATAATTTGAACGCTCGTATATATTATTCAGAAAAAATGACCTTTAGCCTACCTATATCAATCAACTTGGTGTCCAATGCAATTTTAAAGGGATTGATTAATGACAGCTACTCCATAAAAATAGCTGGTCAACAATTGTCAACATACGATGATTTCGTTTACACAGATTCAACGGAACAGAACGCTTTAACAGTGGCAATCATGTTTTCTTTCCTTTCCTTTTCGGCGCTGACGCTCTTCGTTTTGCATCCATCTCGCGAACAGGCATTGGGTTTGAAACACATGCAACGCATGACCGGCGTTTCTGGATTTGCCTACTGGTTCACAATATTTATTTTCGATTTGTTCGTCTTCATGCTGGTTGTCATTGTTTTATTGGGCAGTTTACTTATACTAGATTTTACTTTAAATTTTGATTTGTACCATTTATCAGAAGTTGGTAAGATTTTTATTGATACTTAACTCTGAACGTAAAGCAAACGCTACAACATTTTTTAATCGACCAAAAAATTATTGAATTTTCAGCTTTGCTACTATTTTTATTTGTACTTTTTGCTGCTAGTTTATTGCCATTGGTATATATTTTTAGTTTTCTAAATCTACCTACGATCTCCATCGTTCGAATACTAACTTTTTTGCCGATGGGTATAGGTAATAACATATGTATTTTATTTGAAAATGTTTAAATTATTCATTTTAACGATGATACTTTTTTCAGTTTCATTAGAACTTCTAATGCATTTAGTATTTAATTCTCTGAACTCTTACTCGATTGTTCATGTCATTAGATCAATACAAAAACGAATATTTCTTCTTACGCCATACATCAGTTTTTTACACAGTCAAATATCTTTCTACACAACAATTCAAACGAATTCTAGGTGTAGATGGATGCCAAATGCTTTTTATGAAATAGAATGTCAAAATCAAAGTTCTGATTCCTGTTGCAGTACGTACAATATTTAATTATTCTTATTTTTTGTTGAAAACCACACTGATCTTTTAAAACCAGATTTTAAGTGTTTCGATGGGGCATGTCTGATAAACCAGAAACTTTTAACCAATTTTGATAAAGATATTAATTTGGAGGAAAGCTTAATCTATCTTTGTTTCAATCCCATTATATTCTTTGGAATTCTTTTCGTATTGGAATATCAACTATTGCCAAAAAACGTACCAAAATTAATGAAAGAAGAAAACCATATTGATTCGGACGAAAGTATAATTGATGAAAAACGTTCAGTAATGAAACATGTGGCTGTGTTAGAACACTGTGGTATGTTTTTTGATTTATATTTATTTTGCATACTTAAAATATCAATTGAATTTATTTTATAGGAAATAACAAAAAAAACATGCATAAAAATTTACAAGAGTTTAAACTAGATCCAATCACAGTTCAAGAATACTCATCAAATCTCAAAAAAGCTAATGAAAAAGCTTTTTTAGTGGCTAATTTAGGAAAAAAGTTTAACAATAATTTCAGCATTACAGATATCAATTTTGAAGTTGATAGAAATGAAGGCTTTGGTATTATTGGGAACAATGAAGCGGGTAAAAGCGCGATTTGCAATTTAATTTCCGGAAAAGAAGTAGCCAATAGTGGAACTATGTTTGTCGATGAAATAAATTTCAGATGGAGCAAAAGGGAAGTAAGTAAAATTTATAATTATTTTTTAGCCATTTCAAAATATTTTCGGAATCTAATAAAATTTGCAATTAGTTTTTTTCAAAATTAGCGTACTGTCCACAAAATAATGCTCACATCGATAGTTTAAACGCTCACGATCATCTTCGTTTATTTGCTCGTTTACGAGGAATACCGGAAAACAATGTAGATGCAGAAGTGAAAAAGTACATCGAAAAATTAAGTATGTATTATTTTTAAAAATGGTACTATTGCGAAGTGTCCGCTATTTAGAGTGTCCACTATAGAGAGATTTTACTGTATATATTTATTTTATATAATTAATAATTATATAATATTAAAATATTTAATAACTAACGTGATTTTTAATAGATTTGAGTTTATGTGCCAATCAACCAAGCGGTACTTATTCAAATGATAATCAAAAACGCTTAAATCTTGCAATGGCACTCATTGGTTCTCCAAAAGTTATATTATTCGACGAACCGACGACTAATGTAGAACCAGAAACTAAAAATTTCATTTGGAATGTTATCAAAGCTTGCAAAACAAACGGTCAAACGATTTTATTGACATCAAAAAGGTTATGAATCCTGAATATTTTTGAAATCCACTAAGATCTTCAAATAAATTTTTTTTTGTATCTACAGTGTAGAAGAATGTGAGGTTTTGTGTGAAAAACTAGCAATTATGATAGACGGTAAATTTGTTTGTATTGGACCGACAAAAGATATACTAAATCGTTTTACATCCGGTTACACTATAAAAATAAAATTGAATCCAGGAAAATCGAAAAATCTCATAAATGAAATAAAAAACAACATCGAACAAATTTTGGAATGCAAAATAATCGAAGAAAATCTGGTACGTTTCAAGACTTTTGAGTTATAATTATAATTTATATAATGTTTATAATTAATTTTTTTCAGATTTATATAATTTATTTCGTGGAAACAAATAATTCTACGTGGGAAAAAATGTACGATATAAAAAAGGAAATGCAGAGAAAATATGATTGTATTGAAACAATTTCAATTTTTTCAATGTCTCTTGAACATTCATTTGTGCTATTTTTCAAAAATAATTGTGATCGCACTGAAAACTTGTCAAAACAGTTGAGAAATATACATTGCAGCATTTAATTGAGAAATTCTTATCGTTCGCGTACAAAATTATAAATACTTTCATGAAATAATTGAAAAATTATGATTAATAATTTTAAGGAAATACTCGAAAAGACAATTTATTATCAACAGCATATTGAAACTTTTTTATTTAAAAAAATATGTACATTAAAAATGTAAAAAACGTTTTTTTCGACTGTCACAACTCTATTTGGAGTTTAAGTTTACTCCAAAATTAGATGAAAACATATTTTCATAATAAACTGATTCGTTTAAAATCGAGCCTGATACCATTTTCTGGAGCCAAAATCATAGATTTCTTGCTGATTTTAGTCACGTACTGTGAATTTAGAGCAACTTCATAATTATTTAAAATGGTTGCTAAGCCAACCACAGATTGTAATTGACCCATTCGCATACCTGTAAATATTCATTATTAAAATTTGTGACACGAATCAAAAAATGTTTTAAATTCTTACCTATGCACTTTCTTGGACCCTCACCAAAAGGCATATAAGTGCATGACTTAATATTTTGTTTAAGCTCTTCACTAAATCTATCAGGATTAAATGTATGGGGATCTCGAAAGAACTGTGGATCTTTATGCAATCCATTTACGATGGCATACACAGCAGTTCCTTTTTCTAGCACAATACTGGTATCAGGTATCTGTATTCATATAATTTCGATTTTTCTTAGTTGTTTATTTAAGAATTTCAAAAAATTATGTAAGTTACTGTTTACTTTATAATTTTCGCTGGCTACTCTATCAATAATTGGCAGTGGAGGATACAATCGGAGAGTTTCGCATACAACTTGATTTAAATATTTCATATTTAAAAGTGCTTCATATGTAAACCCGTTTTCTGCAATTATTTCTTGGATTTCGTGACGTACTTTCGTTTGCATTGAAGGATTTTTAGCAAGCTCCAAAAGAGTAAATCCCATGGTAGTTGCACTGGTTTCAATACCAGCAAAAAGTATAATTGCAGCTTGGGCAACAAGATAATCACCTTTAAAACCTGCATTATAATTTAAGTTTTAACATTTTCTTTTACTGATTCGCGAAACTCTACGGCGAACATAAAAATTGTATAAAATTATTTAAACTTTAAAGCTCACTGAATTCGGGATCTTGTTTTTCATTTTTCAAATCGATTAGTAAATCAATGATGTCTCCTCTTTCGCTGGTTCGAGATTTTTCTCTTTCATTCATAGATTTCCAGAAAACGTTCCTAAAAAATTCCTCTGAAGAATCTAAGAACGTACCATTCATAATATCGGCAATTCGAGGAAAAAAGAAAACTGACAGTGTCAAAATTACACGACGGACTGTCATATCAAATATTACACGACCTGAATAAAAAGAAATTAATTCAAAAGAAATTAAATATGAATTTAAAGTTGATTTGATGCATCAAGATATGTATGCAACTTACTACGATCATAAAATTCTGTATTCAAGTACGAGTTAGTTTGAATGCCGAAAGCAAACGAAGTTATCACATCCGTAGTGTATTTGTCGCTGAGTTGTCTGCATTCGATTGTTGATGTTTTCCCATCGGTGGTTTGAGAACTTAAATGATTCATGAGGCCATCAGTTGACTTCAACATCAACTGCACGAGTTTTTTGGATTTAGCCATACTAAATGCAGGGGACAATTTCGAGCGCAAATACTTCCATTTGGGATTATCGATCGAAAATAAATTTGAGCTACCGATTATATCGGCTTTTCGCTTCGAAGCAAAGTATCGATTACAAAACACGTTAAAATCTTTAATGAACATTTGTTTTATAAGCTCAGGATCTCGAACTATTAAGAATGGTTTTTGCAACATGTATATTCCAATAACTGGTGAATCAGTATTCGTACTATACAAGTCCTCGAAAACTTGAGAAAAAGATTTTTTTAATAAAAATGCATCTTTGAAATGACCAAAAAACCAGTGGCAATTACTAGGCGTGTAAACCCCACGTTTTAACCAGTAAGATTGTTTATAAATTGCGAACAAATAAAATAATGAAAAAAAACTTAAAAACAGACACAAAATATAACTAAAAAATACTAATAGTTCAAGCGCCATCGTAATTCTAAACAAATTTAACTAATTTTGTTTTTTACGTTCAAAATATAATAAATTCTACGTGTTTACAAAAGTACTTTGACCGTATATTGAATAATAATGAAAAAACAAGGTTTATATGTAAACTTTTTTATCGTACTTTGAAAGAATGTATATAAACAATATAACGCTTATTGTAACTATTGCGAGACGTAAAATTAGACTTCCATTGAAGACATTTACTGCCATAGTCTAAAAAAATATTTTAAATTTATATCAGTGATTTTGTACGTGAAGATAAACTTATAGAGGTTATGAGCTCATTTTGAAATATCCAATTCAATTTATCAAGTCTAACTATTATTAAAATAATCTGCATTAATTATTATCAATAGAAGTTTTTCAATGAAGGATGAATCGAATTGATGGAAATCACACTAAAAACTTAACAGGTCGACTTGTTTACATGATCTTGAAAAAAGCTCTTTCTCACTTCCTAAAAAACGTCATAAAATGTTCACTATTTGACTTTAGCAAGATACAGAATACACTCAAAGAATTTTGAGAAAAAATCCTTCAATTATATCGAACGAAAATTAACGAAAAAATAATGTATAATACTGAGATAGTTAGTTGGACATTACGATACTTATACAAACAATGCACAGTTTATAAACTACGCAAATATGTTCTGCTATATTATATGCATACACATAAATGTGTAAGTATTAAAATTAGTGCAAGAGAGCGCCACTTGCTAGTCTGAAAATTCGCAATTTCACATAGGCAGTATACGAACGAACAAACGCATTATTGCACACGATATGCCGCACAAAGTAGGTGCACAACTGCAATTTGTGAGGTGTTTCATTTTCAGAAGTAAGTAATGCAATCAAAACAATACAATGAAATTTGAATGCTCGAGATAATTTACGCCCTTATTTATTACGTCAATTAGTTTAGCAAGTTCTACTTACTTTACTCAATTGCATTACGTGTAATTATTTGTAAACTATTCAATACTAATGAATTAAATCGATAGGTAAGGTGTCCTTGAAAATCGTTCGAGGATATATTTATTGATGGTAAAATAGAACTCGATAAGTTTTTTTCGTGTAAAAATATAAATATTAGATAAGATTAAAACGTAATATTCGTCACATTAAAATCTGATTAAACGGACATTGAGTAAAACCCCACATGCAAAGCTATTGGTAACGATCGCACACGTATTTGAACTGATGTCATCTTTTATCACAGCTGTATACTTTTTTGCGATACGATTGTCGCGCGCTTATTAGTTCTATCTAGTATACGAGAGCGCGATGATCAACCCAACAGCTTTGTCATCTAGATTTACTTGCATATAGATAGTTTGCCAAATATTTCAAATTCATAATCAATTACGAATCAACGATTGATTTCTTAATACGATAAAACTTATTGTTATTCTTATATAATAAGGTTGTAGTCTCGTTGTTAAAAGTAAATCACGGAAATATAATTTGTTTGTGGAGTTAATCATTTGTGTACATAATGTAATTTTTGCAAATACTCAGTGAAGTGAATAATTGAGTTACCGCAGTTAATGATTTTCTGCTTCAAAATTTCCTACGAGTGTTGACCATTGCGTACAGATTGGTTTGCGATAAAGAGAAAAACATCAAGTATTATAAAATCGTAGTTGGAACTGAGCGAAAAATCTAGAGTACAATAGAACTGTGAATCACTTAAACCACATGTTATTTTTCAAATGATTTTTGAAAAAAATTTACAATTCATGTTTTCTAAGACAAAATCAATTATCAATAAACAAAGTACCACATCATGCTGAAAGTATAACTGGTATGTAATAATCATTTATTTCGTTAAAGGATTTACTTTTCAATTTTTACTTGTGCGTCATGGAATGTGAAAATTTCCGACAGTTGAAATATCTGGAAAATTATTTAAAAAGTGATGTGACTTCATTACTTTATCATTACAATAAGCTCAGGATATTTAACAAAGACCAATTTAAATCGTTATAGTTGTTTAATAACCAATTTCTATGTTTCATTTACTCGTTACGTGGCTTTTATCAAAAATAACTTGTCAACTTTGATAAGCAATCGAAGACTACATCAAAGTATAAAATTCATCTATCAATTACATGCATCATTCGCTAAAAATGTACACGTGAAAAATGGCAACGACTTTACGCGTGCAAGTCTTTGAACCTTGTATCGATACGCACACGCAGTTGAAAATCAATAATTTGCTTGCCGATCCATTGAATATTATATGCACTCACCCTGCACGCTCATCGAACGTTCAATGACAGGTGCACTCGGTATTTGCATTTCAAAAGATAACGCCATTTTCATAGAGATAGTATACATTTTTTATTCGCATTCTTTAAAGATTATACATCATTATTGCTTTGCGATAATGGATAATTTTTATAAAATTAGCTATATCTTTGATATTTTTGTCGATTATCGATTAATGTATGTAATGTTTGATAATTTTTTTTAGACTATGAGCAGAACAAAACTGTTGAAAAGCAGATATGTCATCAATGTGAAAAAAATCGTTCAAAATATCAATGCACTCAAAAGTCATTTACCGAACAAATAAACTGCATGAGTTATATTAATAGTACTTAGAAGCCGCTATCGATTGACCAATTGTAATTGACATTTAATATCTATTGTGCAATAAGTATAAACACTTCGCACTCAACAATGGAAACTCTAAGAGTTTTGGGCTTACTTATGCACAAGAATTACTTGATACGAAAAAGACAATGGAAAATGAGTGTATTTGGAGAATTTTTAGTACCTGTTGGACTGATCATTTTAATATGGGCCATAAGAAATTTAACGGCTGAGCCTCCGGTAAAAATCGACACACCTAAATATTACGACAGTATTCCCAGAGACAGCATTATTAACCAAGAAAACTTTTACGTTAAAACTATATTGTACGCACCGGAAAATGATTTTACAAAAAAGTTCATGACAGAACTTACCACAAATTGTCTTCCGATGAGTGAATATGAGAAAGTCAGTAAGTAAAATAATTTTTTACGCGGAATCAAAATAAGCTTTGAAAAAGAAAACATTTTGATAAACATTACTTACATTATTTACTTTTACAGCAATAAAAGGATTCGATACAGAAGAAAAATTGTTGTTAGAGTATAAAATTAATTCTACGATTTTTAATGAACTTATAGTCATAATAATGGATAATAATGTTGGAGACAATTCGAATGACTTTCATTATAAATTTAGAACTAAATTCCCAGTCAGCCCATTTAATGATTTGTTTAATATTTTCAATCGCGATATGTACAAGTATTTCATGAGATTTAATATATTGAGATATCAAACGTGCATGGATGAAACTTTTATCAAAATCAAATCAAAAAGTACCGAGTTAAATCAAAACGTTAGTATTACTTATTTTGTTGGCATTAAAAAACTTTTGATAAAACATACCATAGTAATAGTAAATATTATTTTTCAGTTTTCTATTCAACGAGTGCCAGATCCTCCTCACGTAAGACCAGAATTTGCTGATAATATTTTTAGACAGCTCTTAGCTGCTTTTGCCGTAGTTTCATTGATGATACCTCTGCTCATAGAAACGGCTAAAGCGTCAAATGAAAAATTTTTAGGTGTAAATGTAAGTTTTTAAAAATATATGCTTTACATCATAAATGGTGAATAGATTTTATTTGACTTTTTATTCAAGATTTTGATGTCAATGAATGGGGTCTCCGATCGCCTCAATTTATTTAGTTGGATTCTTAGTGGACTCATATTTATAAGTGTAAGCTGCATCATACCCAGTATTATTTTTCTAGTATTTTCCTTCGGTCATGCAGTGCCATTCCTGTATTACGGAAACATATTTATTATATGGCTCGTTTGGACGCTTCACGTAGCTCATTTATTGAGCATGGGAATACACTTGTCAGGATATTTTTCTAAACGTAAGAGAGTTCTACTGGATTGATTTATGACTGGTGGATAAGTTTTACAATATTTTATTTTTTCAAAGCACAATTTATCATGTTCGGACTTCTAATCATGGTCGTTGGCTCGATGTCCTTACAAACATATGGACTAACTGAAAAAAATTTTCCTATTGTACCATACCTGGGGATCATTTTTCCAAATCTTTTACTTTACAGAGCTATTGGTGAAATTAATTACTACGAAACAATAGGTACGCAAAACTTAATTTTACCTGTCGAAAAAGCTGTACCATATTCTAATGAGAAATTGTTTACAGCTGAAGGAATCAATTGGAGCAACTTATTTAATGTAGGAAATTCCGCATATAAATTTGGAGGAAGCATAGGGATGATTATGATTTTGACCATACTAGGAACGGTTTTGCATTTTTCTCTTGCCGTTTATTTATATGCTGTTAATCCCGGAAAGTATGGAGTTAAAAAGGACCTATTGTACTTTTTACAGGTAATAATTAAACACAGGTATATTTATGTTCAACTTTTAGACGAAATTTTAACAGTAGACATTTTACAGTGTAATAAAAAAAATCACGAAGAAGATGTAGAAAAATACGAAATTCATAAAGGAGACGATAAATTATTTGAATCAGTTCCAAACGGTGTTTTCACTGCAGGAATTCAGATACGTAATTTAAAAAAAACTTACAACATAGGTCTATTTAATAAAACGGTACGCAAATATTTCTTGAAAATAATTAATTTTACTAAACTTATACTTGGTTGTATTGAATATTTTTATAGAAAATTAATGCACTAAAAGGAATTACGCTGGACTTATTCAAAGGTCAAATAACAGCATTGTTAGGCCACAATGGAGCAGGAAAAACAACAATGATGTCCATCCTGACAGGTAAATATTTTGAAGTTTATTCAAATTTATGTTTTTTCCGTCTTCACAGTAAAGTTGTAATTTTTGTTTCAATGAATTAGGAATGATGAGTTCTTCCGAAGGTTCAGTTTTTGTAAATTCAAAGAATATTAAAAGTAATTTCAGAGAGATTATGAATGATATGGGTCTCTGTACACAAGAAAACATGGTTTTTCCACTTTTGACTGTTCGAGAGCAGTTAATTTTTTTCGCTAAGGTAAGTACAACCAAAAAGAGTGTAAGATTTAATATAATAAACTACTTATTCTTTAGTTAAAAGGCAAAACCAATAACAAGGTTGTAATAGAAGAAACAGTCAATGTATTTCTCAAAAAACTTAATCTATATGAAAAAAGAAACGTATTGCCAGAAAAATTATCAGGCGGACAAAAACGACGTGTATGCCTCGGTATGGCTTTAGTTGGAGATCCAAGTGTAAGTATACTATTGATATAACAAAAAAATTATATTATTCAATTCTTAATCAAAAAAAGGTTCATACTTTTAGATACTCATATTAGATGAACCGACGTCTGGTTTAGATCCCGAGAGTAGACGAGTCATCTGGGATATATTATTAGTAAGTCCTTCAAGTTTTGAATCAAATTTCATGTTTATACGATCTGTTATATATTTTATTAGAAAATGCGAGGCCGTAAAACAATATTGATAAGCACACATGATATGGAAGAGGCAGATATACTCGGAGACAGGGTAGCTATAATGCACACAGGGCAATTAAGAAGTTATGGAACTTCCATGTTTTTGAAAAAATCAATGGGTACGATTTAATTTTTCAATCATTAGATTTTAAGAGTTATCAAAACAGAAAATTGAAACGATAAAAATTTCAGGAGAAAATAACTTGGAAATCACATTGTCAGTTGAGCCTTGTTGTGACGTTGAGAAAATAAAAAATGAGTTAGGCAGAAATGGAAAAATAACAAACACTGACGGCAGTAAAATACAGCTTAATATTCCTGACTCTGATGAGTTGCCAGATGCACTCGATAAGTTAGAAAGAATGAAAAATGATCTCGGCATATCTGGTCTTAGTGTATCATTAATTAGTTTGGAGCAGGTTTTCTTAAAGTGAGAAATCAATTTTTGATAAATATATGAATTTTTTCAATTATATAATTATTTTCGTAATTTACGTAGGGTTACTCAAGACGACGATGGCTCAGAAAAATCAATAGGTCCTTTTGAAAGTATAGTTTATAAATTAAAAGGAACAAATCTACTTTTACAAGCAATCAATGCATTAATTTATAAGAAAATAATCTATACATGGAAAAATTTGTCAACACTTTTCATAATGATACTTCTGGTAATGAACTGAAATAAAATTTTTGCTCTTCCAAAAGATCAAGGTACAATTTCATTTTAGGTATTTTTTGGATTGATGAGCATCTCACTCGTACTTCGAGAAACAAGTGTTTTGAGCCCTGAAGAAAAAATAACACCTATCCGATTAGATATGTATTTTGAACCAAAAACTTTTTACTCGAATAATTTCAAGGATTATGGCGAGAAGTATAAAGAATTGTCACACAATATGGGTGGCACGAGCACACTAATAGAGGAGAAGTCTTTGAACGAAGGTAACTAAAACGGTCCGATGACATATAAATTAATAGCTTCTGTGATGAGTGTGTACTAACTCAAATAATTCTCCAAAGGTTTAATGAAATTAATCAAGACAAATTTTCAATACTACAACAATCACTTGATCGCAGCAGCAGGATTCGACAAAACATCGAACGGCACCCTCTCGGTCAATGCGTTTTATTCGAACAATCCTTTCTACAGCCTGCCCATATCAGTCAATATGCTCTCGAACACCTTGGCTAAGATTAGGCTCGGCAATGACGTATCTATAAGCTTTTCTTTGCAACCTCTTCCGTCCAGCGATAAACTGTACCAAGATAACACAATGTTGAACGGGTTTACAACCTCGGTCATATTCGTTTTTCTTTTTTTCCCAACTCTCGCACTGTTTGTCATTCATCCTCTGCGCGAGTCGTCAACCGGAGTGAAACATTTGCAGAAAATGACTGGTGTTTCGTATTTCAGTTACTGGGGTACGATACTCCTCTTAGATTTTATTGTATTTTTAGTACTAGTTGGATTGATAATAGGCGGTTTCATAGCAATGGACTTGATACTGGATATCAGAATATTCCAACAAAAAGAAATATGTAAGTCACAATCATAACAGTTTTTTTTTAATACTGTACGAATCATATGAATTAATAATATCAAATTTCAGTGATTTTGTTCATGTCGTTAATTTTGTTTGGAGTTAATACATTGCCTCTAGTCTACAGCTTTAGTTTTCTAAATATTGAAAGCAGCTCTGCTGTGCGAATAATAACTTACATACCTTTAGCTTTTGGTAAAATATCTTTTTCATATTATAACAAGATATACATCAACTGAAATAAATTTATTCATATATGTTATTGTTACATAATTGCAGTTTCGGTGGAGCTCGTTATGATGATTGTCAATATCTATTTAGGTGTTTATAGAGCTGTCCAAATTATAAGGCCAATTCAAAAAGGACTATTTTTACTTGTACCTTACGTTAGTTTCTTTCACAATCAAATATCTTTTTTTATAACTGCGCAAACAAATGCAAGGTGTAAAAGATTGCCAAATGAATTTTACGACGAATCCTGTAGAAGCTCTCGCAGATTAAATATTTGTTGCAGTAAGTATAAACTTAATGGTTAACATTTTGTATGACTTTTCATTTGTCTATCACGCTGTAATATGTGTAGTGCTTGGTTGTTACGATGGAAAGTGCGCAAGATCAGTGGACTACTTCAGCGATTTTGACAAAGACTTTACCTTAGAAGAGAGTCTCGTTTATTTGGCTTTGACTCCATTGCTGTATTTTGCTATATTGGCAGTGCTAGAGTATAATGTCATCGGAACCTTGATGAAAAAATACAAAAAACTCGAACCTGTGATAGATCCAACTGACGAACAAGTACGAGCCGAAAAAAATGCAATCTCGCAAAAAATTTTTGCTCTGACTGGAAGTAAGTATATTTTTAGTTGTTTTGTAACATTAACTAACTATAAGCTCGTTAAAAAAAAAAAAACAGAAAACATCGACATGGCCCACAAGGATATAGCGACAAACGTCAGCCACTTGACAATCGAAGAGTTCTCCTCGAACTTGAGCAGAACAGCCGACCAGACATTCCTTGTTTACGAATTGCGAAAACTATACGGTAATGTGCGAGCGGTCGAAGACGTAAGTTTTGGGGTGCGAAAACGTGAGTGCTTTGGTCTGTTGGGAGTCAACGGGGCGGGTAAAAGTACAACATTCCGAATGATGACTGGGGGCGAAATCCCCGACGGTGGAATCATGTTCTTGGACGACAAAGATTATGTCAAGAACAAAACATACGTAAGTAATATTTTCCTTTGATTAATTTTAATTGATTTATATTGCAAGGGACGTTGACTGTTTTTAGTTTTTGTCACAAATGGGCTACTGCCCTCAAAACGATGCTCTTATAACTTCTCTCAATGCTTACGATCATTTACGCCTATTCGCTCGACTTCGGGGCATACCGAGCTATCAAGTCGAGAAAGAAGTTGCTACTTGGATCAAAAGGCTCAGTAAGTTAAATATGAAGATAAATATATCAACATAAAAAATACTGTTATTGACTCATGTCTGTAACTTTTTAAAGATTTAAATGCTTGTGCCAAACAACCAAGTGGTACCTACAGCGGTGGTAACAAGCGACGCTTGAACATAGCGATTGCCTTGATCGGCTTGCCAAGTTTAGTACTTCTAGATGAGCCGACCACCGGAGTCGATCCCGGAGCGAGGCGATCCCTGTGGAACGTCATCCAATCATGCCAAGCCACTGGTCAAGCTGTTGTATTAACTTCCCACAGGTACGATAATTTTAAAAATTAATCAGGCTCGTTTCTTAATGTTTTGAAATCGTTTAATGCAAATCTTTTAAAATGCAAAACATGAACGAGAACGAGCTCATTCTCGAACGATTTTGTTTCGTGCACAGAGACTTAAGCGCGATCGATGCGCAAAGCATAAGAGCCGAACGAATAATAATTCACGGCTAAAATTACATCAAAGAGCAGAAAAAAGAGCGAGCAATAAAAATAAATTGAATGAACAGTCGCACGTATCTAAGAGTCTATTCTGTTTTGCAGCATGGAAGAGTGCGAAGCGCTGTGCAATAGATTATCTATCATGGTGGGCGGCAAGCTCGTCTGTATCGGGCCATCGCAGGAGCTGAAGCAACGTTTCGGCGCTGGCTACGACGTGCAGGTAAAAATAAATCCCGGCAAATCACAGCTGCAAATCGTCGAAATTAAAAGAGAAATTACGCAAGCCCTGCAATGCCAGCTCGTCGATGAAAATTCGGTAAGCATCGTCATAAGCATTTGCTCCACGGAATATATATATCGTTTCGAAACACGCTCGATCTCATTCGATTATAATATTTTGCACGCATTTTTCGCACGTACCAATTGTGATTTTGCTTTTTTAGGGCTATCTTATGTATCATATTGCGAGCTGCGATATTACTTGGAGGAGAATGTACGATACTATGTACGAAATTAAAAACAAATACGATTGCATCGAGGACTTTTCTGTACTTTCGTCTACGTTGGAGCAATTGTTTCTGCTGTTTGCGAGAGCGGCCACCCAACCTTCGAAGAGATGAACTGATTTTCACATTTTAACTTATCTTTGACTTTTTATCAATTTTTTCAAGTTTAATACCGTGTCTTATTTTTTGTCGATTGCAATTTATAGATCGATTATTACATGGTTTACTAGTAGGGCATTTATTTGAATACCTATAACATTTTACTACAAAATTAATCGGAGATATTTTAAAATATTATTATTTACTCTATATGCATATCAATGAATTCATTGAATATTAGAAATTCAAAACAATTCTACTATAGTATTTAGATGATTCCACCGAGTGATACCACGAATTTAGAGGTTCAAATATAGTATCTTTAAGTTTCATATAGCTGTATTCATTCACGTAGCTCATGTAAATCAATTAGTATCATGTAGTCATAAAACTCTAAGAATGTTCTTTAGAAAATCGAATTAATGATGAGCATTGAATAAAAATCTGCAAAAAAGTGATCAAAAATTTAAATAAAGTAATTTTGGTGTACCGTGGGTGACTGTGAGCGTAGATATTAATGAGTATATACTTTTTACATGGGCTCCTATAAATACAGATTCTGTTTTTTTTCGTCATAGCTTTTTTACCAATATTGCGAATTGCTTTCTAGTATGCACGTTGGAAAGAGTAAGAACTGAGCATTATTTTCTGTCCTTAATTATATACTTATGATATCTGCGAAAGACGAACAACGTATGAACATTGAAAAACTCAAAAATAAAAACTTATTTATAGTTTTTTATGATGTTAATACATATCTATACAATTTATAGTTTATATGTAGTTTATATATAAAGTAATAAATGATAATGTTATTTAAAATAAAATAACAGATGTTATAAGAAGTCTGCAAATAAACTAGACAATTAAAAATGTTCAAAAGCTATCTTACAAAACAATTTTTCATTTTCAACTCGAGTGTTTAACAATTCCTGCATGTTTAGTCATATATTCAACCATGACGAAGCTCTATCACGTTCGTATAAAACTGTGGTCAAAATCTTTTTCGATTTGAAACTATGAAAGCTGAATTTCCACTAATGCCATTGCTATTGAAAGCACAACAAATTTATCTCTACAGCCACTGTTATTTTAGCTATAAGCTAGAGTATCAAGTCATACTTTCGAGAGTCAAGGCGCACAGGACAATTGAAAAATGAATTCCTACAACAAAGTTGTCGCAGCTACATCAGTTGCAGCTGACTGTATCAAAAAATGATATAAGTTCTCTAAGTGAACTCAGCAAATTCGCTAGCAATTCTGTTACAAGTGTTGAGATTAGGGAAGGATGCGTTTAGCGCCCTCCCTGAAATTTTTTTTATCCTGACTCCGGTATTCCCTGAACAAAAAAATGGATGAAGATTTTAAACAAATTGCAGGTAAAATAACTGACTAAACTAAACTATTTCTGTAAATAAAATAATTGTTCGTTGTATAGTTATTAGTCAATAATGTATTCAGACCGCAAAAAAATTAATTATCACAGGGAATGAGTCCGATAAACACTTGCTCTGAGTGTTTTTTCGTGAATCTTTAATCCCATGCTGAAATTTAAAATTTCTCTTCAATCATAGGCCTAAAAATTTTACATTCGACTCATGCCCATAAATAATTTTAATTTTTATGATTTTCTTTACTCTATAATTGTATTATTACATTCTTAGGTGCGAAAGTGCATGATTACCTTGCACTTTGACCGTGGTCGACCTCTTTGACTCGGCCGGTAACACGTTAAACGATGATGCTGCGTTTTTTCGAGAAGTGCTTACAATTTATTTTTTAGCTATCATTACACAATAATTGTTAAATATATTCTTCACGAAATTCATTAGCCATTCATGACATGTTTATGATACGAAGCTTACTGACTTTTAATTACATTTTGTTCAGGTGGCCAACCGAATTATTATAAACAGTTAATTTTTCATAAAAGTTTGAGGATATCATTTTTAGGCATAGTTCATGACGAAATAATAAATAAACATTAGATTGGTGCAAAAAAATACAGAAAGCATTATTAAACTATGCAATTTGGCACGCATTCTCATAGGGCTTGGCCATAAAGACTGTTCAATCTTCGTAATATGCAGCACGATTACGTTTAAAATATTTAGTTTTCCCAAACTTTCAGTATTCGATAAAGATTCAAAGAATGAAAGATGTTTAAAAAATAAAAATTACGAAAATGTAAAGTAAAACAAAGAACGGTAAAACCAATTTTAATCGACGGGAAACATTTTTTTAACAGATACTTGTAGGGTCCTCGCAATTCAATGTATAGATACGGTCCTACGCGCTCAGTACACCTGATATCTAAATATGTATCAGTTTTAAAACTTTTGGACAACACTTTTTCGAGTTTATAATATGACATCGACAAAAAAAATATTTGTAATATTTGAAAGTCAGTACAAGTTTTATGTTGCAATATCTTTTTCACGAGAATTGATTACCTGAATATTAAGTTAAATAGATTATGAGGACAATTAATGAATACTACAATACGTGCAAATTAAAATACAAAAAATTAGAATTCTTTCCTTGCATGTTTTTACCAAAAGTCAGGTTGGCCGGCTCTGGGTTGAGTTGATTGAATGCAAGATTTCGTAACTCGATCAGAAACGTTAGTGTCGATAATGATGTCGTGTCTCAAAGTACTTTAGCACGTAGATAAGTCGCAAGATTATTTTTGTAAGGTAGAATTTAGGTCGAAACATATACTGCAATTAGTAATTACATTACTCCCGGAGCTGGTATATCGGCAATTCCGTTGATAGGCTATGAGTAAGATAGCGAGGGTGCATAAAACCGAGGGGTGGATATTACAATCGTTGAGACACGGCATTGCGATGAAACGCGCATTTGAACGAGTCGACCTTTCAGCGCATCAGTTTTTCCTGCGTACTTTGTCAAATGAGTTGAATAATATAAAGTCGACGCTGCTGAGATTGGCACGGAGCGATGAGCCTTTTTGCATACACTCTTCGGGCACGTTCCAATCGATTTCACCTTCGGCTCTCTCGTCTCTCTTGGACATCTCGTTCGTTCTTTTTTTTTTCATCCCAAGGCAAAAAGAACAGCACGAAGCGCGGATCGATGCGCTGGACTCTCGTAAAAAACAAAACAAAAACCTACTGATCATAGTGGCATCGACGAGCGAGTACATTACATGGAACGTATACACGATAGCAAGCAATATAATAGCAATATAAGGTTGAGCGGTGAGTGGGTGTCCGCGAGTTAGCAACGGCAACTTAGATCGGACGCAGTGCGCCCCTTCGGCATGAGGCAGCTTGCTCGCTCACCTCCTGCGAATGTAATGCACGTATACGTATGCGACGCCGTCTACATCCTACCACCCCTTGCTTGCGCAGCGTTACGAGTTGTATATTGCGCGCGAGTGTCGCAGCTAAACGAATATACGCACGCACAGGAGAGAGAAAGAGAGAGAGAGACGGAGAGAATGCCGATCCACCCTCGCTCGCTCACTCACTCGCCCTCGCAGTCTAATGACCGGTGATTCATCCGGGCGGAGTTTCGTTGCGAGTCGCAGGCTCGGAAAGCGCGAAATCGCGGATCGATCGCGCGCGGGGCTCTCTCTCTTTCTCTCTCTCTCTCTCTAGTCTCGGCGCTCGAGCGTCGTTGGTAGCTATGTACCAGGCGCCACCGCGGCGGGAAACAAAACGCGCGCCGTCGAGCGTCGTCGCCGACCGACGACCAAAGAACCGCTCGGGTGGGGCGCGCACCGCGTACGAAAGCTTATCTCGCAGTGCGTTCGCCGCTGCGCTCTATATGCACAACGCCGTCGACGATTCTCCTCTCTTTCACCAATTATCCCGTCTTACGCATCCCGACGATTCTTTTTTTGCAAAAAATCTTTTTGCCAATCAAAGACTCGCGTTGGTAGCAAGTGTCATCGTTTTGTTTTTCTCGAGCAACGGCTGCCGTTCGAGGGCTCGGAAAACTTCCATACCGGCAAGACATCGGAACAAAGAAAACCGAAGCTCGCCAGCGGCTACCTAACGCGCTTCGTCGTAGCAACGACTTTTAGACAATATTTTTCGTTATCCAAAAAGTGATAATAAACAATCGATTATTATTTCTCGAGATTATTGTGAACAGTGCCTCAATGAGTCGTTGATAATTATTGAAAAATTAATATGTTTAGTGCAAAGAGAAATGGTAAGTGTTCCAGGGGGTTTACTTTGCGGCTAATTCGACGCACCGTTGACTTGGTAACGATGCATGAGCTTACTACACTGTGCGTAGCATCTTGTTCTAGTTAATAGTAATCGCAATGTATTAATGCTTCCGTCAGCAGAATATTTCAACTTTTATCATTATCATATTTTTATTTTAAGCAACTATGAAAATTAGGATTTACGCTTCAAATATCGAAACATTTCCGGTACTTAACATTAGAGACTAAAGCATTATTTTGATTAGAAAAATT
Organism: Trichogramma pretiosum; assembly: GCF_000599845.2. NCBI lineage: Eukaryota > Metazoa > Arthropoda > Insecta > Hymenoptera > Trichogrammatidae > Trichogramma > Trichogramma pretiosum. Next base: position 40,466 of record NW_019641687.1, read on the forward strand.
GCCCGATTGCCAACGTATTATTATATAAGCAAATAATTATTCAATTTTCAGAGTGTTTAAACTTTCATTTATTTTCTAACGTGACGCGTTTTCTGAACTTTTTCCTCATAGTATCGCCTTGAATTATTTATTAGTAAAAACGATAAAACAATATAAAAAAGAGTCGTTCAATTCTAGTTGATATTAATATCTTTTATAAATATGCAGATGATATATGATATATGAATTAATTTTAAAAATTAGTATAAAAAATAGTATTGCAGATGAATTTCCATTTTGAATTTCAGCCGGAAATCTATACTATTTGAAGACGCACAAGTGAAAAATAAATCAAAATGTGTTCAAATTTGTCACGAGCTTTCGGACTTTTGGTCTATAAGGATTATCAAGTTCGTAAAAGACACTGGAAATTAACTTTGATCGAAGTATTGGTACCCCTATTGCTTTTCTTTACAATATGGGGCGTTCGGAACATGGTAGCCCACCCACCGACCAAAATCACAAAAAATCAGACTTACCCCTTGGAAACTAATAGACCTCACGCAGTACAAGGCGTACTCAGACTTTATGTGGTGCCCGACACATACGCGGTCAGCGTTTTGATTAATTATGTGAAAAGCTGCCTTGACATGGGACCGGCTGATTGTAAGCTTTACACGAATGAGATTTAAAAAGTTTGATGGGATTTAGCCGTTAACCGATGACTCGTTATTTTAGCTGTCACCGCTTTCAGTACCGAAAAAGACATGCTGAATAGTTACAAGATTCAGCAAAAAAACTATAATGAAACCATTATGGCCGTGGTGTTTGACAATAAAACGACTGATTTTTCGACCATCAACTTTAAATACAAAATACTCACATCTGATTCACTTCCAACATCAATTTACAACAGCAGAATACCAAGCACAAGTGATGTATTCAGTGGCGGATTAACAGGTTTGCAACTGTGTTTAGACGAGGCCATAATAAGAATGAAAACTAGTCACCTGCATTTGAATTTATATGTACGTACTTAGTCTCGTCTTAATTTTTACAATATCGAGTTTTTAATTAATGAATATAAATAATAATGTTTAATGAATTTATATTACAATTAGATGTTTACGCAACATATGCCAACACCAGCTCATGTAAAAATAGATATTGGAGATGAGCTTTTCAGACAGTCGTTCATTTTATTTATACTTGTGGCCTTTTTGATTCCCTTTTGCATAGAAACTTACTATGCCTCGCAAGAAAAGTTTCTCGGTGTTAATGTAGGTGCAAAGATATTTATATTATTTTAAAAAATTGTGGATTAAATTTCAACCCCTACTTTACAGGTACTAATGGCAATTAATGGCGTTCCGAACTTTTTGAATCTGCTAAGTTGGTTGGTTACTGGGATTCTTTTAAGTTTATTTTACATCATACCGATCGTAATCGTGGTCAATTTTACATCGTCTCATACTGCTTTGCCATTTTTATATTATGGAAATACATTCATTTTACTTATGATACTTCTTTTCAATATTACGCATTTAATTACTTTCGGAATGCACATATCTGCATATTTCACAAGACGTAAGAGATTTAAAACTTTTCAAATTTAGAACAAAACACCATAAAAATTCATAATGAATACATGTAACTTTTATTTTCAGCTTTATTTTTAACAACGGCTCTAATTGTTATTTATTTTGGATCGAATTTACTACAAAAATATGGAGTGAAAGAAAGTGGCCACGCTGTCATACCATTTTTAGGAATATTTTTCCCAAACATTTTACTCTTTCGAGCTTGCGAAGAAATTAATTATTATGAAACTATCGGTAAAAATGCCCTTTGCGCTTGTTCATTTATTAAATATTTTTTCTGAATCTGAATATCAATATAAATTATTACAATTTTAGTTAAAGGGACACACTTCAACAACATTTTCAAAGCTGGTCACCGGGAGTACGGTACTCAAGGCAGTATCGGAATAGTTTTAATATTCTCTTTGATTGGAGCTCTTTTCCATTTCGCTATGGCCTGCTATATTTATATTATAAATCCCGGGAAATACGGAGCAAGACGAAATCCATTCTTTTTCCTCAAGGTGATAATAGTTATAAATACACTGTGTTGAATTTTCATGAACTAAAAACATGTTCATTTCAGTTCTTGAAATCTAGAAAATCGCACGATTACGATAAAGTTGAAAATTTTGAATTTCACGATAATTCTGACAAGCCTTTCGAAGCAGTAGCTGAAGGAATTTACACACCAGAAATTCAACTCAGAAATTTGAAAAAAACTTATAACTCGAATGTTTGTACTCGCTCGGTGTGTACTAAAAACTATATTAAATCAAACTTTAATTTATTTTCATAACGAAATTCTTATACTTGTATTTTATAGGAAGTGCGTGCCCTCAGAGGGGTCACAGTCGATTTTTATCAAGGACAAATTTCAGCTTTACTGGGTCATAATGGAGCAGGAAAATCTACAATCCTGTCGATTATATCAGGTAAATTTTTATATTTAAAATAACTTTGAAAATATTTTCATGAAAATATCAATTTTTCAGGTATGACAAGTCCAACCGAGGGCTTGGTCTTGGTAAATGGGAAAAATATAAGAGATAAAATGAACGAAATAATAAATACTATGGGATTGTGTCCGCAAGAAAACATGCTATTTCCAAGCCTTACCGTTCAAGAACAACTAAAATTTTTTGCCAGAGTATGCTTAAATTTTTAAAAGATCTAATCTAACTAATTTAAATTTCAAGTACTAAAAAAAATAATTCTTTTTTTCATACACCAGTTGAAGAACAACAAAAATTCGGAAGCTGATATGAAAAATTCTGTTGTACTATTGCAACAAGAACTTAAGCTTTTCGAAAAACGTCATAGTTTACCTCATGAATTATCTGGAGGGCAGAAACGTCGATTATGTCTTGGAATGGCTTTAGTGGGGGGAGCAGAAGTACGTCATTTTTTTTAATTACGGCTATAGCCAGGATCTTTTTTTTATTTATTTGTTGTCTTTTTTCAGATCCTCATTTTAGACGAACCTACTTCTGGTTTGGACCCTGAAAGTAGACGAGACGTTTGGGATGTGCTATTAGTTAAGAATTTTTGAATTTTTTGAAATAAACATTTAAAAATATAACGTAAACCTAAAAAATCATTTATTTTGATTTTATAGAAAATGAGAGGAAAGAAAACAATAATTTTAAGTACTCACGATATGGAGGAAGCAGATATACTCGGTGACAGAATAGCCATTGTACATGGTGGTTTATTAAGAAGCTATGGCAATCCGATGTATCTGAAAAAATTACTGGGTGATTATTTCAAGCCTTTTATTACCAGAAATAAATTTTATAGCACAGATTTAATCATGGTAAGCGTTAATTTTTAAAGGTCAAGGAAATATCGAAGTAACTCTATCGACCGATGGCACGTGTAATCCTGAAAAAATTCATGTGGTCTTGGGCTCTCAGTGCGAAATACTCAGCTCAGATAGAGAAAAAATGGTTGTCAGCTTGCCTCAAACGGCCGATTTACCGGACCTCCTGGATAAAGTCGAGTACAGGAAGAAAGAGCTCGGCGTCACTGGCATGAGTGTATCCCTGCTTACTTTAGAGCAAGTGTTTACGAAGTACGTAGAGCGACGAATGCGTTGATGAAAAAGAATGAGTATATAAATGATTGTAATGATTTTTTCATTTTAGGGTAACTGCCGATGAAGAAGATACAACCGATGAAACGGAATCGTTCATGAGCGTAGGCAAAAAACTGAACGAACAAGATCTGTGCTTAAATATCATAATGGCTTTATTGCGCAAGAAACTAACATATACTTATAAAAATGTATCAATCCTTTTAGTAAAACTATTTTTGGTAAGTGATAATAACTGATCAAATTTTTTTTGAAATTTGTCTGTGTATCCAGCGCGGTTTGATTTGAATTGATTGAAATTTAAGATTTTGCTGCCTTTGATATTCATAACGCTGATACTGGTGGATTATAACCCACGCCACCCCGATCCTCAGCCAATACCGATGAGATTGGACAGATACAACGATCCTAGGGTCTTGTACAAAATCGATAATTTCAGTAAGCCTTTTGGACGTCACTATAGGTGGACGGTCGGGGATTCCGGCGGTACACCTGTCGAAGTGAGGAGAGAAGATCATGCCTTTGAAGAAGGTAAGATATATGCTCTTATACAATACCGATCATTACAGGCAACATTGACGAGTGAATTAATAATTTTAGCGCTATTATCTATCGGCTCGAACGATGCCGAGCACTACGCCTACAATTACATAGCCGGCGCGACGTTCAATCGCACCAACAACAACATCGTCACCGCGGCATTTTACAATCCGACTCGCGCGGCTTACTCGCTGCCGATTTCCGTCAATCTCTTGACCAACACCATTCTGAAGACTTTGGTAGGCAACGAGTACAACATTCGCTTCGCGGTGCAAGAATTTCCAAGAGCCAGAGACGAGTCGATGATCATTTTGGAAGCTAACATGGGCGTGGTCGAAGCTTACGTGATTGCACTTTTGCTCGTATTTTTCTTGTTCCCGTTGACAGCTCTCTTCGTTGTTCATCCGCTAAGAGAAAACATCAACAACATCAAACAGCTGCAAAGAATGGCCGGGGCATCGTGTTTGAAGTATTGGGGAACGATGTTCGCCTTCGATTACGTTGTGTTCATCATGCTGAGCGTCCTTCTTGTGGTTGGATTTATAATTGTCGACTGCTCATTGGGATTGAGAATTTTCGGCGGAATCGAATTCTGTGAGTTTACTGAAGTATACGAAACTTTTAATTTGTCAGAACTCCAAACTAATTTTCATTTACCCCATTACAGTTGTATTCTTGGGCATATTTGTTCTGTTCGGATTAGGCTTCTTACCTTTAGTGTACTGTTTTAGCTTTTGGAAAAGTTCTACGACAGCAGGAGTCAAGTTATTGAGTTTATTGCCCATTGGAATAAGTAAGCTTGCAAATAATTTAAAAAAATGAGGTTAATGCATCGATTAAAAATGAAAATTATTGCAGTTCTCCTCGAGCTAGTTATGAATGCGGTAACATTGATTCTAATGGGACACTCAAAAACCATGAACATCATTCGACCAATTCAGAAGGTTCTGTTCCTCATGGCACCTTACACTGGCTTTTTCCACGCTCAAGTATCATTTTTCAGTACGGCCAAAACCAACGCTAACTGCGAACGCATGTCGTACTATTTCAATCCGGAGCAGCTTTGCAGGGCGACTCCTTGTTGCGGTAAAAATTACATTGAAATAATGACAAAATAATTCGCTTTATACGATATTAATAATGTTGCAGATCTACGATGCAGCAATGGGACTTGCATCACACCGCTCAAGTTTCTAGATAGTTTCAAGGAAGACATTAGCATGGAAGCTAGTCTCATAAGTTTGTGCCTCACACCGATACTGTACGTGCTCATCCTTTGCATGTTGGAGTTTAAGTTTATCCCCACAATGATCGCTGAAATTCGCGGAGGTAAGCCGGATAAAATCGACCAGAGCTTCGAGGAGCAGGTAAAGAAGACCAAGCACAATATCGCCCAAGAAATATCAAAAATTCGCAGTGGTCGTAAGTACTCCGATCGCATTTCATAAATAATTCCCCAAGACATTGTGAAGATTACGAGGTTAAATGCCAATGTCATGAATAGAAACACCAAAACCGATCGAAACAACTGGAGCCAAAGAAAAGGCAGAGACCAATGGTACCACTCCTACGAACGAAGAAGCCCCACCGAACCACGTATTTCTCGCGTACGAGTTGCGCAAACTTTACGGAAAGCTAGTCGCGGTGCAAGACGTGAGTTTCGGCGTGCGCCAATGCGAATGTTTCGGCTTGCTCGGAGTCAACGGAGCCGGCAAAACCACCACGTTCAAGCTCATCACGGGCGAAGAGACGCCCAGCAACGGCATTATGTACCTCGGCAACAAAGATCTGAAGCAGCACCGTTATCACGTAAGTCGCGCGACGCAATTGCATCTCGTTGACGCTTACACTTGATGGCGTTAATAAAATTGTAATTTCTTCGACTTGCAGTATTTGTCGCAGATGGGCTACTGTCCTCAGCAAGACGCGATGCTCGGTTCGTTGAACGCCTACGATCATTTGCGCTTGTTCGCTCGTTTAAGAGGTATACCGGACGATCAAGTCGACGCGGAAGTCAAGAAGTGGATTGACAAATTAGGTCGGTATATAATTTCACGAGTCGCAAGACTATTTTATAGAAATTTTACGCCTCGAAGCTTGCGCGCTATAATTCAAACTGCTTTAACTCTTTACTCGTTTGAAGGCTTGAATTTGTGGGCGCATCAAGCTTGCGATACTTACAGCGGTGGCAATAAACGACGATTGAACGTAGCCATGGCTTTGATCGGTATTCCGAGCTTGGTTCTTATGGACGAGCCGACGACGGGAATTGATCCCACTGCCAGGCGGGCCCTCTGGAACGTCATCAAGACCTGCCAAAATATGGGTCAATCTGTTATTTTAACGTCTCATAGGTACGTGTAAAATTAATCGAAATTTATTCGTGGTCGGTATACAAAATTTATTACCCCCGTTTTCGGTATCTAGCATGGAAGAGTGCGAGGCACTGTGCAACCGATTAGCTATAATGGCCGAAGGAAAACTCGTCTGCATGGGTCCATCCCAGGAGCTGAAACATCGATTCGGTGCTGGTTACAATATTCAGATAAAAATGAATCCCGAAAAGTCCCCCGACGAAATTGAAAATATTAAAAAAAGTATAAGCGATGCTCTGCATTGCGAAATCATCGATGAAAACAAGGCAAGAATAAAAACTATATTCGGTTTACAAAAGTATCTAACGCTTTCGATTGTATGATAATGGATGTTGATTGAATTTTTTCCGAAGGGCTATATAATGTACCATGTAATACCGAAAGACACAACTTGGAGACGTATGTTCGACGCTTGCACCGAGGTGAAGGATAAATACGAAAGCGTCGAAGACTTCGCGGTCCTTTCCTCGACGCTGGAGCAGCTGTTTTTGATGTTCGCCAAATCCTCCAACACGAGCGTCGAGAGAGTCGAATAAACCGACAAACTGGATACAGCCTAATGACCAAACTTTCGAGGAGTATTTAATTCAGCGCTTGTAAAAACTATTATTCCAAAGGCTTTCCTTTACATAAGACTTTCTTGATAATTATAAGATTTTTATACTTTGTCTACTAGCTACGTAATGATTATATTTAAATGAATTTACTTTTAAAATGTTATAATTTTTATTTGGCATGTTATTCGTGTAAAGCTTACGCTATGAGTAATATATTATCAAGCACGCACAACATTTGAATCGAAAAATCAAACGTACGTAGCGAAACTGTGATTTTTATTTCGACTCTTGATCGTATAGAGAAAAAAATTCGCCACTGAATTTTATATGCACGCTTGTAATCGATTGTGTGAGTAAGAGTAACTGACAATAATAGTAGCATACTAAATGTAAGTCTCTATGACATAACCGCCATCGCGAATAAATGTGTGTATGTATATCGTATTTTAGAATCAAGTAAGATTAATGCAACAAAAAAATGTCAACTGCTGATCTAAAATTGAACTATATACTTGATTCGTTGGGTCGCTTAAATATACAGCATTTCTCATATAAGCTAGTCCAATATATTTGTAATAACAAAGTACAATGTTTCTAAGGCCTAATACTTTATACTGAATTGAACAAATGACACCATTCTGGATCTATTATGTAAAATGAAATAACAAAAAAAAGAAGAAATTTCAAACTAACATTATTGCTATATTGCACAAAAAAACTATTGTACAACTATATTTTGAACTACTTGTGCTTAAGCTTAAGGAAGATACTATATGAAATTAAGAAAAATTTCTATAATTCCTACATTTCAATCTAGTCGTGCAAAATCGCCTACGTAAGTACAAAATCAATAATTGATTGCTTTTTTTTAAATAAAATGTGCTCAAATTTGATCAGTTTCGTAACGAGTATGCATGGCATGCGGAAACTGCGAAATTTTTAGAATATTAAATTTAAAAAAATTATTAGACTGTAATAAGATTTGCCATTTTGATATTTTATAGAACGACGATACACAATTGTAAAAGTGATGTATCTTTAAATCAATTTTCCAAAATGTTTCATGGACAAAACTAAGTAATAACGATAATAAATGATTCTAAACAATGTATCAATCAGCTCATTGAATGTAACTAAACCAAAAATCACTTTGTCATTCGCCAACAACGTCCCGTTCATCGCTGCAGCTTCCGAAATGTCAGGAACTCGCATTAGCATGCATACAATATTTGAAAATCAAGCTCTGTAAGAAGCATCAAGATGTCGCTAGCGAACATGGAGACTTGTATTGTACTGCTAAATCTGCTTTGCTAACGGCTAGCCGCCCGGTACCCACGGCACTTGTGGATTTGATATGGGAGTAGCGAATTGGCGCGCATAAAACTCAGCAATAACACACATATTTCTGTAACCATCCTACAGAATCCCGATTCAGTATGTGCACTGCTGCTGCTACGGTGCAAGCAAACAACACAAAAACGGCTAAGCCACCGCGAATGTCTGTGTGTTTACGTGCAAATTCATAGTTTCTTTTCTGCTTGTTTACTCAAAAAGTCAACGTTCGAAATTTCAACTTACCGCGATGTCATCACCCGGGAAACAGGATTCGCCCTCTGGATCGAATAAATTGTTGACGTTCGAAGCTACGATGTCGAACATTTTTAACGAAATCTCAAAATGCGTCAGGTGAGGTGTCATTTTTTTAATCATTGTTTTGCACTTCTTTTACTCAAACACTGCAAAGAACGTTCTTTCTTTTTTTATCAAGCTCAATTTTTCTATTCTTTATTTATTTATTGTTACTGTGAGCATCTTAAAAAAAAAAAACAATCTATCCTTACTATAATAATGACTCGTTCAAAGTGGGGAAGATAGTTAACAATAAAATGGAGGAAAAAGTCAGGATATAATTTTTCAAGCAAATGTGAGTCTCAATAAATTTTATGAAGTATAGTAATTATTACAATAATTTGAATAATTTTGTTTTCAGTGAAAATGAATTCAAAAGTGCTTTCAAGGATATGAAGATATCATCATCCAATTTGAAAAAATTGCACAAACTCATGGAAACTGATTTATTTAACAAAATGAATGAAGATTTACAAGAGTTAGTTTCTGATGAGAGTCTTGTTGAGGGTATGAGTCAGCTTGAAAAACTAATTGAAGAAACTCCATTTCCAAAAGATGAAAAATTATGGTAAATTGAGATAAACTTTTTTTCAATTAGTACATATAAATAAGCATATTTTATTACAGGAGACCACCAGGAAATGTAATACAACATTTGAAAACACTAGACGCAAAAAAAATCATAGACGAATCTGAAATCTTAAAAAAGTACATAGATGAAAAAAATATTGAAAATGAAAGAATGATGGAAGATCTTAACATGAAAAGAAAAAAAGTAAATGTTATAGGAAAGAAAATGAAAGAACTACTGAGTCTGGATCTATCAGAGTTGAAAGGAAAAATTGAGTTTAACAGGGAGTGCGTTGAACAATTAATTGGCAAAAAATCTTCTAACTAATTCAATCAGAATTCAATTTTGCCTGAAGATCTCTTTCTTCTTGAAGTTTTTGATCTAAAACTTTTTGAAGTTTAACTTTATATTCTTCATTTCTTTTCTGAGGAATAAGAAAATATATAACGTGTAAATATGTAAAAATGTGTTTGAATATGTCAATATCAAGTAAAAATAATGGATTTTTTATGTACATAATTGATTAGTAAAAATTATCAATACACACCTGAACCATTCGTATTTGTAATTCAACGTCATTCAATTTACTTGCTATTTCCTCTTTTTCTTTTGCAGTTTGTTGTATATTCTTTAACAAAGTATCTCTGCGCTTTATTAATTCTGCAATAGTTTTGGCCTCTTCATCGCTATCATTGGGATCTAGATCATCTACAATATCTACATACTTGTCAAAGTATTCAATGGATGAATCATATACTTGATGAATATGTTCAAATTCTTTGTTTAAGTATAAAGTCTGCTCCTCAACGCAATGCTTGAGTGAAAGAGCTTTCAGTTTTTCTTCTTGAACACGATTGATTTTTCTTTCCAAATCAGCCAATTGCTGTGTTTCTATTTCAACTTGATGTTTACAGTATGAAATTTGTTTGTCCACTTGTCGTATTTCCATCAGCACGTCAAACGTTTCATCGTTCAACATGATGAATTTTCAAGAGAATGCCCTCCTTACTGTGCAACTGGTAAGTTGAGATGTAATAATAGGCCGATTCGCGATCGAATATAAATTTGAATTAGAAATATTGACAACGGACTTTGGTCGATAAAATCAAGTCGATAACGAACTGCGTGGTAAATATAATTGTCAAAAGTCTCGCTACATGGCGACACTAGTTCAATTTGAAAATTTCTCGGTAAGTCGCCGGCAGAAACGTGACATTTACATACACAAATCACAAGTGCGACAGACGAGAAAGCGCGAAATTACGCGGATTCGATACAGACATCACCGCGGAAAGCTTACAGAGGGCGCCACGCGTCAGTCGCATCGCCAGCATCATAATATTCATTATGCCGCCACGACGCTGCGCTGCTGTGGATGTTTAGCGCTCTGCCGCGTACCAGCCGTGCGACTTTCTATGTTATACTCGCTCAGGCTCTAACTTGTAGACTGTAGTAGCCCAAACTCTCCTGAAAATTACTACTCCCGGCTCGTCGCACTTGTGTACTCTACGACCACAGTCACATCGGTCCCAAAAAAGGAAACGGATTTTTTTGTACGTCCCATCTTTTGCCAATTGCTGCTGCCTTTTGGTACGTAACCGACCCTTTGCTTATATCATGTAAAATACGAGGCTTGTTTTGTGCGCTAAGTGTTGTTTGTGTGCATATAGGTGTGATGATAATAAAGTGCGTTATATAGTGTCTCGTGCGTTATATGTGTGCTATTGCCTCAGAGAGCGAGATAGAAAGAGAGAGAGAGAGAGAGAGAGAGGGCGAGAGAAAAAGAAGCGTGCGGTGTTCGTCAACTAGACGGTTTAATGTATAGTACGTCTAGTTGCATCGCGCAGCGCTCTACATCACTCTACTACTAGTCGCAGCTATCGATCCATCTACATGCCATGTTCAGCATGCACACACGCATTTATCTAGATATATATGTAACGTTTGTTTCTCATCGGCGCATTCATTATTTGTTGTGTCGCTGTCTCGCCGCGTCACCTTCGTCATTTAGACATTTTTCAACTTTTTTGCGCTTAATTTGCACGGAATAATTTGCCTATGCTTCTGGCGTCTCTGTATTGCGCCACGATTCTCAAGGGTAGCTCATGGTCTTTCACTGCAGAGGGAACAAAGGGACATTTCTGAGATGCAACGACTCTATAGACTGCACGAATTATACACTTTCAATTGTACCATATAGGCATATTCTGCTCCATATTTTATCCTACAACGCGTCCTATTATGACGCTTCTTTCTTAGGTTATGTGCTAGTTTAAACGTATCTTACATATTTCAAATATCTCGATATTTGATATTTTGATGTGTAATGACTTGTAAGCGCCAAGTTTGCTTTCCTTTCTTATTCTCAAAAATCAGTTCGTCTGGAACAAATCTCACATCACGTACGACCATTGGAACAGTCTGTCATTAATTTTGCGATAAAATTATATTATTAAATTAGTTCGAGATTCGAGCGTGCTCTTGATAACAATCGAATTTGTTTTTTTAAATCAATAATTAACTTAACATTTCTCGAAAAAAATATGCCCTAAAATTATTAAATTTTTAATTTAGCCACATTTTGCGGCTAAATAGCAATTCTTACAGACTAAAGACATTCATCGTTGAAAATTTTCACACTGTCACTAGCAAAAATGTAATTTTTGCATTATCTCTCTCCTTATCATAGTCAGATAAGATATTCGCATTAGTTGCAAATTTTCGCTCTGCATCGTCGTATTAATTGGGCAATGAAAAAGCCAATCAAGTCATGCGCGAAGAATATTTCCCAACTGAGTGAATATTCACTTTTTTAATTGCGTTGTCGACACCTTTCGACGTTGCTTTACTTTTCAAATATTTTATATAAATGATGAGCATTATTAATTCGCGAAAATTTCAATTTCAACCATGTGAGTGCGATTCGACTACCAAATATGATTTATTTAATACCAGATATATACCTAGGCCATTCTCTATAAATAAAAAAACGAAAAAATGAGAAATTTCATTTAAAAAGTGAGATTACTTTTTCACTAGCATTTATGTTTACATTTTTCTCAATAGCCGTGCGCAAAATCTGACCAACGCTTTATTATGACTTCATTTCTTCGTAAAACTTGAATTAACCGTAAAAAGCAATCTGCCGCGAAAGATTCTCACAAAGCATACTTAAGCCACGCGATTTTTACATTATGATGATATGGTAAACTACAATTTTCATTTATATGCTGCAAATGAACTTGAAACAATGCATATTCTTAATGAATTCTAATTTACTCTTAAAATTTATCTGATAGTACAGAGCCAATATTTGTCGTTACAAAAGACAAACAAAACTAAAGGTCAAATCTGTTAAATTCAATTTCGCACGTTCGAAGATCTTGAGAAACTATATAGCAAAGAAAATTGGCATTGAAGCGAAGCAAATGTGTGCGTTTATGTGTTTTCTTACGTTATGGTTTCATCGTAGACGCGCCTCATGTTTTATTTTACTTTATATTCTTTGTCCGTACAAACGAATTTCCGTCTTTTACAAGCATTTCTGAGTCTTGTTCGAAAATTAATGCAAGGACTTTATGGGCGCACAATGTTAATAAAAGCGGAACCGTCACTTTTCGTACTTTTTCGAATCTCGCTTGCTCGTCCTCGCTTTGTTGTGGCTTCTCATCGATAGAATTTCTGTATGCGCAAAAATTTAACGTCGACTTTGCAAATAAATGTCAGTGAGTGCGCATATATCGATCGAAAATTGCAATATCGAAGCAGTTCAGCGTTGCCTTATACGAATGGATCGTAAGAATCGGAAAGAGAGAAAAAGTCGTCGTGGAGGAGAAAAAAATGACCGTGGGTTATGCAGGCGACAGCAATTGTTCCTTATTTGTTCCCTCGGACTTGGGGACGAGGTGGTGGTGTAGCAATAATTTTCGCTCTCGGCATTGCATCCGCTCGAGTTGGAAAATAGCGGGTGGCTCGCGCGGCGCACGTAGCCTACCTACGCGTGTATCATATTTATAGCGCGCGGGTGCAATTTCTCCGTAAAGTTTCACTCGCTAGAGCCGTACATATTCTTCGATCTAGACTCGCTTTTTCCTTTGCTTCTCTTCGTATTATACTTTAAGTATAAGTAAGTAGTTTATAGATCTTCACGGAACACAAGAGCAAAGAGAGTGTGTGGCAGAAGGGGGATGGCTGCATATAGACCGTAGCTTTTTTTTTCTATATACGCGCTGAATATATAACACAATGAATAAAGCCAAGTGGTGTATAATACAACACTCGAGTGCCATTATTTATAATTCGACGTTTGTGCAATTGAGGAAAACGCCGGTTTCCGCTTTCTGGAAACACCGAGGGTTGAGGTCGAAGTCGCGCTGCCGAGTAGCCGGCACAATATAGATATATGTATAATATAACGTCTCACTCCCGCGCGCAATTGCAAAGAGGCTATCGGCTTTTACCTCCGGCTCTCTTTGGCTATTTAAATTTAATCAGATTTTATACTCCGACTTTCGGCCAAGGCAGTCAAACACAAGCGATTTTCTATATCATAACTTTCAATTTTCTATATAAAAATTCTTTCTTTCTTCTTTCTTTTTTAAATTTTTTTTCTTTTGCTGTGCGTATGACTAGTTTAAAATTAGACTTGATAGAACAGTAATATCTGTTTGTGAAGATTCTTGTATTCTCTTCAGTTTTTCGCAGCTGCGTGTTTCAGCTGCCACTGACAATTGTGCTACCTAACTTTTTTACTTAATTATTTTCTTCTTGAGACTTGGAAGCTTTTCTTTTTCCTTTTATTGTTCAAATCTCAAATTTGAATCATCGTTATTCAAGTAATTTTTACTCTTCATTTCTTCCAAAATTCAATAATTTTTTGGTAAAAATTTAAGCAGATAAATCATCATTGACAACGACCCAACTTATCTCATAGAAATGTTCCTTATTTTTTCGAATGCAAAGACCAGTTAATGCACTTGCGTCACGGACCGAGCAGGGCTCTTATAATTTATTGAAGTTTATATCTACTTGTATGAAAATTCAAAAGAAACAAAACAAAGAGGAAAGAGATTTTCAAACTCTCGTACATTTCATGGCAGTATAAGATCGCTCTAAATGCAAGCTCGGTAAAGTATAAGTCAAACAGTTTCATCCTCTTGCAGTAGCGCGCGCCTAGCTGCAGAAGCCGCCCTATAAATCGAATCAAACCAGGCAAGCAAAACCAACTAAACTTTTTTTTGTTGCACAAACTTTTTTCGTGAGGCTAGAACATGAAAAAAAGAAGAAGAAAAATGTAGAGCCTTGCAAAAAGTAGGAAAAAAAGCGCGAGAGAGAAAGAGAGAGAGAAAGCGAGAAACTTGCTCAACATGTATACCGTAAGGGTCAGTGGCGGAATAGTATACACTCGTCGGTGCGGTGTATCTATATATCGCGCGTACCTATATTGGCGGACACACTCTGGTCTAGCCGCATACGCACAACAAAGCGTCGCCGTGGTTACAGCTCGTCCGTTGCCATCACAAAACCTAGGAGTATTATAAGCTGGCGCGCGCGCGCGAGGCCCATGTTTAACCGCAAATGTATAATAAATGCCGATTGAAAAGTGAAAAAACTGCGCCCTTTTGCCTTAACCATTATATTTATAATCATAAAGCGACACTACTCACACACCCTCACACATGTGCGTACACCTTATGCACGAGTTGGCATATTGTTCCATTCGTATACGATTCACGCCCCCGCGTCCCAACTTTTCTCTTTCCTAAATACAAGAATAACTTTAAATTATTATGTGTTTGATCAACCGTTGCACTACTCTAGGGGCTGTCTTTTCTCTCTCTCTCTCTCTCCCACCCCCTTTCCTGGAAGTCTAGAGATTGATCGTTTAAAACTTAAAATTCCAAAATTATGTATACTGTCCTGTAATTAGCATGACCTCAGGCTGAAAACGATAATTTCTATGGCTACATCTTGGTTACTGCGCAAGCTTTCATCATTCAAGTATCCATCAAGTTTGCCAACGAGAATATCGATCGATGCATAAGATTAATGGCGTTATAATTGTTTCAGTCCTAGGCTAGTCCGTCCTAGGCTTTAAAGCTTGTAAAGATAAGTAAAAAAAATTACTATCAAGTTTAGGTCAGTCGTACTGTTTCATAAATAAAGAGTTGTAACGTTTTTATTAAAATGTGCGACCTACAAAATGTACAAATAGAAAATAGATTAATAATACAACTCCTTTAGTCGGCATTTTATGCCGTATCTTATAGACTTCGTGTCGTAGATTGTACCTGTTTCGGCCTATTAAAATTGTCACAATCTGAAACCTGGAAATGTTCTGTAGCGTTGCCTTGTACAAACCTTCATAAAATTTTTATCTTTGAGTGTTAAATTTGTAATGCCAAAAAATACGAGAAATTGTTTTGAAACATGTCAAGGGTACGTACGATTTTTCTTCAAAAAAGTTCTTTTGTATTCGCAAATTTTTTGAAGTTTTTAAATATTTTATTTCAGGTAAAATTGTATTAAATAAGAAATTATATTTCCATTTTAGTTCTCTTATGCGCTTAGAAAGGTAATTTGAAATCATGTAAAACGCTTATAAAATTCTTTTTTTAGAATAAAAGATTTTTCATAATAAATCAGATTATTAAATTGGAAATTATTTATTTGCAATATAATTTCAAAAATTGTTTTTAGTCATATTCGCCCATGTTTACTTATGCATATTAAAAATATACGTAATTACACAGAATTTAAATGGGTAAAGCATTTTGAAAGTCACTTGGGTATGAAAACTCTTATTAAAATTAATTACATTTATCAGTGATACAAATGAATTACGAAAATCTGTACGAAATGATAGATGCAACTCTAACTGGACTTAAAGCTTATTGCATTAATAGTTGTTTCATCTCAAACCTTTCAAAGTTATTAAACAATGTCAATGAGAATAACAAAACTAGTCAACTTTTTTCGTCAAACTTTTAAAGCCTTGAGTCGCAAGCGCTTCCAAAGACCAAGTTTGTGTTTTCATTAAAACTGCTCACTTATTCTGTAATTTTTCAGATTCCTTAGAGCGAAAAGAACGACTTGAAAAAAATGCCCTGCATCATAATGCAGATTTTAATTTCATGTTGCTGCGACTTGGTTCGTTCCCATCATTAACTTCGTGATCCATTCAATGTTCAATGTAAATGTTACACTCGATAGTCAAGTTGAAATCATTTCACATATGATTTTTAAAAAATTGATTATATCCTCGAGTTAATTGTTTTGTCACATATACCGACTACGCAAAGTTTTTTATCCTCGCCAGTCGCACGTAAACGTTTCAGTGCACGTGTTACTCGAGATTAATCGTAATGTACATAAACCTCCATCTATTAAATGTTTGATATTTTGAGTGATTCTCGCTTATCAATTTAAATATTTTTAGCATCATACACAATGTAAGAGTGCGTAAAATTAAAATTTATTAATTTCTCTCTTGCGTGCGACTAAAGTAGATACCGAGATTAAGATAAATGTAACTTAGCGGAAAGGGAAATTCAGAGTAGTTTGAAAACCATTTAATTTGCTCCAAGTGACAGGACGTGGGTTAAAGTAAAGGTGGGTGGCATGTCTCACCGTCAAGAAAAGAGAAAGAGAACCTGCGCAGAGTTGACATTCTCAATTTTCTCCTAGCGATCTCGCGTGGATTAGCTCTCGCGACCTTGTGCTCGCGTATATACGTTTTTGCACACCATTACTCGGCATTCGTCAGCCATCCATATCGACACGGTGCAGCTATAAACTTAGCTCATTGATGTTGCGGTTTCAGAATATTCGCACATTACGTGCATACAGTCGCTCTCGAAAAGAGTTCGAGCATCGACTTCTCGATATTTGCTATAAAAACTCTAGGCTAGTCTTTGGGACACTTTGATGAAACAAGGCCGTATTTGTAACGTTTCGAACGATCAATCGAGCGTCGTGTACGCGTCGTGCCTTCTTCCAAGTGCGAAGAACTCGCAGGGGCTCTTGAAAAGCTCGATTGCAGCTTGCAGTTCACGCTCAAACACCTGTTTTTGACGATGTGCTACGTAATCGTTCAGACTCACGCAGTACGCCTTTAAATTTACAGTGTGCCCGCGCATTCATAATCTTCGGCTCATTGCCTTGCCTCGCAATTTTCGCGTCTTGTAGCTGCAGTGGAGCGCGTATATATATATCTATAATACATGGCTCTTTGGTTGTAGTGCCCGCAGCGAACCGATGTGGCGTGCACAGCCGTGTATTTGCTGCGCGCAGCTCGTTAATTGGCAGCGAACTCGACGAGTGACGACGTGAATTTCGAGCGTTCGGAGCTCTAGCAGCAACTTTTCCATCCTCTTATAAAGCCACGCGCAGGCTATATTTTCCCCTCCTTTTCCTGGCCTCGACTTTTTGTCGTTGTCGCGAGCTTTTCAGCAACTCTCCCGAATTTCATTTAATCGTAAAAGCCAAGCTTCCAATGTACATGAAGGAAGTTTACTCGTGCGAGGATGCATATTCTCGATCTCGCTCGGAGCGCGCGCCTGATCGTCGTTTTGCCGCCTAAAATTAGTTTCGAGGTTCGAGCGCGTGTAACAAGATGTACGAGGCGTGTGCCTAGGTAATTTTACCATACATGCTCGCGCGTGCCTACATGCAGAATTTATTATATTCAACATCTAAAAATATGAGTCTCTGCTAGTCGAGAGTGTGCGTGCATCTGGCGTATGAGCCGAGTTGCAAGCTCGCGTTCCGCGTCACGGTATTCGTCATAACGCGAGTACTTTGCTGGTAAATAAAAAAAGAGCGATTTTGAAAAATCGGGCTTTGCCCCGGGACTTTCCATTAGTGGATTTTCCACGACGGGCTACCGCAGACATTAAGCTATGGCGTATAGTAAATGCGCGTCTTTTAGGCGAGACAAGTCTTGATGTTTGGTACGTGTCATTGAGCCGGTGCTGCTGCACCGTTCGCACTATGCAGCAGCCTATACGACTATACTATATGTATACGGTAAGCCTGAGAGATTTTGGGTCGAGCTTGTTCAGCGGACTTTGTCGCCGCATGTGCAATGAGCAATTAAACGGCTTTCCACGCTCTATCATACATACATACATCATTTGTTTGCCTCGTCCTAGGCTTGCTAATTGAAATTCTATATCATACGTGTGGAAAAAAAGGCGAACTAGCCCAGCGATTATCGTGAAATCTTCCTTTAATAAGTGCCCCTTCGTGATTGCATGTATTTCTAACTTTAGATTTTAAGTCGAATTCGAAAGTTACTTGACGATAGATCTAGAATCTTTAGTTTAATAATCAAAATACAATGCATTTTTCGCAAATTCTAATTGAGATTTTTTTTTGTTACAGGTAAGACCCTTGAATATTTTCCGTTTATAAGTTCAACAACGGGTAAGAGACAAAAAAGGTTCAATAGTCATCCGTTTTATTCTTTCTTTAATTTCTTTGTTCAGGTTTAACATGGTTTCATACGTATCTTAAATCGCGATATCAAAAAACAGGTATTTTTAGCGACTCTCTTATTGAATCTAATTGCATATCGACGTTTTAAGCAATTGAATGATATTGTTTTAGAGTATTTGATGTTTTTACATTACAAAGTCGATGCTATAATGTCAAAGCTTTTGAATCAATTTAGTATCATTTAATTCAATTTAAATTAATTTAGTTGAATTTAATTTAACTCAATTTAATTCGATGGAATTTAGTTCTATTCATCCGTAATAGACAAGATTTGGTGCATTTTAAATGTATCCTCTACATATTAGCCATGAAATTGACTTCACACAATCGAGATTAATCGACATACATATAGACCTTAATCTTTTGCCACAAGGGGTCTTCTGCTTTGCTTGCGCGACGCTTGCACGTACATGTATTCTAGGATTCATTACTATACGCTGCAATTCAAAAATGTGGATGAAAAATTGGCCGCTCGATCTCTACACCAATTTACAAAGTTAATAATAGTTTTTGATTGAAATATTTCGTTCGATAAAGTACGGTAATCCGTATCAAAATGCCGTATGGTTTCACATGTTTTCAATTGTAATCTGTAAAACTAGAACGCTTAGTCTAGCATTTCATTACAAATAATATAATTATATTTAAATATCAAGCCTTGTTATTCAGACGCAACCTTGGCGCGATTATTTACACATATCACTTGTCGTTAACTTGACTTTAGGGCAAAATTAAGGCAGAGGGCAGATGTTATTTGACTAATATTTTAAAGTTTATAAATTCAAAAAGCGTAAGAACTTTAAATTTAAATGATCAATTTTATTTGTATGATACAATAATAAGTTTATATTGGGTAATTTTTTCGTAAACTCATCGGCCATTATCAGTTAAACTTTTTCCTCATTAGAAAAAGCTTTCAATTGTCCAAAACTTGGCCCTGTGACAAATGAATAATTTAAAATATACACAAATAGTCAAAAAAATGTCATTTTAAAGCAGAGCATTTAATTCACGTATAAGATATCGTTTTAATTGATTGATTTTTACTTTTATCCAAAAAGTGTAAACTTATGCAGGCCAGTCAATGAAAATTGACTCGGCCTAGTATCAACGTATTATATATTGCCTCAATACCAAAAAATTTTCTGTTTTACCTTTTTTTTGTAGGATCAATTCGCCTCGACTACTAAACTCGCGTTCAGAGGCAAATGATGTGTTCGATCAATTTAACCTAAACGTAAACAATCATCCGTATACTATCCACTAGCTTTGACATGTGCCAAACTAGACTGGAAAAGTTTCAGAGAAGATAGTAATCTTTTTTTCGCTTCCTCTGAAACGTGATTGCTTGTATCATTCGGGTTAAAAGGTTATCAACGGGTGATTTAATTATTGAGTGATTTTATTTGTTTGAAAACAGCTACAAAGCAGCTGGCTTTGATAGTCGTTTCACTTTTTCTTGTAAATAGTCGTTTTTAAAACTGTCATTGGTAGCTACATGTCATGAAAGTTCGAAAAACTTTTCTTTTCAGTCAAGTAACATCGTCAAAGTTCAATAATATAACTATTTCCTCTCATTTTTATTTTAAACCCAACTTCATTTTTTCTGATTTGAAACTATGGAAGTTATTTGAACCAATTTTACTTGTAAATGTATTGTTGCTAGAATAACTTCAATCTACATTACTAATGAGGAGCGTTTTCTAGCTCGACTGCATTGCGTTTCAATAGACGAAAGTTATAGACTACACGTAGAATACATATGGTCGATTCTGCTACGTTCATACAATTGCTTTCTTCTATGATGAACAGAGTTATGTTTTGTACAAGTTTTATAAAAGGACTGAAATTGGGAAGTGCTCATAAGAGGAAGTTTGAAAGTCAGAAAGAATATGTCACTTGGATACTGCTTAAAATCCATCAAAGAGTCTAAGAAAATTTTCTTTAGTCTATTAGATTTGAGAGAGAATTTATCATACATACGCACACCCTTGAAAGATGAGGAAAGAATAAACTCAGGGCGAGTGTTTTGCCAAGAGTCTGTGAGTAACGACAAAAAGGAAGTGGCTCTTTGGCTCGGGTGTAATGTTTTAGTTTTTTATTGTTCATTTTTTTTGCTTGCAATATTCCGTCAAGTCAACTCGGTTTGAATAAAATGTGTTAGTCGAGTGCAGCTTCTTAAGGAATCACCTTTACATTTTTTCAAAAAATATAGTCCCGAGCCAAATCATCAATATCACTTCAATACCTTGAATTTTCATTAAATGTTTTACTATGATTTAATCACAAATGCCGTTTTCGTATAGATCTACTTTACATCGTCAAATAAACGTAATTAACTCTAAAAACTACTTATTTTCTCTGAACAAAAATTGCCACGTCGAAAGCTTATCAAAGACCTGCCAATAAATGCGTACGTTTGTCCCTCGGAGAAACTTTTCAAACCTACTTCCGCATTAAAAATGCATCTAACCAACAGCAGTCTTACTTTTCATTTGTATATACGAGTTCGTAAACGGCCTAAACGTTTACCGCCGTTTAGCGTTTACGACGTAGGTACGAGACACGCTTGCAAGCTCGGTTTTCTACTCTCTCTTGCACATAAGTATATGAAAACAGTCCGAAAAGCATCGTAATTTATTCGTTGTGAAATAAGCAAGCTTTATCTGTGCCCCCTGTGCGTTGAACCCCTCGAGCGGTGAGCATACACCTACAATTAAGCGCAATTAGACTGTATTCTAGAATACGCGTGTATTTTCTCTTTTCTCTCTCTCTCTTATTGCGCCGAGCGTAATATAACGCGAGGGGAGATGGTCGGTGGTTAGAGATAGATTCGCGATTGAATTATTGATGTTAGCGTGTGTGAGACCACGGACTATATACAGCATTTCTCTTTTTCTCTCTGCCGTCTCTGCTTGGCTTGGGGAAACAGCAGTTGCGCGATACAGCCTGTAATGACTGTCTCTTCCACGTGAGTGTATGTACTTGCATAATGATAGTACTGCCTTCTTTTTAGTTTGTGTCATTTGGTTTTTGTTTCTTTTTCGCCAAGAGAGTGAATCGATTTGCTCAAACTATTGCCTCTTAAATAACTATACTATTATATTTTATTATAAAACCATGCTTAATTTTCACTCAATTCCTCAGCGTACACGTTTGAATTCGTTTTTGTTATTAGAAAAAAATCAACTTATTTCCAGTTAAAAGTATTTTCTTGATACAATCTGCTTTTATTTCAAACGCGCTAAAATAAAAAGTTTAGTGGCTCAGATCTTCACCCACATAAAGTGTAGTCTCTTAAGCACACGACCACTTCACCCTGGTAATTATTCTAAAGGTTGAAATGCATGAGAAACTAGCTGCTTGAACTCAAAATAATTTGCTCATAAAAATGAACCAAGTACAGTTCAAAGTTGAACGTGTTTGTAGGTTTACTTGTGAGATATACTTCTCGGACTAGTCGAGAGTAAATTCATGAAAATAGCTCTAAAATTTCGGTTACTTCGAGTGGCATATGGGTGTCAAAGTTGGCAGTACTGGAAGTGTAGCAGTATGAAAATATCATAAATGAACTTTTTCCTACATTATTACAACTTTTTAACTAGCAGATGTAGTAAATTTCCCACTAGCATGTATTAATTTATGTTGTATGACGAGAAATGTATCGATAATGAAACAAGAGTAGAGATTCATCATTCATAATTTAATTTATATTTTATAGTACAGTAGTATATTTGCAGTGTCACTGAGAATGACATGAGTAACGTTTTCTGTTCTTGCTGACTATCTCGCATTTATTCATATTATGGTTTGTACGCAAATACCCGTATGGTGATTTTCAAATCCGACCGAAAATACTCCTGTATTATAGCTGTAAATTATCTTTTTGCTCTGTTATCTTATTCAATCATGAAATACTTCAATAACCTTCTAAAACAGATTGTTCGTTTTTCAGAATAGTTATTTTCCATATTTTCCGTCTTCATTTATTCATCAACTATATATGCGTTGCAAGTATCTATCATTCCTCGAAACAAATCGTCTTAGAATGAAGATGATACGAGCAGTTAACAAAGTTGGTTAAAATTTTGCGTCCCCTCTCAACAAGTTAATGAAAGGCAAATATTATTCTTGGATAATATCCACTAAAACCTGTATGTTTTCTACCGTCCACATATCTACTCTGAGTAAACATATTTCGCCAAATTAATAACTCACACCTAAAACTACAAATGTACCAAAAGAAAGTAGAAAAGGGAGAAAAAAATCACCATTCCATGAAAAAGTTCATCTGGCTCGCCGCGTTTTCCTTCCTAAAAATTACATCGCTCTCTTTGTCTCTTTTGGCGCATTTGCATACTTCCGACAACGGTAAAATGCGCGTCTTTCGTCTCTGCCATAAAACCCACAAAAAAAGTAATAAAAAATGGTGCCATTCTGTCTATTCTTTTATTTCTTTTTACAGTTCTCGTACTGCACAAATAAAGTCTGCAATAGTAGCAGTAACTAAAAAAATAGTAATAGTGGTGGCTCTATTTAGTACAAATAATTGTGTACATGATTGTAGCTGGTGTAATTGGACTGTCTGCGCCATGCGTACCACTTGTCTTCGACCCAAGTCCTCTTCGCTCGAAAACTCGACCACATTACTGAGCTGAGTTGTTAGGTACGGGCCTCGCATAAATTGTTTCACTTGCGGTCATTATTCATTTCACATGATTTTACGTATTTCTGTATTTACTTTTCAGTAACAATTGAATTGTCGATATTTTAAATTTATTTATTTATTGATTTGATCAATACCCATGTGTACCTGTCACCTAGAAAAACATTTATCAGTTTCAGGAACTTGTAGTTTATTCATGCATTGATTTTATTTACACTAACCTATTACTGTATAACTTGCAAGTACTATGAGAAAATGTATCACACGACAGGTTTTTTATTTGCCATAATCGTTGGGAATTTTGTCTGTTTGGACGAATAGTTAAGTATTGTATCGTTGAAAGTACACGGAAGCATGTTTTAGAGCTTTATGAAAGATAAAAACTTGTTGGAAAATACTCGCGACTGCGACTGTCTTTGCAAGGAATTGATAGCTGGTGTACAGTAAATTTAATTAAAATGGGTTGTGGCCTGTACTTAATTGAAAATGCGACTTTCGTAAAACTTTTCATTTTATCACCCCCATAAAGCGAAACAATAATTAAGCTAAAGTAGAAGAAACTTTTTTAAAAAGAAGATCGAGATATCATTTTATTATACGAATTATTAGCATTTAACTTGAGATTATTTGAAAAAATCAAAAACACATCGTGATCTTTTTTACGAACTATTGAAGGAACCATTTAAAGTCTTTTGAAATGAAAAACCAGAAAAACAGACACTTTCAAATAATCGCAATGCCATTATGAAAAAAGTAGTAAGATAGTCGATTCTCGATGAATATACAAGTTGTATGTACATAAGATCCCGAGGCTTAGCGGCCATTGCCATTGGACTGGACAATGGGAGGAAGGGAGACAGGAATGGACTGATGGTTGGCTATAGATGGATATTGAGAATTAGAAGCAGGGAAAAGTAAAAGAAGAATAACGCGAAACCGCGGGAAGTTTGAATCGTTTGGCCGTCGTCGGTCGTGCAAGTATAGTCGATTAATTATGCAAAAGCCGCGAGCAGCGATCGATGCACGAACGACGACCGTAGGTAGCGGACACCCATTGTGAAATATTGATATCGACTGGCTATAGCACTTCCCTTGTGAATACTCGCTTCTTCTTTTTACCTCGATTTAGCATTTTTTCCCGAAATATAATTTATACGTGGTACTCTCTACACGTGTTTATAATGATCCAATGCTATTATATCCCTTCAAAACGATGCTCGTTTACACTGCTGCTTTTGGCTCGCTTATAGAGATTTTCCAAGGTTTCTTGGGATATTTTCATAAAAAATTTTCATTAGCAAGTTAACCAGACGATCGCAAAACAAGTTCTCTCAAATTAAATTTGAACCGAACAAACTAACTAATCATCTAATAATGCTAAATTACATGACCGAACGATCTCGCTAATTATTTGAACTTTTTGCGTGCTCTAAATTTTCTCCTAATCTGCGATGAGCTTAACGAGAGTCACATTAAGTATCGAGACATTTATTGAGCAGTAATATGCCCACTTATAAGCTTGGTAAAACTTGCGTCATCGTGTCATGTACAGTTGTCGCACACACACGCACCTCGCAGGCGTCTTGGGTGTTGCAACAAAGCGCGTTGTGCAAATCTTCGTGGGCGAATTTTTACCGCGAATCAAATTCTCCTTTAGATCATCGAATCAGGTGGTAGTGAATGACTTGTATCCTTACATTTGATAAACCCATGCATACATTTTTTTAAATACTTATGCTCGAAGTCGTGAATGCCCAAAGCTTTTCAGTAACCTTAAGTTATTGTGCTACTAAAACTGTTACTGCTGTTGTTAGCATTTAATTTCCGCAGAAATTTTTCATTTCTCTTCATTTCACTTTTTTATTATCAAAGTGAGAGTAGTCGATCGAAGAACTTTTGTGTTTACTTCATTATTGTGTGAATATTTAATCAAGTTTATTTGTAATGAGATGGCTCATTATCTTCGACGGCAATTAAATATGCACCTTTAGTAGTAAATTGTTTGCGTTAAAAATGACGGAGTCTATGCTGAATACAGTGTATAATGCTTATTTTTAGCTGTGAGCTAATATTATCTTTGTTTATAAATTTTTTTAAGTATATGTCTTTTCGTTAAAATACACAAAGATGTATTTTTAATATTACCATTTTATGCAAGCGTTCTTCGTACTCGGCAATAAATAAAAATTTGATGAATCGACTATGAAATTTCTGATGAAATAAAACCCATTTATACGCAGCATCACAAAGGTGCACTTTCAAACCCCCCAAATTTTCAAAGACTATATAAAAAAAGAAGCTATCGTCTGAAGCTTCTTCCCCCTCCTAGTGAAGTCTTTACCCGAACCGGTAAACTTTAGTACTCGGTGTATGTGAGTCTCTCTCTCTCTCTCACTCTGGACTATGGCTATATATCGACCTGAGGGTTACAAGTTTCTTGGATTGTTGATACCAGTGGTAACCCAGGGTAACGACACAGGCAACGACCAATTGACTCAGGGCACGGGCTCTACCGGCTCGACGTTGATTGGACAGTGCGAAAAATAAAGAGACCTGCACGAGCTCTAGTGCACTGCACTAACTCGTGCGATCTGTTCGCGAACACGTCGATCATCATGTTGTGTCCTCGGCAAAAGCGAAGACTAGACATAGTGTGTAGAAGACTCGTATCGCAGTTGCAACATGTACGCCGGCGCCTGTTACACCGTACAAAAGACTTTTCCAAAAGGATAGACTACGCGTCATTCGCGTAAATTAGAGCTGATTTTCTTGAACTGTTGTGCACCTGTGCTTATGGTAATTGGATGTTTGTTTCTCTATTTGTGAATGAAGGTCGTTTGTTTTATTCTGCCTGCGGGTGTTAAATTGAATTCGTGCTCACCTCTGCGTGACGCGGTTTTACATCTCATGGCATTTAACCCTAAGTTTTCGAAAGGTTAATCTTGCAAGCAGATAACTCCATTGTTGGAAACCGAATTCCTCTGTCGATTTAAAACCCAGGACAGGTGCTCTATACTGTTTTATTTTCGTTTTGATATATTGTTTTAGTACTTTCATTATCTTGTCGTTCAATTGCAATTAATGAATGTTTTAATCATTCGATATAAAAATTAGGACATTGGAATGTCAAATTTCGATGGTTTTTTTTTAATGAAGCATAAAACAAATTATAAAATATAACCAATTTTAATAAAAGCTTCTCTTCATTCAAGATTATAATAAACAATGAATTGCTTTTTGTTATAGGAGGTCTAAAACTTTGAAGTCAAGGACATTAGTTGGTAAGTCTTTAAAATTATATTTTGTTTTAACACTTTGAAAAACGGGTAATCAGTCAAGTTTCTGGAATTGTTAATTTAATTGTGATTTGAACTAATATATTAAAAATATATATATATTTTTTTTTACTAAAATACTTTATGAATACATAAATATGTAAAGATACCTAATAAAATACGGAGTGCACAACTTCCCCAAAAGTGTTTGGGAACTACTTATTTTTTAAAATTCATGGACCTTTACCATTTTTTCTTAAAAATGGGCTTCAGGTTCTAATATATCAAAATAAAAAGTACGGGTACTTTTTGCGGTAAGAAATTCCCAAAAATTGAGACAAGATCTGGGTTCCAGATCTCCTGTGGTTTCTTTATCAGTATAAGTATTTTAATGTCACAATCCGTACATTATTCTAATTGACTAGTGAAAAGCGGTTTAGTTCATTTGCAATTAAATAATTTACAATGACACACTTTTGAAAACTAATGAGTTTATTAAAAGTTCATCATTTTTACAATTAGTTGCGTCAATCTGTTTGTAATATTACTGAATGGTCATTTATTAACAAACTAGTAAGAACATGTCGTAGATAGGGCATGTCACTCATCTACTCGAAATGAAACACCCGACAAATTTCAAAGTTCAATTTGGCTTTTTGCCAATCGTCACATCTTTACGGTTTATATTTGTATAAAAACAAACATGAAAATGTATGTAAACAATATTTTCGTCTAGAACTATGAAAAGACAAGATTAGTACTCATCGATAGCGAAGCGACTTCTTCGCTTTTTCATTTATTCATCTTAATAGAAATCTTTGAATTCAACAAATTAATTTAACCAAGATTTAATTTTGAAGATGTGCAGTAGTCAATATCGATTAGTAAGCCATTGATAAACATAATCATGTAATTACCCCGTTCAGTATTCAATAATCTTAATGCTCGGCACAATATACCACTTTCTTGCAACTAATGCACGCCTTGCAATATCCTGCCTCGTTTTTCACCTCATTTGTGCTTTCCGGTCACGCAGAAGCCACGGATATTATATGTACTATCGTACCAATAAATAATATTGGCCTGAGGTGTAGAGTAAAATAATATCTGTACTCAGTATTTTTAGCACGAGTTGTAAACAAAATTTTGATTTCCTTTCGAAACTTTCTCGTTTTCAAGAAAGTAAAATATCATCTTTACAGAGGGTATTTATAATTATAATATACTTATCTCGATTTCACGAGTCGTTATGAATGACGATATGAGCCAGGATGTCTATCAACTAAATTGGTGTCGCTGTTTTGGTAAATCATAACCGAATTTACAAAAACTATTTGTGGACCAATGGTAAAATATTTGTCTCATTGATGTATTTAACAGTTACGTTATCAATTGTCAATGTGTACTCAATTTTATACAACTGCCGACAAGAAATATAAAATATCGGGTACAGATTATGAAAAATTTTTCAATCGATAAAAAAACTACTCTTGAACTTATCTAGAGACATTTGATCAAATGTATCTTATCCCGATTGAAACGTCCTCATGCATATGAAAGATTTCCATGTCGTCGAAAGTCAAACTATAATCGAGCAGCAAGAGGTAATTTTGTTGAGTGTAAATAAGCCCAAAGCATTAGTCCGCGTTACAACTACGTGCATATATGCGTGTCGATGTAGTGCAGTGGCACCTATTGTGTACTAGCATTTGAAGGAGATTAGCAAACGTGGCCGCAACAACGGCTAAATCGCGTGCCACCGCTCATTGTGTAGCCGATGCGTCTCTCTCTCTCTCTCTCTCTCTCTCTCGCACATTGCGATGACGATATGCCCGCTCACACTCGGCCACGCGTTTGTTTCAAGGGATGCTCACTGGGCGATTGCTCTATATCGCGCTCAAGTGGCTGTGTAACGATTCGTTACCGCAAGCCAGCAGCTCCCCCCTGCAGTCAGAGAGGAAATGTAAAATGTTTTCATGATTGTCTTTACACAGCTTGTTATTGTTCGATTTTTTACGCAACTCTTGATTGAAAACCAGGTTTTTCATTTTGTTACTTCGTCGAAGTAGTTTTGCTTTTATTCAATATTCTCCATCCTTGCTGGAGTTATTAATATATTTGAGGATTTTGCCTCGAAAGAAACGCAATCATCGCAAAAGAAAATATCTGAGTGAAGTACCCATTGTGGCCATACTCGTAGAAAAAATATCCATGCGTTTTTTTTCGTTTCAATTATTTACGTTTGAAATAAAATTCTATTTTATCTTCAATATGTTTCACGAAAACTATTTTTTCTCGAGAAAAAATATGCCGAGTTTTAAATATATTTTTCCTGGACGTCTAAAAATTTTCTCCTCACGGAGCATGAAGTTTCACTCGATACCATCTAACATTCAAATTATTCTCGTACAAATTTTCTTCAAACGTTCCGTAAAATAACCAGAAAACTGAAAAGATAAACCACCAAGCCGATAAATTACCCGCAAAACTGTGAAAATTACTGAGTAAGATAAGGATTTCGAATGCTGTCAGTTTCAAGTTAATTTTTTTACTTTTGACGTGTTGCATACTTCAAGCTGAAAATGTTTAATCTTTATTAATAAGTCATACAGCCTAAACAAGCCAGACCTCAACCCAGGTACGTCATTTTTTAAAAAGCAAACATAGGAGATATTAACTAAATTTGTACAAGCTCATTTTTCTATGTACTCTTGAGTTTCCTCTTAAATTAAAATGTACGGTATGTTCAAAATATATATTTTAGTATTTGATAATTTTATGTAATTTGTCACCACGATGAAGTCGGGTACCGTAAGGTGTTAATTTTTCTCCCTCCGTAAGCGGTGACTTTCTAAAGACGAAGTTTGTCATTTAAGGGTAAAGTCAAAATAAAACCAGTGAATAAATCACAGTGTGAAAATTCGCCAAACAAAACACTAACTTTAATCCTGGAGTAAAGATTCTTGCAGCAAGAGTTCATAAACTCGAGTTATATAGTACGATAGCCTACAGGCCAAAGCTCGGGCTAATGGCTAAGTCGATCTGCTGTCGCCGTCGAGGCTTGTGCTCTGCATGACTGCTGCCGCTTCTCGAATGTATACATACTGCTTTGCACGAGAAAGAGAGTGAGAGAGAGAGAGAGAAAGGCTCTTTTACTCTATGAGAAAACGATCGTATATGCGAATGGATGTTTCCCGCAATGGCTTTACCCACGAAGTTACCGAAGCATCTTACTCTCTTCTTCACTTCTTTTTGCGATGTGCATTTTGTTGTTGCCAAGCATACAAATCGGGAGCTTTTATCTCAATCGATAAAAATGATATGATTTTGTGTTTCAAATATTCCAAGCTCCCTCTATGTAGTCCTAGAAAACTTTGTTTATTCATTTTAGTAAAATTAGACTTGCTTTAAGAATTTAATATTCTTAGTTTTTAACTAGAATTTCCATTCGAAATCATCCGAGTTGTCTGTTTTCCTAAAAAATGTGTGAAAAGTTTGTGCAAAAGCATCAAACGCAAAATTATTTGGTCACTAGCCGCAAAATTCCAGCGCGTTTGCGCGTGATCTGGATAATTTATTTCGCCAATGGAGAGCTTGTGAAGAAGCGCCGTCGAGACAGAAAATACTCGCAGTGGCGAGACTTAAAAGTGCACATTTGCGCGAAATATCTTCTGTTATATAAAAAGAGTATATAGTTTGCCATGAGATGAGAAGGTTGCACGTCATGGGTGCGCAGGCGCGAACCCCTTGCAAAAGTATATGGAGCCCCCGAACGGCGCAACGACCAGCAGCAGCGTCAAAGGGGGTGACTTTCGCAAAGCGCACTCAGTATTCACCCGCCCATCGGACTGATCGATATATATATAGATTACACACTCGCAAGTTCAGCACCGAAGATAAAGAGAGAGAGAGAGAGAGACAGAGAAAGAGACCGCGAATAGAACAGTGTGTGTGTATCGTCGCGTATGAACATATTGCTGAAGAAAATGAAAAATCCGCTTGTTCACAAAGTTCAATTTTCAATTTAATTATGTGCATTGGCCCACCGAACTGCTGATTGAGCTCCATCAAGCCAAGGTTCTCCATATAAGTGAGTTATATTAATCAAAGCTTTACAAGAGTATGTTTTCTGTAACAGACGAAACATCCAATTGAATTAGAGTTGAAAAATTGCTTTAGCATGAGCTTTCGCGATTATCAGAAACGAAACAAATTTCATTGAATGTCTATGGTTTTTCAACCGTTACAATTATCGCAATAGTTTTATCATCGACAAAATGACTGATAATTTCTCCGGTTTTATCAAAGATGACACGTGTTTTGATCGATACTTTTATATGGTCCTTTAACGCGGTTTATGTATGGTTTACTTTACACGAAGTGGATCGATATTAGTTGACTCATCTTTTGGGGGGAGAAACTAAAACAAGGACAGGAAGAAGCTCTTCTTCATAGACTTTCAATGTCTTTGCAAACTAATCACGATAAAAGAGAAAATGTTTTTAGTAATTTGATCATCGCGATTCTTTCATACAAATGACTGTCGTAGATCATCGTCTTAACGTCATGTGTTTGCTATTATTCATTCTTACAGCATAAATGAAGTGAGTTTCATTTAAAATCAATTAACACGATTTAAATCGAAACTTTGCTCAGCGGCACTATCGACTCGTAATAATTAAAATCTTGTATTTACTTCAATGACAAATCTATGCTTTTAAACACAAAAATAGGAAACCACATTGTATTGAATTACAAAAAAATATTTTCGAGCCTGCACGATAACTGCTTTACTTACATAATTGAAGAATCGGCACAAGATAAATACTTCAATAAGTACAACCGAGATGTTTCGAGCAGAAAATAGGAAAATCGAAGCCGTATTTTAATCATCGTGTCTCAGGGGGGTCCATTGCCATAGACCGAGAGGTTCGACGACGATCGTCGGTCTTTCACACTTTTTTCGTTCACAACAACTTCATATCGATCTGGTTTAAGTCTCTCCAAAGCGTTGCCATGTATATTTTCAAATTTTCCGCCAATGCTTCGTCGAATCTCTCGATATTGCATTTGCAAAAAATAAAATGGAAAACGATCCAAGCAATATTGCCTTTCCAATTGAAGATGGAATAATCCTATCGGTTGGTGGGCTTGGTAAATAATGTTTTCTTTCAAAAAGTGAGTCAGGATTACAAATGTAACAGTTGAGATAAATAATTGCGAGCACAACAATCGTTTGGTGCATATTGCACAAATTATAATTATATCGAGGGATTATATTTACAAAGAGCTTGAAATTATAATTAATCGGATGACGAGTGCGTCGACGAGCTGTAACCGGTACTGCATTAATCTTCATTACAAGCTCAGCAGTCGAATGCCTCAATATTGCAGCGAGTGTGTGCAGCGCAGTGAAAGTGCAGCAGGCAGGTAGGCACGGGCAGGCGTTAGCGTTGGAGCGAGCGTCCATAAATTTATCCGCGGCGTTATCTCGAGAGCGCCAGTCGGCAGAATACAGGTAGGATAGAACGATATTTCTGCCTGCGCGCACAGGTAGGTATAGGTATATAGAGGCGGCTGATTTCTGCGCTACACAGATCGCTACCTACGGCGCTCGAATCTCAACTCTCTCGCGCGCGCGTTTTCATCTGTATACATCTCCCTCCTCTCTTCGGTGCACACACTAGTACACGACACAGAGAGCAGTCAAGGTGCACATTGCACGCCCGAGGCTTCTCTCTTTTTAGCGTATTTTTGTTTTCGCAGACTCTCTTTCCATCTCTCTCTCTCTCTCTCTCTCTCTCTCCTGCCGCGCGCAACCGAGCCTCTCTGTGGCTGTGTGCACAAGTGTAAGTTACACGGCAGAGAAGGGCAACAAGGTCTATACGAGTATGTGTGTGTGTGTGTGTGTGTGTGTGTGTGTGTGTGTACGGCGCTCATTGTGCACCGAGTAGTAGCAGTAGTCTCTCTCGCCGTGTGCAGTCGTTGCTCCGTGTATATGTGCGAGCGAGACGGAGCAGCGAGTTGGAGCGCGCGCGAACGCGAGGAGGGGACGCGGACGCGCATCGGGTTTCAGTGCGGGTAGCTACGAGCGTGGATAGTCCGTGTACGCTGCGAAGAGCGCGCGCGGTCAGCGACTCGCACCGGCCGAGTAGAGCAGCAGCAGCGGCGAGCTCCGTCGTCGCAATATACGCGTTACGCATCTCGCGCCTCATCTTTTGCACGAGTGAATTTTATCCCTGTCGTTTGCACCCGCAACCAACTTGGCAAATTGTTTTTTACGCTCTCTCTCCCTTAGACGAGGTACGTGAGTTGATGCTTGTAAATGCGAGTGTTACCATTTGTAGATTTTCATATAAATATAATAATATGGCATGTGTCGGAGTGCTGCGACCTTCCGAGTCTACGAGTTCGGAGCGAAGCAAAGAGGTGTGCGCCGAGACTGCCGACTGATTACCTTGCTGCTTTTCTCTGCCGCTTGTTATTGAACGCAGCACCAACACCGTGAAGGCTTTAATTCCGCCCGGCTTGATAAATTTCCCTCGTGAATATTGCGAGTCTGCTGCAGCAGCAGCAGCTCATCCCGGCCAATATATAGTGTATGTGTGCCTGTGCACGCGTGTGATGTTATAAAGTGATGTAGAACTGAGTAGGTCGATTGTCGAGTGCCGAGTGCGCTTCATAAAGAGAGAGAGGCGGTGCTGCTGCTGCTGCTTCTTCTTGCACCAGTGCTGTACCACGTATATACTTCAACCAGTGAGCGTAATTGTGAAAAATCGAGGCATTTTTCCTCGCTTACCGCTCGTGTTAAGCGCGGCCGACGAATCGCAGATTTTTCCCTCGTTGTTGTTCCAACTTTTTTTCTCGCTTCTCGCTGCGGTGGGCAGGCGTCGATTCCACGGCAACCCCCCTCGTGCGCTGCAGCTTTTCAAAAATTTCATTTAGCAAATGCGTCCAAATTTATTTTTCTCTCGATCGTCCGCGTGCATGTATTACCTAGCGAACCCAACTCCGACGCTCTGCATCCGACTGTTTGGGGTTGCCGCGCGCCAACACACCTTGCCCCGGCTTTACAGCTGCAACAAAGCGCGCACAGCTCGTGTATATAAGCTGCGACCAAGTTAACCGAGTGAATGTCTTTTGCATCGCAAACACGCGCACACACCGCTGCTGAGTATATCTATGCTACGCGTAAATAAACCCCAGTACTGCTGCAATGTACAGCTTTGTTTCTAGTGCATTTTCCAGAGTTTACGCGTACAGCGCAGTTGCTCGAGCTTTAGCGCTCGTATATCTTAAAATAACCTAGAGAAAGAGCATCTTTTATATTTCATGTTTACGGAATCATAGCCATTCGAATAGGCGTCGGAAAATATATCGCGATATTTTCTGCTTTTGATCCTCGGCCTCGTAATCAACCATTAACATGTAAAACAGTCGCGGCGAGAAAAGATTATTCGTCTCGAAAAGCAGCTGGAATAGAGAGGGATCGTTGATGTTTTTGTCTACATTAATTTTCGGGTCACGCTCGTGTTTTGATCGAGTCCCGACTTGGTCACAGGCGCATATATAGCCGTTGTCGTCGTCGTCGTTGGTAAAACGAAGACGTGAACAGAATGCAGCCTTATTATTCTACATAGCTACCCTAGTTGAGAAGGAAGAAAGGAAAGTTTCATCTTGTTGCGGTTCCCGATCTTTCTCGCTTCGAATCATCTCCTCCTAAATCCAAATTATATACATCTCATTATACGTATACAATACTACTAAATGTCGAAATAAAACTGTAAGATTAAATTTTACCTGAACGTTACTTTGGAATTCCTTAAACTCCAAATAGTTGCAATGATTTTTATGGCTCTGTATTGCAAGCGCAAAATGTAATTTCTCCTAGGGGTATAAGGAATATAGTTGGATTCTTGCTGCCTCTTCGTTCATCTCTCTTTCGTCTTGGCAGATGATGGGAACGCGCGAAACGCATTTCCATGTACCTATCCAACTATAATATAAACTCATGCCTATTTATCAAACGTACAGCATACTGCAGTTACGTGTATGTGTAGCGAAGCTAGAACGAGGATAGTAGTAATAACGTACGCAGTGGTCTGACTGGTTACAAGCAGGACGTTAGCCTCCTGACTTTTTTTATTTCTTTTCTTCTCTCGCAGTCATCTTCTCCGCTTAGCTCTGTCGAGCGAATTTCGGTCGACTGATATTTACGCAGATGCACTAGAAAGGTGCCGTAGCTTTGTCGCAATCTGCCTAAAGCACTGTGTCATTAATGTTGAAAAAAAACGAATTAGCAAATGCCATGGATAAAAGAGAATGGGAAGATAGACAATTTGTTTGCAAATAGGTCAACGCGGTTAATGACCTTTTTCGGATCGTAGTAAACAATTTTCGATTCACATGAAATAGCCCGAGGCGATTCTCTCGCTGTCCGTGGAAGCACACCGAATTGAAAAATTATGATTTTCGATGACATCGCGCGGCAAATGCATAAAAAAAAAAAATAAATAAATAAAAAATATCGAACCGAAACCCATTGGGTTGCATCAGATTTATCCAAAGCTTATGTATACGCTAGCTATTGAACGTATATTCGTGAGCTTTTATAGCGCGCAGAGAGCAAAGAAATGCTCTGTAGCCGCGCATATTCGCGGATGTGCTCATTAAACGTCGTCACAGCTGTAGCAGCTCTCGGGTCAAGCAGGCCGAAGAGAATTAAGTCACGTGCATGCACGACACTTTTATATACACTCATATGACTCGAGTATGTGTACGAAGATGTATGTTATTCGGTACGGCGGGAGAGAAAACTGTTGCGAACTTTCTCATATCGAGTGAGTTACAACACCGAAAGTTTGCAACTCTGCGCACTGGAGTCGAGTTGACCGACATAGATCTTAAAGACATTTGAGCTATGAGATATGCCAGTTATCATTAGAAAATTATACTTTGCATAAACGTGCATTCTAATTTTCATTTCTAATCAGAGAAATAATTTACTCGAATTAATCTAATTTTAATTCGTAAATCATTGTTTCGATTGCAAATGGCTTGACCCAATTACGTATTGAATAATTTTGAATTTAGGTTTTATCATATTATTGATATCATTATGATACAACAATAGAGAACATTCAAGTAAATCCACAATAAACCCTCTTTCACCCACTTTCAGTTGAATTGAATTCAACTCACCTCGGATAATCAGACTATCTATTATTTGACAATTCCGGAAAGTCACAAATCGATAAAACATGCGTATATCGCTCTGACACAGGAAGGAAAGACATAGACTGGTCGTGAGACATTTGGTACAGCGTATACGGGGAATTATAGTTTTTCGGGGGGTTGCACTCGCAACGTGCCCATCGTAGATATACATCGCCTCGCAACAACAGACGAAACTCGTTTTGTATATTGGCGAACGCAGCTCTCTGAGTAAATTGGTTACATTTTTCCAAATTAGCTTTTCTATTTGCGCACAACAATGCGGCCCGCTCGCGCACAGCGGTTATGTGGCAGCTCCGCGGCGCGTATAATGCTGCAGCAGCCATAGAGTCGCGCTACCGGAGAATAGGTTGCGTAACTGCGTCAGCGCGTGGTTACATCTACGCGCGCGCGATATATATTCTCTCCGATATAATATTGCGAGCTTGTTACGCAGCCGACAGCAGCCCCACTTCGCGAGGACCGAATTCGCCAAACTTCCCCGGCAAGTTTTACACCGTGTATGCATGTGTAACGACGACGTACTAGAGCTGCACTCGACGAAAACTGCGCCGTCCTCCGCCGTGGGTAATTCAAATTCCTCCGTGGCTTGCGCGAAACTTGCTACGCGTAATAGAGGAGAGTGGACCGACAGCCGTGTCAATTATTCATCGTGAATTTTCTTAATTTAGTGTACTCGGGCCCCTCCCGCTGCGTTTCGTCATATCTTAATGCATCTTTGCGATTCAACACATTCCGATCCATCATCCGCGAGTATTATTTCTTCTCTTCGCAATAATTCTTTGGTAAAACGAGCCTAGCTTATTATGACTTACCCTACGATATTCGTGTGTAAAAGCATTTTTAGCATTTTTTACAGAAATCTCTGATTACTAGGACGTATTTGCTCTATATGTCGCGATTCTAATAACATTTGTTCTCTCGTTCTCTGAAATGCAAAAATACTCCAATCAATAGTTTTTAAATACTCGATAAATTCAGCGGATGTATATATATTGATTTTGATTTACGTAATGAAGCATTGCTTTGCATTACATATTGAATGTAGGAAGCTTAATTATCCGCGTTTGCTTGGGACACGCGCATTCGTTGCGTATCCAATTAACGAGATTATACAGAAACAGAGCTGTATTAAACACATGCGTCGCGTTATTTGTACGCGAGCACTAGGCCATGATACAGAGCCTATCGAATTTCAACTTGTAAGAATCCAAATGAAACGAAATTGAAAATTCCGAAATGACGCTTTCCGCAGTATCAAAGTACTCAAAATGTAACAATGCTTTCTGTAGGTTGAGCATTAATTTTCTAACGTCGGGTTAATGATCAGTAGTCGACTCGCTTTACGTAATCGTATTAGCGCGCGGAGCTTAATTCGGGATTAGTACCGCGGCGAGACTGGATCAAGAAAAGTGACGCGCGATCGTTGGAACGCCACGTTGAGGACAATTAAATGAGGAATTGACTTTTATTTCGCGTAAACGGCACTTTTAAGCACGTGCAGACTGTAAGATCCACTGCGAGCGGGCATCGAAAACGAAATCTTTTTCAACCGAGTGGCATGGAAGAAAGACGAGGGAAAGATGAACAGCGCACGAGAGATGGCAGTGCGCGAATTGACGTTAATGGAGTTGTGAATTTGAATGTTCAGTACGTGAGCGCGTGCGTGTGATATGTCTACAATGCGCCACTGCTGCCGACGCTGCTGTTTGAACAGGCTCGCTCTAGCGCGATGCACAAAGAAAGTTTATTAAAGCATTGCCAGCAGAGCTTTTGCTGCTCGCTCGCCGCTTCTCGAGATATCGTTCGCGTTTCAGATTGAATCTGCGATCGTTTAAGCTCATTATGTCGTCGTTGCAATCTACATAGCTCAGCTTATAACTTGGCTTGAATAAGCTACGATTCAAATGTTACATACACACTTTGTCGGATCTTGCGCGCGCGATAAAATCGGCATGATCGTTGAAACGTCAACTGAGATTGCCAATACTGCACCGCCCCACATATAGCCCCTTACATATTATTATGAGCAAACCCATTTCTCATTGCTTCTGATACCTGAGCTTGATCGTGCATACAGCTTATCGGTGACCGCGATCAAAGGCACCTGAGCATTTGACTGCGTGCACAAACCAATTCGTTTGTGTGTACGTTGGATTGTATCGAGATGACACTGTGGTTGTTCATCCTTTGTTTATTCGTTAACTTGAGCTTTTTAGTCGTCTTCTCGACGATTGCAAAAGAATTCATTCTATAAAATGATTATTATCGACACAATTGTGTTGCTGTCAAAATGTACAAATAATCAATTCTCCTCGGTTCAACTTATACTCGAACATTCAGAAAATTACCTCTGCACGTCAAGTGCAGTCATGACACAGGTATCGATCCAAGTCCGCGACGGACCATTGTCGCAGCCGAAGTTATGCATATTACATACGAAATGAACGGGAGAATCAGCTCTCCGCACGCGTCAGGCGCGAAATCGTCGTTACCACGCGTGTACACTTTAAATTATTCAATGATCCGTGCGCCAGACCGACGCGTACGGCCTAAAGATCGCAATCGTATGCACTGCACTGTCGCGCGAGTGCCTTTTCCCGCGACCTTCGATTATAATCATTTCACGCGACTTATAATGTGTTGAAAAATGAGAAAGGATTTTTATACAACCTCTGCGATACCGAATTCAAATCGAAATAAAAATTTTTAAAAAAGCTTTTTAAGATTTCTACTGTAATTTCTCAAAAAAGCTAAGTGAACAATTTACCATGAATTGAGCCACTTATTTATCGAAATAATTGTTTTAAAAACTCAAAGTTACTGTTTTGAAACTTTTTTCGTTACATCATGCAGCGTTCAAAGTTTGCATTAACTCCGATTGAAAAGCCTTAACTACGCAGATAAATTCAATCGGTTCTTGGAAGTTAATTATGCTGTACGATTTCAATTGTTATTATCTACTATGTAGAGGTTTGTCGCCAGGCTCTCAGTTGTCAAGTAAGACAGTGCAATTCTAGTGGTCCTCAAACGAGTTGAAACGGTATTGAACTCGAAATGCGTAATACCACACAAACATTATGTACCTGCCTGTGTGGCTGTCGGAGTTTCATGCGATTAAACTATGCTCGAAGGAGACCTAGAGTCTAGAGCATTACGTAAATTCTTGCAGTTTCTATCGACACTGCTTTGCCATAGTTTTGAATTAATACTGATACGTACACTTGCGTTTGTATTCGGAATATTAACTCGTATAGGCTGACTTTACGCCTCTTGTTTGCGAATATGACGAATATTCTCCTCGCATCCACAATAATTGATATCAGAAAAATGTTGCTTCTGCATTCCGGGTTGCTTCACTGCGTTTCGCGCCCGACTATACGTAACTAATTCTCATTGTCAAGCTCGAACTCGAAATTTGTACGTTCAAGTTTAAAGAGATACCGGAGCAAATGTTAAAATAAACATTTTTGAACGCGTTTTCCGGTATTTCCACAGAATATTTTTGAAAAATAACTACAAGAATATAAGGAAAACCATAAAATAAAGACATTATGTAAGTTTAAAAAAATAAATTCAAAAGAAGTACCACTAAACGTGTTTGAATATGTTCATTTTAACCTTGGTTTCGGTATCTCCTTGACAACTTCAGATTACCTGTATCATCGAGTTAAGTTTCGGAATTCCACTAATTAACGCCTTCCAAAAGCAGAGAAACAGACATACAGAGTTCTAGGGTTATACATCGATAGGTGATCATAACCAAATCTACCGAGAATTACAAGCAAATCCTACGGAAATGTCTCGAAATGTATATACAACGTTGAGACTAATTCCGGTACGTTAAACTTGTCAAACAAAGCAAACTCGACATAACAATGCGATGGGTGGGATGGCTAAAAGCCTTCGAACTAGAGGATTGGCATCCAAAATATTGCAGCTGGCAATATTAAAATATCCGATGATGAAAATGCTCGCCACGGCAACATGTGAAATCGGGAAAAGTCAATTCAATATTTTTCCATATTTCACGTGGTATCTCGATGACGTTTATGGCCTGGGCGCATCGCAGCGACAACACGACAATGCGTGATTTTTACCTCGTATATATATGCGCGCTCTGGCGCGGCCGTAATGCAGCCCGTTGCAAGTTCGTTACTTAGCGCTCGCGTTCTTTGTGTCACGAGCTACAGCCACACGGTCTATTCAGGCTATCCTCGACTGCGCCCGTTGTCGTCGTCGCCGCGCTTAAAATGCAAAAACTTCCAGCCGCAATGTATACTTGCCTTGTTATCGCGATGGTTTCGTGCGCCTAAACTCTTCTCTATGCGCAACTATAGTAGCACACGTACAGCTGCGCGTTTGTTCCAAAACAATATGTGCGAGCAGACAAAGACGATATAAGTTTTTCCGTTTACACGCGTCCAATTGTTTTCTTCTTTTCACAGCTTAAATGAAGCAGCAACGGCAAAAATAATATAATGACTGAATTAGGGACTCGCGACGTGGTGTCGATTCGTAACAGTTTCTATGTTAGCAGATAAGAAACGAGCATAATATTAACAACGAACGTCATTTTGCCCTGTTCTATTTACGTTCAACTAAAATCAATTCATACTACAACGCAAATCTAAAATTGTCTTCTAAGCGGTAGTCGTGCTCGCATTGTAGCCAATTTAAACAAAATTATAATTTATAACTAATCTGCGGATAAAAAATGCTGAACTAAGCCCGATCTTACGTGCACTTTGCCTCCCCATCCTTCTCTTTTTCTCTCGCAATGAATGGAAAAGTTCGTTTCATTGATAACACCTATAAGCTCGAGTTGTATTCTAGAGGCGTAGTGTAGAATGGCACGCTCCGTTGAGTGGAACGTCCGCGTCGTCGTCGACGTCGAGCCATCGACATTGTGCGACTTCGTGACTCCTCTCGTCTATACATTCTTCTGCAGTCAGCGGGGATCTTTCGCTTCGTTTCTGCACCGATAACTTGTTTCTTTCTCTCTCGTTCTTTCTGTTAGATTTTTCTACTGTTTTAGACTCTAATGAGAGCTGTACACTTTCTTAATGGCCAAAGACTTGGAGGTATATAATGCAATTATTTTAGCAAGACTCTTCGATAAGTGGCGTTTTGATTGACGCTAATAAGTTTCATCGAAGCGAGAGAAATACATCTTCGTGAACTATTGTTACGAATTTCCAAGCTTTCTTTTTGAACACCACTTGATATAATTGTCACATGTAGTCAACCATGTTCTCAGTTGCACCCTATCAGAATAATAGCTCTCTCACAAATAGCATATTTGCATACCCAGTGCTCGTGACTCATACTTACAACAATGATAGCTATTATGATTCACTGCAAAGTTAATTCATATCTTTTTTGGCTCTTACATAGTGTCAGTTGGAAATTTTCAAATCGATTTAAAAAGTTTTGAAAGCATCAAGGATTTATTTCCTTGCGTGTTACACGTCCGTGCTCACCCTCAAATAAGTCCCATGCTTTAAATGTTCAGTTTAATGCTTGTGCATTTCATATTAATTTAAAATGTATTATATTAAGATTATAAAAAAAGATGCATATTATATAAAAAAAATTCTATTATCATTTTCACTAGATTAAATATTCGACGTTTCTCATTAACTTTTCCAACTAAAAGTAATTGAAACAGATTGTTAGAATTTAAATGATAATAATTTGGAATTTTGTGTTTCAGAAAAATGAAGCGTGAGGCAGATGCACCCGGAGGTGGCCCTGGAGGCCCCGCTCCCAATAAGCGCTACAGACAGGGCGATGAGGAATTAAGATTCCTTATTCCAAGCAGAGTGAGTATTGCACTTTTTTTTCACTCGGTAAATTCGAAACAGGTCAACTCGACTCGGATTCGCTGACAATTGCACTGCGCACAATTTCGGTACTTTAGCGCTCTTGAACGTTTCAATCTTCGTGGGCTTTCGAGCTTCTCAAAATTATTCCTGCTGATTTTTTCGATTTATTCAATTAATGGCAATTGCTGACACCCCCTCTACCGCTACAGTAATAGTCTGCCTGTAAATATAAGAGGTCGAGTGATATGCTCGAAAGCCAAATAAGTTTTTGTACGAGTGATTTTGCATGACCTTTTTTTTTTCAAGAGTTCGTCAATAGTATCAGTGATAAGAATTTTGATGAGATGATAATAGGCAGAAAACGTCGATGCAACGGTACTAATTTTTACATGAGCTCAAGACCCAGCAGAGCTGTATTGACTTCCGGTCATTGTGCGATACCGTGAGCCACAAGACTTATACATTTCCTAGGCGAACACACGTTTTCTTTTATTACCTCTTTCTTCGCGATCGTCTTTGCAAGCTTCTCTCGAGAGACTCAGAGCCGCAAAGGAGAGGAAAAGAGATCTCCAGCGGGAAATTCATCGGAGGAAACAATGAGTTTCGATTTTATCTATCGAATAAGACGTTCTAGCCTCGCAGCTTCTGCACATATTATAA
Organism: Trichogramma pretiosum; assembly: GCF_000599845.2. Classification (NCBI taxonomy): domain Eukaryota; kingdom Metazoa; phylum Arthropoda; class Insecta; order Hymenoptera; family Trichogrammatidae; genus Trichogramma; species Trichogramma pretiosum. Next base: position 82,953 of record NW_019641687.1, read on the forward strand.
CAAGCCTCGCTTATATTCCAAAACTCGAAAGCGAGTGTAAAAACTTTGACTGCAGTTAGATATCTGCAGAGCTGCAAACTTTTCTCTCCGAGCATTACCAAAATTACAAATATTATGTAATCATGTCGACTGACTGAACTCAAATTTGAATTTCCTTCTAAGTTTCACGAAGCATCTAAAGCTCCCATGAACATATCGAATGATTCTACGATTTGTGTACATACCCGAGATACGCGGTGGAAAAAGCAGAGAGCACCGAATAATTTTTTGGTGATATATGCACGTGGTATGTATGCAAGTTTTTGCTAGTAATATTGCCAATTTCAGTGTTCCTCGTAAATTGTGCATTCGTGAAAATAATATCAAAACATTAGAGTTTCGACAGAGCAAACGTTTCGATCTTTTAATTCTGACAGCTATATTCTCTGTCAGATTAATTCTTTCTGTGCTTGATGCATTCCTGAGTATGGGACATCGTTTCAAAGCTATAAATCAGCAGAAAGAAACGATAAATTTTACACCAGCGTGTGTGTAATCTTCTGTTTGTAACGACAATTGCATTATGCATTTCTGAATAAGTTGTACAAAATATACATAATTCCATAGTGTATTATCCTGACTCGCGAATACGGTAGACAAACCGTATAGCTGCAGAAGATTTCTATGCGTGCGGAGTTACGGCATTAATGGTGTTGCTGTATGGTAATACACATAAAAAAAACTCGTTCTGCAGTTTGTTGCGTGCAAATGCGCAAAGAGATACAATTTATAACGTTGCGATGCTGCGTTTACGTAGATACATACAATCGTGATCAAAGACTCGATATACAGTTGTTTTGAATGTTACTCTGTTATTTTAAATTTTCATGATTTAATATTCATCATTGCCTTTGTGAAAATTAAAATATTTTTATTTTATTTAATTATTGAATTAGTTAACATTCAACTTATAGTATTTCACTTTAAAGATTAAAAATTGTTACTTCAAAACAATAAATTTCTAACGACTAAGATAATTTCGCGATGTGACCGATCATAAAGAGATGCGTCAAGCAATTGAACTTGAATGTAACGCCCAAGTTGTTTTGCATGACGAAACGTCTAACGGCGTGTAACCGTGGCTTACATCACCGATACTTATGTAAGGCTCTGTCACAAAGGTGTGGGAGCTACATTTGACCATTTTCCGTTTCGTGTTTATAACACATAACGAACGACCTGAATGTCGCACTACAATTTGTGTACCTTGGTCTTATAAAGAAAAGTAACATCGATAAAAATTACCAGTGGTGCTATTCATCCACAGAGAATATTCAGGCTGTTCCCAGAGTCGAAGTTTATCGCGAATAGAGGATCGGAGTAATTACGCTTATGAGTTTGTTGTACCTCTATTCGCTGTACAGTAAGTTCCGATGAGCTTAAACGACTCGCGCGACGACTTACACGAACCTTTAAAATAAAAATAAAAACGTTGAAGTTTGCATACTTCGTCATAATTTGTATTGATGCGATGTTTATTTTTTGTTAAACTTTGCATTCGGTAAAATTATTGTTAAAATAATATAATCTCTACTTATATAGAAATATCGTATTTTTGAAAGTTCAAAAATATTTCACTAAGAAATTTAAGTTATTAAAATTAAAACATTATCTTGATAATTGCAATATTTAGTCATTAGTTTTTTGTTTATTAATACAAATACCGACTCGTATTTTCTGCAAAGAGCCATAGCTTGTGTTATATAGCATAGAGTTCTACTTGTGCATACTCCATTTGTGATTTAGAGTCTAATTAAGTTCCTTTTTTATGGATTCATCTGTTGAAGAAAAGTCGGTGTATGGCTGCTTTATATTCTCATTCAATCGAACTTTTATAAACTTTCTATAATTATAAATATTTGACATATATACTTATTGCTGATTATTTTCTTTATTTACAGATTGCTGGATCAATAATTGGACGTGGAGGTCAAAATATCGCCAAGCTCCGCAGTCAGGTAAGAAAAAAGAGATAAAGAATCTATTAATTTTTTTTTTTAACTTGAATCGCTCTCCTTAGATATAATCATGAAAAATATCCTTAAAAGGTCAAAGATTTTAAAAAAAATAATAAGGCTGATTAGCGCTTGAATCCGTTCTACGAAACTACCCTTCCCCAGTTTTCCTATTCTTTATCTTTATTTAAACAAAATGTGCGTGAGTGTGGGTATAATGCATGAAAAAAGTAAAAAAAAACATATATAGCTGATACAACACTTGTAAAAAAGTAAAGCCAGATTAATGTTTGAACTCCGGGAAATTTGCAATAATTGATTCTCCGCTTAATGAAAAATTGGCCGTTATCTACAAAAAGTAATAGCTTGATTTCTGAAATCCGTTACGTCAAATTTTTGTTTTTATCGAAGATTTTTTTTTAATATTTACTTGTAATTTATGAAAACAACCTTGATTCCTAGAAATTTTAAAAGAAAATGTGCGCAATATCAAAAATGGGTTAATAATAATTATTTTTGACAAATAACGAAAATTGTTGTTCAAAAATTGTATAGCAAAGATAAAAACATCTACCATTACATAATTATTTCCTGTTTGTGCTGACTATTTCTAATTAGAATTTCCATTTCACCGTAACTCAATACTTCGTTGTGTATTCTTGCTCGTTATGTACACACATTCTTCGTTACATTTACTCAATATCAATCTATATTTTGCAATTTTTTCTTTCGTGACACATGCGTCCAAAAATCTTTTTATTGCACTTTTCAACCTAACAAAAAAGTGCAAAATTACCGGAATAGTATAGATATTATCCTCACGACAGTTATACACAGTAGTGCGTGCAATAATGGGTAGTATCCAAAGTGGCCTCTACTTATAATATATATTAGGGGTGCATGTACGTTTTGTACAAAGCATCGACATATTGTACGTTGGCAAACGAGCAGCACGCGTGCACCACCGTGCTACATCTAGTATATTTTCGCTCACCCACACTCATGCACACATGACTAAATTCGTACTAGCTATAAACACGTATTATATTTTGGTATCTTTTTCAAAGCATTCATTTTACCACGAGGTAGTAGTATTACGGTGACACACCTTCGTTTTCGTTTTCTTTTCCAATACCTCAAATAACAATCTTGGTACCGCTTTCTAGTGATTACTTTAGTGCAATAATACTTCGACGTTTGAGAAAAATAAATTTTTTCACGTATTTGCATTCGCCAAAAAATAAAACGAAAAACACCTGAATCGATATTGGAGAAAAAATAATTATACCCACTAACCATCATTACCTTTCCCCTATTTGAAAAGCGCTGGGAATCGTAGAGGGTGGTAATATATATTTTTTATACGAGAGCCTTTGAAATAATGAAACACGTCGTGCACTTTATTCTTATATGTCTAACTTTCATCACTTTGGGGATCGGTTTATAATGGTGAAAAATGCTGCGTCATACAGTCAAATATAAATTCCCTGTATTTTCATTTAACATTCTTTTTTTACCAGTTTCCAGCACCTACATAAGGATTTTACTATTTCTTGACGTATCATTTTTTATTATTTTTCACTTGTATTAAAAACTTAGAGATTTTATGTTGTAGCTTAGACCTTGTTACTTATTTACATAAGAACTTGTTTATTGATAATTGAGTCGAATTGTCTATTCACAATGTAAACTACAGTACTTTACGATTTTACATCTGATGCAAATCGATTTTCTGTTGAGATTATAAAAAATGAGGCTCCTGACACGTCCTGATTGCCTGAACAGTTTTTATTTTCACTCTGACCATCAATCAGTGCATTATGTGCATATGTGACATGTGCATTACCACCATATTGTCCAAGCGTTGTTAGGCCAAATTAGCGTTTGTCCGTGTAGGCCTATATTTATACATTCCTGCAAATACGAGTCTGCGACGTAACCATCAGTCCTAATAGGAAAATTGATTTGGATCGATTTGCCAGATGGAAATTCGAAAAGAACTGTAAACGACCGATCTCCAAAAAAATTTGCAAAAGACAAACCTGCTTTGGTATGTCTGTGTTAGTTAGTAAGTTCTTCACGAAAATCAGAAAAATACAAGAATTTAGATTGTAAAAAAAGCAAAGAAAAAACATACGCGCGTCTCTGTACTTAATTGCGGAGCACGGCGTTGTACTACTTGCTGTATGAGGTGGTTATCTAACTTGGTTGAATATGATTTGTGCCCTGGCCCCGCCCCGATGACCCCGATGATGCCGCTTGTCCCGTGTGTGTTGTTGATACGACACAACGACGGGGTTGTGCGTTGTTGTTGAACCCAACAACAACACCGTATCCTGTGACCTGAACTCTGGAACCTGAACTGCCTGAAAAAAACCGAACTGTGGGACCACGCACACAACCACCTCGCCCACCACCAACTACCAATCAACCAACTACCACGCCAATGAACAATGAATATCACCAAACAACTGTGTATGCCACTCCAACAATGCCACCGATGTGTCGCTTACTTCTGTGCCCAACAGTACAAAGCCTCAATCACTGTACCCGATTGTTATGGACCCGAACGGTAATGCCAAAACACCACTACTTTAATGTTTCTAATTCTCTTTTCGCTAATTTTTCTCTCATTATATTACAATTATACAATGGTATTTACATCATTATATACTAGATTTTTTATTTTAACTTTTTCTTTTTTGTAATGGAGCTTTAATAAGGAAAAGATAGATTAAATAATGATTTCGATTATGTTATGATTTTTACAAAAAATATTATCGCTGTTACGATATGTAATGGTTGTTTTCTTATTTTTAAAAATTGTTCGCGAATATTAGCTTTTTCTTTGATGGAAATATAAACATTTTTTTCTTAATATGAATTAAAAAGGTAAGATAACTATTTCCATCAAAGATGTCTATTTTTAGTCATACATATTTTATTCAATCTTTGACGATGTTTTTTAACTCATGTTTATCTATCAAAGATTCATTCAATACATTATTTAAGCCGAAATAAGCGAAAAAATACACTGAAATATTACCACGAAACTGGTCTCAGGACAATTGATTTCATTGTTCATTCAATTTTCGTACAACAATACAAATCATAAGGCATTGATGTAGATTCATACTTTCTTGCTTTTTCACTTACTCTTGAATTTTCAAAAGAAATATTTTGATCTCAAATGATTCATTCTGTAACATAAATATTCAATCGACAGGTTTATTTGCCAAAAACCCTCTAAAAGTTTTCTGTGGTCTCCAAAACTATCATTTTTTGCAGCAAATTCAAAAATTATTCCATACGTATGCAGCATCTACGAACTCATTCTTCTTCTCTGACTCATTACTTGTTGAAGCTATAGCGTATCTCATAATTTTCAGTTTAAACGTCGAAAAAGTTGGTACGAGAGATTTCACCCTTTTATTTCCTTTTAATAAAAGGTGGTCTCTTTCATTCTCAATGCGATTTGCTCCAATCTGAGATTTATACCGAACTATGAAGTTCCCTTACCGAACAAAATATATAAATATTATTATCCAGATGATTTGATGAAAGTCATCAAATATAGTTTTACGACAAACTGCCTCGATTTTTATGTATGCGTTTATTGGTGGTAACTGCTTATTTTTGTAAATAATCCAAAAGCACACCGATTAACTAATTCATGCGATAAATGCAAATAAGCTTTGAGCTAATGATACTCAGTCCAAACGGAATGCTCATAATTTCGTGTAAACCTCTCATTATTCACTAATCATAATGGTTATTTAGTAAAAAGGCAGTTCAATATGTTATAGACAATACTATTAAGGTTTTTAATTATAAGTTTAAATGAAATGTGTTGAAAGTATTTTTACTATTGATAAATTATTTCATTCGCAAATTTTATGAACTGCATGATAAAAAATTGAATGGCTCTAAACGAGAGTAAATAAAAATACTTTCATTCATGACTAATAATTATTACTTCTGAAGAATTTTTACAGACGAGCTTGTACGGATACAACGTTAAAATATATCGCCGAAATTAAAACTTTTACCAGAGGTAGTAAATTGCCCTTTTAATGAATAAGTTAACTCCAACTTCAGATATCAGGATCATTATTAGCGCTCACAGAGCTAAAAAGGTTTCCCGAGGTCAAGTCTCGTTAACAGACTAAGAGTTACCGTTCATTTTTTAAACAAAACCTTATTCAAACGTAACATACATATGCTCCTGTTTTAATATGCAACGTACAATTTTTCGAAACCTTTGATCCAATGGTAAATTTGTAATACCACTTTGTAATTTATAAGTAAAACTGGTAAAAAATTATCTTGAGTATTCCCAACAACCTTTAAGGTTTTGAATTTTATCACTAGTAATTTTTTATCTGTATACATTTTTTACTTCGTCAACAAGCTTAGTTTTCGACGATTCGCCACAGTTTTTATGCTTTGACCCCTGAAATCACCTCCTGTCGCTAAATTTGCTTTCACAGACAAAAAAAACCTCACTGATTTATTTTGATTTTAGGATACTGACCATCAGTTCGGACTTGGAGCAGGCTCTTACTATTCTAAACGAGCTTATACCTAAACTCGAAGAGGTAAATTTCAATTTAGTTAACAATTATATTTTTATATTGAATTTGAATTGCTAATATCCTTTTTCCAAATACAGAGCAGTCCTAAGAATGGAAATGAAGCTGATCTTGACTTGCGTATGCTGGTACATCAGAGCCAAGCTGGTTGCGTCATTGGTAAAGGCGGCGGCAAGATTAAGGAACTCCGTGAGGTAGGTTTAAAAATTAACATTACGATCTGTTTGCAAAGCAATAATCTAAAAGCTTCAAAAAGTTCCTGTACCCGTTGAATGTAAAATTCTGAATAGATAAATATGAAAAGTGTATTTGTTGAAAATTTTGACGCATTGGTAAATGTTGTATCGAGCTTTATAATTCGAGAACGTCGTTCAAGTTTATATCGTCCATCGGAGAAATCCCAGAGCTTTCGTCTTAATGCTTTGGAGGATGTAACGTTTCGCGAAAATAGGACCCAGGAGTCTCGTAAATCCTCGAGTTAGCTTGGAGCCGAAACTTTTTATGTTTATATATAAAAGAGTAGAAAGGCTCGTTAAACATATGTTACATGTGTAGTAACAGAATAAACAATGAAATGACCGTAATTTGCCACTAATTGAGCAACTTCGTGTTCAGATACAATTATCCGAATTATTAGAAATGAAACAATAATAAATTTAAGGTGATCCGTACCCCAGTTCAAAATTCAAATTTTCAGCTGAAGTACGGATCTTCTTAAGAAATAAAGTATAAAATCTCTCGAAATTGTACTTTTTCGTTCTCGTTAAATGTGTAGGCATTCTAATGCACAATAGCGACGGTGTCATTGTACGATCGAGACAAACTCGATACAAAGGTCACATATATATATGAAAGTACAAAGTAGCGCTGCAGCTACTCAGTCACGTTGTACGTGGTCTAATCTATCGCGTGAGCTCACACTCTTTTATAGTATCAAGACGAAATGTATAGGAAATATCTCAGCTTTTGTTGTTAGAACGATACCGGAAATGGCTTCGACTGTTAAGATAATGCTAATTTCTTTATATGATTTTATATTATGCTAAGCGTTTTTCGATTAAAATTTGATCACATGATACGACGCGACTACAAATGCAAAAAATCCACTTCCCCGAGAAAATTTTATCGGTCACGAAAAGCGTTAAAGTTTCTTTACATTGCCGCAAAATAGACCATTGTAATAGGGCCGCCTTCATCGCCGCCGTTGTCTCCGTCTGGGTGTCGTCGTCATCATCTTGAGGAGTTGATGCAGACGCGAAAGGGAGATGTGGTAAGAAATGGCGTCGTCGCGAGGGAGGTTGGCGACGAACAAGAGATACGTGTATACGCGCTGCTGCGTGTCGATCAGCCGTGAAATCCGGTTAGGAAGCCGAAGTGATAAGAAAATTGTTGTCGATGTCGTCGTCGCCGCCCGCCACTGCGCTGACGAGGGATGGTAAATTCAACAAGATTGAAATTTGAGTTCGGCACGGAATATCCTTTGCGAAAATTTCGTGAGGTGACAATATTCGGCTTATAACGTACTTATTCCTTTCATTATGCTTTATGTCTCTCGGAGTTCCAGTTTGCCGTAGAATTAGATTTCACGCTATCCTAGCGTTACTTTATATATACGTTTGTGCTTGATGTTTTTTTTTCTTTCTCTCTCTTTTTGTAATAAACATGAACAGTAGTAGGTATAGAGCGACACACAGGGCGAATCAATTCCACGAAAGTGAGTCGGGTAACTGTGTGTGCACGCGACGCGAACGACTAGTTGGCGCCCGCCTGCTCGACTTTCGATGCAGGGGGTGCATTTTCTACCGCTGCACTTTACTTTTTCTCTTTTCTCTCCCTTTTTCTCTGCTCTACTATTTATATATATAGTACTTATGTACATAGGCCTATAAAAGTATACAGACATAAAGACTTGTTCAAACGCGTTTGCTACACATCTTTTCCATTATTCAGCACTTTGGATAAGTGTTTTCAGTCGATAATTAAGTGAACTTATTTTTGTTATCAAAGATAATAAGATCAAAAAACAGCCAAGACTGAATTATCTAAGATTCTTAGTCGAATCATGGTGAAGCTGTGCCCTCATTTTTAGATACAATTTTTAATTAAGTCTAAAATCGATTTTTACTTAAGTGAAAACTTTCAATTAAGCTAATAGCGAAGCATTTTCGTTTGACTAAACGATTTAAAACATTCGAGCGCCCCGGAGGCGACGAATATCTCAGCTCGCGATGTCTTCGGTTCGTTCAAAGATGAATAATGAGTGGCGAGTGCAGTTTAGCCTCGCCAGAGCATCTATACGACGCGTGCGTACACATATATTTGGCGAGTGATGCTCAACTTGTTTAGTGTACGTCGCGCGGGACTGTCGTGGAACTATGCACATTTTAGTGAATGAACACTTTGTTGGTCGAAACTAACTCGTCTTTGATCTGCAGCAACGACGCCTACGATTCTTCACGAATCAGTTGGTTGGCGCTGTGCCATATAAGCTGAATATATCTCGAGCTTTTCCGCGAAATCGTATACTCATGAATTCAAATTGAATCGATTACACATTTGTACGAAATAATCGAATCAATTGGCGAGCTTCGCAAAAGATAGCTCTGCCGAAGTATCGTTCGCTGGTAACTCGGACATCGTTTCTACCGACGCATTTACGAGTAAGCCAATTCTATGTACTCTTCCAAACCAGCTGATTTTGAATCTTACGAAAATATGCTGCACACGAGGGCACGTATTATTTACATTTGTATACAGCGCAAAGAAAGGAATGGTTGGTCCAATGCCTGTAATAATATATGTACGGGCTGCATGGTCAGTAGAGGTTGGCGCGAATTCTCGACGACATATTGTGGCCTCGCGCGCTCTTTTTCAAACAGGTGTTCTCCCTCGTCTTTAACTTTTTCTTTCATGCATTAAATGAGTGTTCATCGTGTGTATGTGAGCTGCTGCTGCTGCTGCTGTTTCAGGTAACGGACGCGCCGGTATATAGCAACAGCTGCCGGCAGCTACACTGCCAGGTGTGCTCGTGCCCGCCTTTCGTCTCTGACTGTTGTTACTGCTGCTGCTGCTGTTGCTGTTGCCAATGTATAGACCCTGCACTCACGTCAATAGGGAGATGCTTTAGCTTGTGTACTTCGTGACTGATTGAATTGCTCCAAGGCCGATATAAATTGCTCAATGGCTCCGAAGTTAACAAATATAATATTCTATACGAGAACTCGATCAACAATCACTAAACAAAGAGCCTTAAGGATTGCTACCGAATATTGTGAAAAAGCGAGAAGTTAATTGTTATTGAGGAAAAAATGCCATTATACTTGGAATAAATACTGCTTGAAGGCGAGTTTTATAAAATTCTAAAAAAAAAAAGATTAAAACTTGAACGATATAACGATTCACTTAAAAGTAGGTTAACATCCTTTTCCATTTCAGTCGCTAGCTCAAAAGGTCCGTAGAACCATTAAACGCGCGTGTTCTTCTACGTTTCTGTCTATTAAATTTAACTCTACGATTTATTATACACATTATCAAAGTAAAAGTAACGCCGGACTTTAAACAAGCTGAAAACTCGTAGAAAGTATATTGGTTAATATGCTTTATATTAATGCCGAGCCTCTTGCTTACACGAAACAACAAATGAAAAAGTTGAATAATTTTGAAATGTAAAAGCTGGAGCAATATCTGTCTCGTCCCTGAGGTGTTCACTATCATCAGAGATCTTTTTCATAAGAGTGTAAAGTAATAAAGCATCCTTGGCTCGAGAAAAAAAACCTAGACGCGTGGCTCGTTTCCCTCGTGCAGCAGCAGCAGCAGCAGCAGTCTCCCCTGTATACATGCCTAGGATGATGCGCGCGTGCAGCAGCGTCTTTCATCGAGCTGCACAGTGGCCACTCCGCACACACTCACACGCTCGCAGGCTCCTTGAAGTCTGTAGCCTCCCTCTCGTTTCGCTCTCTTGGTTCCTCCGTCGTGGCTTTGTTATGCCAACTTCTAGGCTAGACGCTTGCAGCCGGCATCTTGAATAATACGCTTTTAGCGGCCTTATAGCGAAGCAGGAAATCGCTTGCTTCAGATTATTCCAAAATATATCTTGATGGATTTTTTACTTTTTTTTCTCATAGCTTTTGCATTACGCAAGCATCCGAAATTTCTTACTGCCGATCTCAATAATTTTATAATGCAATTCCCATCTCCTTAATCACTCTGGTTACGTTTTTTAATTGCTTTTTATAATTTATCGTATAAATAAATTGTACCCTATAGATAAATGATATTATTCATTTTTTTCGAAAAAAGTCAAGTACGATATTCGTTCATAAATGGAGCTGCAGCACCATTGTTGAATTTAAAGACTCGTAAACATCACACGACTCGAGAAGGGTCAGTCGCGCTTCTGTTTGTGTACTGTCTATTACAGTAAAAGAGCAACAGCAGCAGCGGTGGCAGTAGTCGATTCACGTGATTCGGACAGACAAAAGTCGAGCATCCGTTCACTCAGCGACTTCGTGAAACTTCTTACTCGAATTTTTTTTTTCATTCTTCGGACGATTCCCATGGCCTATTTGTATATGAATAGCCCTTTTTACTCGTTGAAGTTTCATTCGTGCAAAAGGATGCTTGTGAATGCTGCGAGGCATTTTTTATGTCGAATATCTGGCGCACACCTTTACGAGGGACTTTATACAATGCCCGCTGACATGATGAATGAGGGTATAACCAAATGTTTTCATAAAATTATTAATTTTCTTGTTATTAATGATCAAGTTGAAAAATGATTGTAATTACCAAAAACTGTATGCTTTGATAGCACACAATGCTTGTATCTATTTTTGCCGCGATACTTTTTACACATCTTTCAATTTGGCTTCGACAAAGAACTGGCTTTACTGAAAATGTATCTATGTGAAACACACTAAGAGTCTGAAAATCAAATTTAAATAGCCATTTCTTAATAAAAAAAAAAATAAATAATACACGAAAAAGTAGATAATATCTAGTTAAAACATTGCCCAGTAGAAACATTATGTAATACAGCAGTAAAATTGTCGACATGTGCGCGTGCGTGCGTGCGTGTGTGTGTGTGTGTGTGTATGTGCGTAGCTCCGTTGCAGCTTGCACACCCCACTCCGTGGCCTCAAGGCCCTCGGTCAGACCTGCTGTGAGAGTCCGTAGGGACCTAAGGGCCCTGCCGCGCATGCTACTTGGCCTCAGTTGACGAGCAACTGCGACCGAGTTAACTTCGTTCTTTGTTGTTTGTACGGTCTCGACTTTGTAGACCGACAACGAGTAACACAAGTGAAAGATTCCATGGAGTCGACAAGAGGACTGAAAACTGCCGTGATCATTGGCCATGGCAGTCGGTGAGTTAACCTCTGGAATTCAATCGACTCTTTCTTTATTTAATTGACTAATTTTCCGAAAAATTCTCCGCGAGCTTTTTTTTCTTATTCAAACGACGATTAAATTTTTACGCGTTATGTCGAGAGAGCTTTGAGAGCAGTGTAGAAATGTACACACTGCCCCACATGCAGTTTACCCTCGATTTACCTTACTTCATCAAGTTAACAACTCGAGCAATTTTGCACGAACTCCTCGCTCTCTTTCCTTCCTCATATTTTCTTTCCCATAAGCGTTTGTTGTTTGAAAAAGGGGTAGATTGCAAAGACTTCAGCACTCTGTGCGGTGGCAAATGCGAACCTGGCAAAACTCGCTGCTGTATGTATGAATGCATAATAGCCCCAGCACAGTTGGACGAGCTCGCAGTGCACGTGCATCGAGTGCGATGTAAAAAAGCATTGTGAAACGCGAGAAAAACCCTTGAATGGCAGCGCACCTCGCGAGCTTGTTCGGAAATTAACCGAGCGACTGTGTTTCAAATGATGGGATGTTCATCGAAGCTCTCTCTTGGAACAAAAAAGACTCGATTTGATAGCTTCTAACCAGTAATGTTATGAAAAAGCCCAAACTTATTCTAGAGCAGCTGATGAAAAAACGCGCCTACGTTATGCCACTCTGTCTCACGTAGCATACACATTTACTCGCTATCTACATCTGGCTCTCTTCCCCTTTTCATAATTAAGCTGGACAAAGCTGCACGTGAATGGCTCTCTGCTCTGTGTCTGCTTTCTTCACATACATCAAAGTAAAGAGATAGAGAGGGGCGATCGCATTAAACGTCTCTTCGCTGCAGCGTCTTAGCTCGGAAGAAAAATGTTTTCAAAATTAATACTCGTATAAAAATCTGATATCGTTATTTCTAATCCCATGATCCTTATTTAGAATTTGGAAAATCCACTTCTTTTTATTACCTTTTCTTTTGATTCATTTAATTTTCTTTAAAAAATATTTTATTTTTAACCATTTTTTTGTTTAAATAAAATATTACAAAAGCAAACAATTAAGTTGAAAAATAAAAAACTAAAAATACCAGTTTATATGTATGTAACATCTGTTGTTTGAAAATACGTGATAACCCTTAAGCGAACTACTTGCTTAGAAAATCTCTCGAGAATATTATACTTCGAAAACGCCTCCGGGGAGCCACTATTTTTTCGCCTCTTTACTTTTGAGTCATGGAGCAGAATTTTTAGCATGTCTAAGTATCTTTGGTTTTACATATCTTTAATATTAAATTTCAACGTTTTTAAGGACCGCTTGAAATAATATAATTTCCACTGATTTATCCTATCGTCGATCTCATTGAATTTCTTATCAACGAATTTATTTATCTCGCAGTTTATTCATTTTTGATGAATAAATCATCCGTGCTATTGTACATTGATTTTATAATTCACAACTCTTTTTTACTCAAATGAAAATATGACCCCCCATCGTAAATCATACGCAATTTCTCTGATCACGTCGCGTGTGGCGAAAAGTCGACGAAAGAAGAAACATAACGGAGGAAAAAAGAAACAATTTTTCCTTTCAACTAGCCTGAGCGTCAATATTACCACAGCGTACAATTAACGGGCCGTGTGTGTAGATTCGTATATTACGCCGTCGCGAAAAGGGCTCTGCGGAAGACCGCATAACCTTCCTGTTAATCGTAGCATCTGCTTCCCGTTTTACCCACTCAATGCCAGAACGCATGTTCGCGCGCTTGTTTCCGGGCAAACTCGTGTATGAACTGCACCAAAGCGTCAGTCATTCAGAAAGCGATACATATACTCCGCTTGATGCTGCCGTGCGCACATTTACTTTTCCCAAGACTAGCTGAATACAAAATCAGATGTGCACGCGGTCAAATTGTAAATTTACAAAGAATGAGGAATGAGTACACGTAGACATTTTCATTCCCGTACATGGCAATTTTAGACTATATCGCATACAGCTATCAACTAGTGACAGAAAATCAAAACTTATTTTTGCAGTTTGCTAATTCTACAGAAAATATTAATAAAGCAGCATACGTTCAAAACAGGAAGGTATATTTTATTGGAATTCATAACACATTTATGCGTATGAATTATCAAAATTAAATTTGATCTTTCTGATAATTAATCAAATCGTTATAAATTTTAATTCATACATTCCGCTGTCCTTTGTGGAATTAACCTTTTCATCATTCGTGCGGGAAAATCTTAAAATCGACTTCCTGCACTCGATGATGAAAAGTACTATACGCAACTGAGGCGGTTGTCAATCTTGCACTCGATGTCAATGCAACCCTCGCTACGCTCGGGCTGCAAACTGACACTATTGCAAAACAATCCCCTATTATTATGGATATATAAAATATAGGAGAAATATGGAGTTCAAATTTTTTATTAAAGTGATGTGTTTTTACTGTGACGAACTGGGATACGTACTGTAAGGTTGTTGAACTCCAAGTATTTGCCATCAGTTTGATGAAATGTTATAGGCCTCAGATAATTTTTCTACAGAAAAAAGTACTTTCTCCAATGTCGGTCTTATAAGGGCTAAATTTTGCCTTACCATTGTCAGAGTATGAGAGATTTCATTTCGATGTATTATCGCTAGATGTTTATTCGTACGATTTTTCGAAAAGTGCACTTGACTATTTATATAGTAGTAAACTGAAAATTCAAAATCTCGTTACCCGTGCGGAGTCCTGTAACGAGCCCTGTACTTTTCAGCAAAGAAACGAACGCACGCACGCACTCATAACACGTTGAGCCAGTGCAGCGCATTGTAAGGCGTGCGAAAGATTCTTAATGAAAACGGGTTCTCGCGGAACGGAGGCTTCCACATACACAATGCACGTCGAGAAAATACAATAGCTAACTCGTTTTCTTCCCATATAGAAAAAGGTTCCGAAGAGTAAAGAGTAAAAATTTGAAAGCACGTAGAGAAAGGGAGAGAGAGAGAAAGGAGCCGGAGAAAAAGAATATCAAGAGAGAAAGAAAGAAGAAAAATGAGAGGATCATTGCGCTAAGCTGCAATGATCCGTAATATATTTTCACATTTAAAATCATTATTTCGCGCGTATACTTGAGTCGCGTGCTTCCTTGTCAGCCGATATACTATTAAAATCTTTCGCTTCGATGAAATTTGTGTATGCATGTATTATTATGGAGGAAGGAAGCAGCCTTGCGCGCCAGTACGAAACAACGCACGATGTGATACATTAGCATCGATAACGAGCTTCGTCGTTTTTTTTTTATTAAATTATTTGTGAGCAAATTTTTACGGAGTCAATGGTGGTAATTTTATTTCGAGTAAAAACTACATGGACATGGAATGTTTTTTAACAATTGTTTCTTTCATCATGGAGTCGTAAAAACATTACACCACCGACACCTTATTTTTGTAGTAAAATTTTTGGAAAGAACAAATGTATGAGTACATCAATATACACCGTATAAACCATGAAAATTTGCAACGTATAAATGTATAAATTGGACAGAAAATTACAATCTTTCACTAGCTTGACTCTGGCACATGTACTATACTCTCGTTAAAACATGCTAATAAACTTGCAAAATGCTTCGAAAGATACTTTAATACGTTTGAACATATTTTAAAAAGAATATCATGTGCAGAGGCTGTTTTCAATTACAAATCACTGGTATTTTCAATAATCGCGCTGATAATCGTATCGATAATACATACAAATACATTTGGTCGACTGGCGATCGAGAGGCCATCGTGCCGAGTGGGAGCTCTCCGCGCGAGTTTGCTGTTAATGGAGAAGCTCCAAAATGTCGCTGGACGACGAAATTCGTCGGCCACACTCGCGTACACACGCTACTTAGTTCATCACTTGTAGAAGTAGAGCAAGAAGACCAAGATGGCTATGACGGCGACCACGATCATGGTGACGGGGGACGACGACTCGGACTCGTCGGCCTTGCGCTTGCCGAACTGATCGCCGGTGGCCCAGCTCTCCTTGTCGACGACCGGCCGCCTCTCGGACTCGACGATCTCGCCGAGGTGGTACTTCTTCATGAGCTCGAGCGCGTCCGTGGAGTGGCCAACGTCGATGAAGTCCTCGGTCGCGTCCTTGCCGCCGTGGTCCATGAGGATCTCCTCGCCGCCGGGATGCTCGTTCAGGAACTCCGTCACGTCGTAGACATTGTTCTTGATTACGAAGACGGTGCGCTTCCTGTCCTCGCTGGCTTTTTTCACCTCCTCGAAAGTGAACTGCTTCTTGCCACTCGTCGTTTTTTGTTCTTCGCTCATTTTCAATGATTATTTGTAAAATGCCTTGCGTCTCGTTGACTCTTCTCAAGCCGAACCTGCAAGGTACAATTTTTCTAGGTTATCGAGGCGACAATTAGTAGTTTCATTAAGGAGCAAATCGAGGTGGGGACAAGTTTATCAAACGCCAATCTCGCGCGTTATTATGATCGAACTGTTACGCGTGCGCGCAATCGGCGATTAAATAATCGCAGAAAAGTGCGCAGTATGAGCGTGTGGCAGTTATTAATCATTCGTTTTAATCTTAGATAAGTTTGTTTCCTTGATATTGAGGCATCGCTCGAGCTTCGTTTGCACAACGACGCCGCCTGCGTAGTTTCCTCGATGTAAAAAAACGAACTCCGAGATCAGTCGGCTGATTCTTGTCAACGATGGCATGCTCTTTCGTTGGAACAACAAAAAGCAGCGAGAGCAGCAGTGCGCCTTTTAAGGCGTACATATTGTGCGCGCGTCTCTTGTGTACACGATAAGACAAGAAATGAAGCCATGTTTTTCGATCTGTACTCTTCGTTCTAGATTTTCGTAAACTTCGCATCTATTATTCGATGATTTTACAGCAGAAGAATGCAATAATGTTCTTCTGCGCGTTAGAAAAAAAGGCTACTTACATAAAAAAAGCGAGGTCGCGCTATTATGCCCAGTTACAACGAGAGATTGTCAATTATGACGAGGCAGAAATTGTCAAATGAACGACGGAGATCTGCACGTATAATAATTCTTATATACCGATGAAAAACTCATGCTAATGCGGTAGCGGATCGGTGCGCGTCTTGTTGCCTGCATGCATATTGCATATGGTACTTATATATATGGAAAATGCATGCCGGCATCGTCCGTGCATCTCTCTCTCTCGGCCGACTAGAACCAAGGTCGCAATGGCAAATGTATACGACAGTCACCTATTCCATCGTGCTCGATTCGCTCGTCTGCGTGTTTATATACTCGTTCGTCGACTTTGTACTGTACGGCGCATTCGAAGCACGCTAAATATAAATGTAAGCTTGGAAGACCGAACGAAATCGTCTCTCTGTCGGCTTTTCTAACTCCTAAAACTGCACTCGGGCGACGGCAGCTGATAAACCTTAGTCTAATTTCCATAATTACGAATAATTGTTGGCATAGGTAGAGACGCGCGTGCTGGTACGTAATGTAGTGCTGCACGCGCTATCGTACAAATTACGCGTTATTGGCTCGTGTATACTATAGCTACATACCCCACCCCACGCAGGCACGCACACACGTATACAGACACGCACTGCACACGACTGATACTGCGCGATGTGCTCCATTTTATATTATCAAAAATTTTATCTGTAAGCATGAGTTGACACTTTTCGCGTTTTTCGACTCAATTTTCCGGATTGATATTTTTAGTCGCGATCGTCATTCAAGATCGTTAGAGTAATGATGAAAAAAACTGGATGGAGCTTTGCGAACCCGCGTCTGCTAAAACGACGGAATGTTTATTCGATTTCGGGCGACTCGAGCGGCCTGCTCCGGACAAGGGCTAAGATGAATGAATATCGAGTCTCTTATGGCGTATGCAGCGAAAACGATGTGGATGCTATGTACCTACCGAGTTATCGTGCCAAATAAGCGACAAAACGAAATACGAGCAACCGATTGACTGACTGACTTTGTACACACTCGCGCGTGTTACGTGTATCGTCTGTAGCGACGAAGAAGCGAGACTGACGGAGGCCTACGTATACGTCTATATATCTCTGCGAGTATACACCGAACGGCTTACCGCAGCAGCGGCAGTAGCGCAGTTTGCTCGGCGTAATAATATGGAGACTAGCGCTGCTGCTACGGGGACCGGCTGCGAGTTGTATGGAAGCGACGACGACGACACATATAACTCGCGCGAGCAAATGCACCCGACGCGATTGAACCTCTTTTACTCCCACCTTTGTGGACTGAGAGTTTGCTCGACCGACGAGGCATGACACAACGACTTGCTGCTTTATTTCAATCGTACGTACATGCCGATTCTCAATGTGCTCTCCGCGTCGCGCCGCAGCTGACATTGCCTGCGCGAGCTGCCACGCTTATCTGCCTTGGAGTGCGAGCAGCACTCGCACACGCGCGCGCCAAAGTCAATTCTCAGGCGATTATTATTCAGCTTTGCGGAAAAGGTGATCGATAACTGCCGATTACGTGGTTATATTTCGCTCGGCACCGCTCGCAGCCAATGCAATTCTCCTTGTAATAGCTGCTGCGTGCGAGTGAACCGAAGAGAGTCAGCCGAGCGCACGACAATCATAACTTGGCAAAGTATTGCGCCGCGGCTCAGTCCGAGTCTATGCGCGTTCGTGCGCTTTTCCAGAGATTCGATTTTTATACGCCGGGTGGATAAAATATAGAAACACACTCTCTTATAGAGAATAGGTCTGAAATGCGCGTGGTAGCCTACCATGAGATTTAGCATTGAAATGACGGTGGCTCGCTCGTTCACGCACCCAGTCATGTACGTCAGTGATAAGTCGCTACTCGAACTTGCTTTTCTCTCGTCTTACGTAAACATATTTTTCCATATATAAACTGCGTTACTTGAAAAAAAAAAAGACTTATTGTTGCTGTTCAAAGTTTCCTGTTTGCCTATACAAACCTATTCGATCGCTGTGCTTCGGCAATTTCACAAAGATGATGAGGCATTTAAAAAAAAAGCGTATCGGCCAACTGAGCTAGACGGACGACACTCAAATGGACATAATCTAAATGACCGAAAGTAATGATTAAATTAAAGCGATTTCCATTTAAAGTTAGCGCGCCAACTACTGCCTCCCAAACGCTTTGGCGCATTTAAATGGCCTTTAAAAGCATTAAAAGTTTCAAACATGCACGAGCTATTTCATCACTTACCTATGTATATCACGGTGCGAATCGATCCTATGTTAGTTTCCTCGGTTCTAGCGTTTATTTTTTTATTTTTTATTTTTTTTATCCAAGCACTCAAAGCTTTTTCTGATTTGAATCATACAGCAGGAAATTTTAAAAAGTAACTGAAATTATGGCCAAAGATTTAATTGAAATGACATGAAAAAATAGTTCATTCTTTATTGGATTTTTAAATATTTATTGCACAAACTTATCGAGCTTAAACGCAACGCAAAAATTCATTATTGACATTTTGCGATTGAAACACATCCTGGAAAAAGTCTCATGCATACAATAATTTGATTAGTTACTAAAAACTTCAGTCGATAGTTGATTATATAGTACAGGGTATACGAGTCACGCCACTTTATTGTTGTAATCAGTAAAAAAAATTATAAAACAAAAAAGCGTAAACTAGTACACCTAATCCAATGAATACAGGTAAAAATGGCGAGGACTCTTTTTTCGGTTCTTCGTATTCCCAATCGTCGTCGTCGATCGATGGACCCGCTGCAGCGCCTTCGGCCTCAAAAGTTCCCTCGAGTTGTCCAATTTCAAACGTGTCTTTGAGCTGTATTGCTTCCTAAGTAAAACATGTTTTTCTTATATCATGACTTTTCTTTTTTTTTTTATGTATAAATCGTTTCGTGAACAAATTCTTGTAAAGTATACCTGCGAGTGACCGACTTCGTCGAAGCATTTGGTAGCATCGGCACCGGCAAGATTTAGAAGCACCTCCTCGCCGCCGGGATGTTCCTTTAGAAATTTCGTAATATCGTAAACTTTGCCGTGCAAAGCTATCCACAAATCGTTGCCATTGTTGTGTTTTGTCACCTCGCTGACTGCGTATTTCCGAGTCATTTTTCAATATTCACTGAAACTAACAATCAAGCACTCATTGGTATCCACAATTTTCGGTGTATTAAATAATCGAGTGGGGATTTTTGAACGTTTTTGGACTTTTGTAATTTTTTAGTAGCATTCGGAGAGGTTAATGAAAATGATTCGTGCGCCGCGACAAGCTGCAAGTCACTTTTTTCTCACAGAGAAATCGAACGATATTACAAATGAAACGCATTCGCTTACACAATCACTATCGAGACTTGCATTTGATGAAACACCACCTATACGAAAACTCACGTACGCACATGCACTCACAGAAACCTGTAAAAATAGGTCGCACTAAGACTTATTTAATAAAAATGACGTCTCAAAGCTTCGATTGAGAGGAAACGAACCGAATTGATTTTACTGCTTAAATGTCCGGATGCAGCAGCGAGGTGTTCACTGCAAAACCTTGATAAAACTGAATCGAATGCATTTTTGGTAAAATATGATGAAACGGTTTGAGCTTCAAGTGCACAGCAGTGAAAATAAACGTGATAATTGCAACTTTAATGGCGATGCGATACCGAAAACCCGAGCAGTTTCTCGAAAGCCACTGCTCGGAAACAACCAACTTCCGTTCCTTTTGTATTTTCATCTCGCGAATCAGGTCAAAAAAAAAAAAAGTTAATGAACTTTTGAAACCAACTCACATGGCGGTATCGCTGAAACAAACAAACTATATTCTCGACGCACTAAGTCGTAGGCGAGTCCTCTAATCGTGCTTCGACCGAGATGACCGCTTGCTTCGAAAAATAACGACCTACTGAAATGTTATTGCGGAGAAAAAGAGTGACAAAAGCTCCCGTAACCAACGAGACTGTTCTAATTTCATAAAAAATTCATGAGCTTACAATGTTGCGAGCGGATCTCTTCATTTGCACAGAAAGACAGTCTTACGAATGTGTGAACTTTCCATATACCTAGCATTATGATACTCTCAAACGAGGAGTATAAGGCCAAAGACGTATAGGCGTTGCCGAAACGTTTAGCCGAAGGAAAATATATAGGCTTGCAAAGTTTCATGCATGCCAAGTAGATTTTCCTACGTACGAAGCCAGGATTTGCGTACAGGTTTTGGCTACTGCAATTACAATGAAGACGGCATCGTCGCGAATACAAACTCCGCGTATGCGGAACGCGTAACACACGACTTCGATGTCGATGAACTCCCGCAAAATTCGTCGATTGCTTTCCGCTCGGCGAGTACGTCACGCCTGAGCTGAAGATCACGAGGATTATTTATCCTTTGAAATTAATTTTCTTTTTTTTATGCTTAAGGTTTATGCGCACCGTGTACCACGATAGTCTTTATTTTTCCTTTGCTTTTTATACTCTCGCTTAACCGAATTTACCAGCTATTAAAAGTGGATCAAGTAATTCCAAGCCCTTATTAAATCGCTATAGTGAGTTTGCGCGGAGTTGATTACAAGATACAGGGAGTACTAAAAATAAAAATAAAAAGAACAAAATGATTGTTATAAACTCATTCGAGTTAACGATTAAATCTCACGCGATGCCTATATACATCGAACATTTCTTCAGGAAATTTTGAAGCTTTTGAAACATATCCCTCATAAAAAGCAAGCGAGAATTCGACATGAACTAAAGGAATTTTTAACTTTAATTTACAGAAAACTGGAGCGAGAATCAAGATCTACTCGAACTGCTGTCCCCATAGCTCGGACCGTGTCATCAGCGTGTCCGGCAAAGCTGAGGTTGTCATGGATTGTATCCGTGAACTCATCAATACCATCAAAACTGTAAGCACCCGTTCATTACGGTTACATTTTTTTTTAATTATGTGTGCCTTAGGATTTTTAAACTAACGTTTATAAAATTATTGTAGTCCCCGCTGAAAGGAATCAACAACCCTTACGACCCAAGAAATTATGAAGAATTCTTCGCTGAAGAATACGGCGGTTTTGGACCCGACGGTCAGCCTGCAGGTGGCGGCAGTGGTGGCAAGCCCGGAGGTTTCGGTGGTGGCCGTGGCGGCAACCAAGGTGGCATGAACCGTGGCGGACCACGAGGCGACCGTGGCGGAGATTTCCGAGGTCCTCCCTCAGGCCCACCTGATGGACCTCCGATGAACCGCGGAGGCTTCATGGGTGGACGTGGACCCGGCGGACCCGGCGGGCCTGGCGGTCCAGGTGGCCGCGGCCCAGGTGGACCAGGTGGTCCAGACCGTGGTGGTTACGGTGGACGTGGTGGTCCAGGCGGACCACCTGGCGGTTATGGCGGCCCAGATCGTGGTGGAAACCAAGGAGGTTACAATAGCAACCGCGGTGGACCTCCACCTAACTATGGAGGCAATGGAGGCGGAGGTGGTGGAAACTACAATGGTATAAACAATTGTAATTTAATTAACGCCAAATTCGACAAATTTATTCAACTTTCTTTTATATCTTTCTAGGAAATGGTTGGGGTGGTGGAAACTCCAACGGCATGGGAGGTGGCGGTGGTAACATGGGAATGGGTGGCGGTGGAATGGGTGGTGGAGGAATGGGCGGAGGCGGCATGGGCGGAGGAGGCATGGGCGGTGGAGGCATGGGCGGTGGAGGCATGGGTGGCGGAGGCATGGGTGGCGGCGGTATGGGAGGCGGCGGTGGAATGGGAGGAGGAGGTGGAATTGGTGGTCAAGGTGGCGGACAAGGAGGCGGTCAAGGCGGCAACGTCACCAGCACTCAAGTCACGATTCCCACTGATGTAAGATTTTATACTTTTTTTTCTCCAATTTTTAATTTTCAATACAATATTTTTATCGTTTTTTTCTCGTTATTATAGCTTGCTGGAGCCATCATCGGCAAAGGAGGTGCACGAATCCGCAAAATTCGTACTGAAAGCGGCGCTGGTATAACTATCGATATGCCGTTGCCTGGTAGTAATGACCGCATTATCACAATTACTGGTATGCCAAACCAGATACAAATGGCACAGTTTCTCTTGCAACAAAGGTAAATAATATTTTTGTTACCTCACCTTTAATTTTTAATATTTCTCATTAAAACTACATTATAATGAAACTGCATTTTTCTAAAACACTAATTTAATGTGATTAAAATTCCTGTGTATCAAGTAAAAATGATGAATTGTATGATTGTGAAAATATTCTTTCAATTTTAAATGTTTGCTTGTAACATAAAAAATCCTACAAATAATATTTTAAAAGATGATCTTAATGCTTTTCATTTGAAATGTCACGTGCCTAAACCATAATATGTGGCAAAAAATGAACTAACGAATTGAAAATGTAAAATAAAAGTCGAAGACAATATTTAAAATTTGTTAATAGTTTTAACCATTACCCGGTTATTTTGTTATTAAATTAAAAAAATTCTAGAAAATACTAAAAATCTAGTATTTATATTAACGTCTTTGCCTTTTATTTATTCATGATGAAATCATGCATACTAACATGTAAACACTAACAGTCTATAAGTCGCTAGAAGAAGAGAAAATAAGAAATGGAAAAGTGATTCAACTCCCTATCTTTGGGTTCTTCAGTGCATTTTGAAATTATTCGAAATGTATGAGTATCGTTGTATGGAAGACTAGTGATTTTGTTGTTCTAGTCCAGATGTAACAAGAAATCACTAATCTTCCTACAAAGATTGCTTATAATCGTCGTGTTCACACCTGCTACCGATCTCGCTTGTCTTGGAAAACTAACCATTGTTCTTCGCAAATGCTTAGCATAATTAATAATGACATAACAAATCAGTGTAAAACATGATGCAATTTTAGATCCATTGAAGAAAAATTATATGTTTGATTGATAATTTAAATTAAATCAATATAATAATTTTCAAGTATGTTAAAAATGAAGTTAGTACTAATATTGACTCTCGTTTTTTTACAGCGTGCACGAGAATTCTGATCAAGCATATTAAAGGAGTACCGTTAATTATGGATAAGAAAGAGGGAGAGAACGGGCGAGCCAAAGATCCATTCGTAACGTTTTCTAACGAAAATTACATCTTGGATTCTCATAAGATCATTATGAAACATCTATATAAACCAAGCAAAATCTTTATCCGAACCGCTCGTCTAAGATGATTGTGAAACATAAGCATAAGCATAAGGGATCATATTTTTTCAATGTCTAAAATCAAACAAATAAATCCATCGTCAGTAATACTAGTACAGGCAAATGCTCCTCAATCTCCAGCTTTTCTTTATGTTAGTTAACGGTTTTTATAATCCAACGAGTGGTTTCAAGTCGTTGTAAACATTGTGTACACAATGAAGCTAATATTAGTATTTTAAGATTCAGCATTAATTTTATTAATTCAAAAATTAGGTTATATTTAATTTTTATTCTTAATCTTTACTTACTGATCATTTTGAATTTTTTAATTCAAAACTTCTCCGCGTGTAAAATAACTCCTTCTTTAAATAAATCAAGATTCATGTATATACTTGAACAGTTGAAACCACTCGTAGATAATTAATATTTCTTTTTTATAAAAATGGAACAACGCTAGAATAGTACCCGCTATTGTAAAGAGCTACCCAAAATACATAACATTCAAGTTTGAAGTTGAAAAAGCCATCGCTGCGATTGAAAGTAAATTATTGAACATTGAATTATAAAGATATTTGAATGAAAAAAAAATAATGAATGAATAAAGTGGAAATCTAAAGTTTCTAAAGATTTTGTAAATAAGCAATAAAAATGGTATACTTTCCTTCGCATAATTTAACCACCCTTCATCGACTGCAGTAGTTCGTTAAAAAAGTAGACTATCATTATATTATTACTTATTACACTGCGTAAATTACGAAACAATTATAGTCCGCATTACCTCGTGTATAAGAAAAATACTATACATTTTCTATTTCAATTGAAACAAGCTAATAACACCTGTTATGTGAATATAAAATTACATCTTTGTACATCTATTTAAAATGTTTTAATACCTGTATTAAAGGTAACTTAAAATGCTTCTTATATTAGAACTTCTTCAAATTCTCAATCTAGAAGCTAGAATTTTTAAAACAAGATTGTCATATATTCCATACCACTTTTTGAGAGTTAGTCAAGAAAAATTAGGAATACTAGCGTAGTTGAAACCGCTGGAGAACATGTTGTGAACTAACTTTCTGTTATTTTAAAAAATCAAAATTTAATTTGTGTTCTTTTTACTTTGTACAAAAATAAATCATTTAATTGTATAATGAAAAACAAATTTATACACAAATGATGCCAAGCAAATTTCACTAGTTCAATATTTTAATTGAGATTGTTTTATCATGGCATTTATACACTACTCCAGTTTTTATTAATCTGATATTTAAATATAAAGTAGAAAAAGTCATATCTTAGATTTCCTCTGAGTACAGAATAATCTTTTTTTATATGCTCAATATATATTTGATAACTATATTGAATAGTAAAACTTCGTATTGACGAATCGATTGCGATAAGCTAGTTTTTCCGAATTATGAAAAACCTTTGAATATTTATAAATTTTTCTTATTAACACCCAGTTTGTAAAACTCCCTTCCCTACGCACCCAATATACAATCCATGCATTATTAGTTCAAGGGCATTGTTCATCGTAATGTAGTTTTTTGTTTAAGTAATTTTAGTTTGTAAAAATTTTTGACAAAGTTTGTAATGTTCTATTATCATATGATGGCTATACTTTTCTTTTCATTAAAATAACGAATCAGGAGAAAACAGAAGATCTCGAAAAATCTCGCTCGCAACTCTGTGCGTCTAAAAAATTAGTGTTTAAATTTGACGGAATTAAAATCTGTAATTTATTTTTATATTTGTACAAAAAAAACTGTGTAATCAGATGAAAAAATATATTGTATGCGACTGCGGGCATTGATTGTAATTTAGGAGAAGTAAAAGTGAAGCTTTACGCTTTGGGTGGGAGGATTTTTTTCACAAAATAACTATTAGATGAAAATCTCCTCGCAAAATAAAGCATTGTGAGACCACGCGTTTATACATAAGGAATAATTTTTGCAATTGATTTGTACAATCACTTTTTATTTATCGAATAAACTTAGTACAAATACTCTGAATAATTTTGTGTATCGCTTGTTGATTGTTCCTCTCCTCACTCATTCTTTATGAATAAAATTATTGACTGTTGAATTCTTTTCATTGGTATTGATCCGTATGTGATAAAGTTTGTATGAATTAATTATAACTTATAAAATTACTATGTCTGCTGAAAAAAGTGGTTCATTGCGATTTGACCGGCAGAGAATCCGGCAACTGAATCTCATACACTGGTTTATCGTCTTCGCTGATCCAAATGCTGCTATTTTGTGCACACCTAATGACATAAACAACCGCGTGTGCAACAGTTTCAGGTCTACAACAGATATAAAACATTTATCGCGTTGACGTTATTGAACGATACTCGATCATTTTAAGGGACGAAAAGAAAAGAGTTTGCCTTTGAGGTTGAATGTCTTTCATGGCTTCCGATAGATCTTCCAGTCTCGTTACGAGCTTATCGTTTTTCAAACATTCCAAGGCTTTGGAATCTGTGAGTCCAGGACACAGCACCACAATCCTCACGCCCGTCCTTTGGTAGTGATAGGGTTGCTGCGATGCGCGAACACGGGCACAATGATAATCAACATCGAAATACATACATAGATAATAAAGTCCAGTTACTCACCGAGAAGGAGCGACTGAAGGCGATGAGGGCGTTATTGGTGGCCGAGTAAACGGGCAATTGTGGAAAAGCTTCGAGACCGAGAATCGACGCGACGTTGACGATGACTCCTCCGCGGCCCCCGCAGTCTTTGCCCATAAACTGTACTCCCAACATGTTGGCTCGGAACACGGCAGTCTGAGTTTCATAATTCGCGTGTTAAGGGTGCATCGCGGTGAAAAATTGTTTAACAATAAGACAACTCTTACGACATTTGTATCAATGCTCTGGTGGAAGTTTCTTTCGTCGATCATGGCTGCGTTATTGATTATTATATCCAAACCACCGAGCTCCTTGACCGATTCTTTAAAGACATCTGAAATATTTTCAACGATATTTGGCTTAATGTATGATCTTTGTCGAATTTCGAGTTTACGGGTTCAAGCTCACGTACTATCGAATTCCGAGCCTTTGGTCAGATCGCAACCGACGAAGGCCGCTCGATTTCGACCGAATTCTTCGTTGAGCTGCTCGAGCTGCGATTTGCAGAGTGAATCGTGCTGGTCGATCATCAAGACCCGCTGAAAAGACCCGACTTATGTTTACTGGATCGCCGCGAGGGAAAAAGGGAGTCGTGTTTACTTACCGCGACGCCGTTACGCAAGAGCTCTTTTCCGAAAACTACCCCGAGACCGTTGGAAACGCCGATCACGAGGGCTCGCTTGTCTTTCATCTGCATTTTGATCCGGATTAAAATTTCTTTTTTCTACGAATTTCGAAAAATCGATCAAATTGAAATCAGAGCACCGGCAAGCTGCGTCTTGCACTGGCGAGAGAGAAATCACTTTTGAATAGCATAATGCAAATCGTCATATCCATGACTCTTTGACCCAACGCATACGCGAGCTGAGCTGTTTATCATCGTTTCGGTGTATTAAGATAATTTCTTGAATAACAAAAAAAAATACGAACGCGTCTTTGAATTGCACTATGTGCCATCAGCTGATACGTCAGCGTGCCGAGAAAATCGCGCTCCGAAACATTGTGTTGCCGCGTGTCATTTCGGCAAATCTACTGTAAAACTAAAGAGTAATCATTTACTGAGCTAATTAAAATAGATAATTTATCCTCGATTTAAAGAGTAAGTCTGAAAAGTATTTGAGTTCATTAACTTGGGCCGTAATTAATAATAGTTAAATTTTGAGTACGGAAGTAGATAAAAACGTCTACTAATTTCAACGGAAGCTGAATACTTTTTGTACGTGCAAAATTACATTTTTAACTACAGATTTTTTTTTAAATGAAAGTTTCGCAATGCAAACTTTTTTTCCTCCGAACTCGTTCGAACTAATTTTCCGTAATCCCCGGCGAAGCAATATTTCCACAATGAAAAGTACCTACTGCATATTTGTTTTACACAATTTTTTCCTTCTCAAGATTTGCAGATGGTGACGATTATAAGATTGCCTCTGTTTTTGTTGATTTGAAATTTGTCATTTTTGACAGTGAATCAAATAGAAATAAAACATACAAGAAAACAATAATCAGAGCGCATTTGGTGCCGTCCTCGTTTACATCTTGTACAGTTCATAATATATACTTTGCGTCGAAGTCAATAACTCATTGCGATCATCGTTTGCATAGTTGAATTCAAATTATAGGAAGATCGCACTTCGAACAAGAGTGAAATTAATAGTGTAGCAACTCTAAAAGTTTCTCAAATTTTGCCTCAATCTAGGATACAATTTTTCGTGTATACAATTGCTGAGTTGGTCGAACGCAACACGAGCGACAAAAAGTCTGTCAGCGACTACCATTTGAAATGCTGCCTAGACTTGAATTTCAAATTACGTTTCAACTCCGTCGACCAATTGGCGCTCGGCAGCTCAAAGTCCCACTAAGCAGTAAACTCGTGTACTGAATCGTGTATACCATACTTATATCGTGTTGTCAGCTCTCGCCTCTCCGTCCAGACTCCAAAGTTTTCAGTCGTGATCGTGCGCCTCACGAGTCAAGATGGCAGATACGGTCAGTGAAATCGTCGCCAAAGTCAATGAAAATATTACGGAAAATGCCGCGAAAAATGCGACCAGCCATCAGCCGGCCTCGACCGAGGGTATGGCTATTGCCTATGGAAGCCTCGTCATAATGGCTATTTTGCCAATTTTCTTCGGTTCCTACCGGTCTGTCAAACATCAACGTGAACAGCAGGTTAGACACCACATCATGATTTATCCGCGATTCCAACAGCTGCTCCTGATTCTTCCACATTATTTATGCTCATTCTTATCTTCAATTATTTCATCATAATTGTATACGCTATAGTCATTATCATAGTAAAACTTGCTATTTTAAAATCTTTCACTTGTTATTTAGTTCAGATTACAAAAATACTCTACAGTTCCATATGTTCTGTTGTTTACTTTCTGATGTATAATTTCACTTTCCTTTTACTATTGCAGAAACACTTTGAGAGGAGTGGTGAAAAACCAGAGACAATGAGTCAAAAAGATGCTGCTATGTTTCCTTTTAT
Organism: Trichogramma pretiosum; assembly: GCF_000599845.2. Classification (NCBI taxonomy): domain Eukaryota; kingdom Metazoa; phylum Arthropoda; class Insecta; order Hymenoptera; family Trichogrammatidae; genus Trichogramma; species Trichogramma pretiosum. Next base: position 112,129 of record NW_019641687.1, read on the forward strand.
TTCTAGTGCAGCACTTTTTGGACTCTACATATTTTTCCAGGTAATATTTTACATCACTGATGTGTTTTTATTAGAATATTATCACATCTTAAATTACTTTTCTATTAATAGTGAAGCTACTTATTAATATAAATTAAACATTTACTTTTAGGTATTTTCTAAAGAATACATCAATTATCTTTTAACTGGATACTTCTTTTTCCTTGGAGTTTTGGCCCTTTCTCATATTTCAAGGTATTTTAAAAATTCAATGAACAATTTAAAATGTTTATTTTATATATAAAAAATAGATGCCATTATTTTTTATATTAATATTTTCAGCCCACTCATTACCTCCTTAATGCCTGCGGCCATTCCTAAGAAGGATTATCACTTACGTCTTAAAAGTGACAATGAAGATCTAATAAATTATAAATTTACTTCACATGACATTGTATGTTTAGCAATTTGCACAATAATTGGAGCTTGGTACCTATTGAAAAAAGTATGTTTCATTAATTTATTATTCTACTCTCCAATCAAGATTAATTTTGTACTTAATGTTATTTTTTACTTATTTTAGCACTGGATTGCCAACAATTTATTTGGAATTGCTTTTGCAATTAATGGAGTCGAATTACTTCACTTGAATAAAGTCATCACAGGGTGTATTTTATTATGTGGACTTTTTGTTTATGATATATTCTGGGTTTTTGGCACTAATGTCATGGTGACTGTAGCTAAATCATTTGAAGCTCCTATTAAGCTTGTATTTCCACAAGATTTATTAGAAAGTGGACTCAATGGTAAAAATTTTGCCATGTTAGGATTAGGTGATATCGTTGTGCCTGGAATTTTCATTGCCCTTCTGCTGAGGTTTGATCACAGCCTCAAAAGGAAGTCGAAAACTTATTTCTATACAACTTTCTTTGCCTATTTTATGGGTTTACTGGTAACTTTGCTTGTTATGAAAATTTTTAACCATGCACAACCGGCTCTGCTCTACCTAGTTCCTGCTTGTTTGGGAACACCACTTCTGGTTGCTCTTATTAAAGGAGACTTAAAAGCTCTATTCTCGTAAGTATTTTCCAATAAATTTGCTTAATCTCTCGATTTAATTATTAATAAATAAAAAAAAACGTTAAATGAATTATTAAATTTTTTTTCACAGGTACGAAGATCATCCATCAGAAGTTGAAGAAAAATCTGTTACAAAAACTACTCAAACAGAAGTTAAAAAAGACAAATAAAAACCTCCTTTATTTTTAAAGGAATGAGACGTCATGTGAGATGTTAATGAATAAATGGATACATACATTATTGAGAACACAAGCGTGATAAATATTATGTCAGATCTCTCACAATTTAAAATGAAGAATGTCTAAGATCACGTGAAAATGTATAAGCTAGATGCAGTAAAAGAAATATTTTGAATCTTAGGCATTTTTTACTTTTTAGAATGTGTGTATATTATTTTTTTTAGCAATGCAGTAAAATGTATTTTATTGCAATGGTAACAATTTTATTAAAATTGTAACTTTTTTATTGAAATTGTTACCATTAGATAAAGTAGTGCAAAAAATTGATTTGAGTGTGCCTTGTGATTCTAAGTTGCTTCTTTTTGGTATTCAACCAAAACAATTGGTTTTGTTTATATTAATATAAATTTTATTATTACAATTAATTTCATTCAATTAATTTTTTTAAATTATGGTTCTTGTTCTATTAGGATACACGAACCTATCAATCCCTTTCTGATAAAAAATAATTGTTCAAAAATCAATTAATTTAGTACATTTTAATACAAAAAGATACAAGATAAAAACTTAATATTTTGCCAAAGTATTATTATTTGAATATAGAAAATGTAAAATATTAAAATTTGCTTCTCCTAATTTTTTTGGGTTTAACAATGTAACTGAAACTAGTGAAGCAAATCTGTGCTTTAATAAAATGGTCTTAAAGTATGTGAGTATCAGTGATTAACTAAGAATAAAAACATTTTATAGAACTTGAACTTGATCGAACTTTGATTATTGGTATGATTAATGTTTTTTTGTAAATGAGTAGAATGTATATTAAATAAATGACATAGCATAAAAAATTCATTTTTTATAAACCAACAAAAATAGGAAATACACTCTTACAATATGCTTATATTCTACTTCAAATATACTCATTTGGGTATACAAGGTAATTGATTAATTTGACTTTTTTAGCTTATAAGAACATACAATTTATAAAAAAATTTTTATAAATGATTTACACCAACAAGCTATTGAATTATCCATAAACATAATAATGAAAGCTCAAATAATGTAATCATCAAACATTTTGTATTACTGTTGAAGAAAAATAATTACAATACTGAATACTCAACATGAAAATTCAATATTTTGCAACATTGTCAATAGTTTTATTGTTACTAAAACTCAAAGCATTTCAAATGTTTGTAACTAATTTGTCAAAAATAGTATTAAAAATAAAATGTTTTGAAGTGATATATATTTTTGAATATTTATTAAATGAACTAAAATTATTAATTAATGTAGAATCAAATAATTTAAGAAACTTGTACTTTTTCTTTGTAATATAAAAATTTTCCATTTTATTTAACAAAATTTTATTACAGCAACAAAATCAAATTTCCAGTATGATACTTCAAAATTGCTGATTTATTAAGAGACAAAGAAACCTTAAAAATCAATAATTATAATAATGTCTTCAAGCCTTGGCAGCATCTTCAACTGCTAAGCTTTGGACAGTAATTGGTGGTAATTCTGTAACTCCATTTTTAGAAATTTTTTGAACTTTGAAATTTGGTAAATTAATAATGAGGCGTTTGTGAATTTCTCTGACACATTTCTTCATTAAAATATAAGCTTCGTCTTCTGACAGATCTAAATAGAAATTTAAAGTTTAGAAACAATAATCAGGGAATGATAAACTGAAATATTTTGGAAAAAAACTTACTTTTTTTATGATATCTGTCTAAAATAGTGAGCGAAAAGAAACCTCCATATCCATGAGCAGCATAAGGTACTTTAACACATGATGCTAAGTAATCAATAAAGTACAATTCAGGACCAGTTTGATCATCATAACCAGCCATCAACATATTAACAAAGTATGGAGTTCTAGAACGTAAATAATCTGCCAGATTCCTCCGGGTAAAATTAGCAGCTGCTTTAGGGGACAGTTCATAGCCATTTCTCATTTTGTACAACTGCAAATTTTTATTGATATATTCTGAAAACTGAGTGGCATCTCCACTTTCACCAGAAACAGCCATGACAAGTTTGTTGGCCAATTTATGAATCTTTTGTTCATCTGAAAAAAGCACACATTGGTGTAAATACATTGAATTTCATGAATGTATTAAATGCTACTAGTATGAGATTAAAATGATTATTCGTTTTACAATCTCTTTAAATGGTTCTATTATAAAAAAAATTGATTATTGTAATAGTAAAATACTTCTAAAATAAAAGTTTTCTGTTGTGAAAAAATAATAATACAAAAGAAGGTTAGAATTGATGAAATGCAATAATTCGCGTACCATTTTTCATGACCATAATCGATGTAGCGTTGGTCATGTCAGCCGCAACAAGGACAAAATCATTGAACTGGATTCCTATTAGGCACTCCATATTTTTTTATATATTTGTTTATATTTTTCTACAGGTTTAAATGAGCTATCTGCTAAATTGGTGCGTACAGTCGCTGTCGATAGCGAAAACTGTATGTCATTCTAGGGTAGAAGCCATCTTACATATATTGAATCGTGAAATTTTACCGGCTGCAGAATAGCAGTCTACTTAAAGGCGCCTTATCGTAAAAGTGAAACAGTAAAAATGTAAGAATTTTTAATAAAGCCATTCATTTTAGTAAATCATAAAAATTTAATTATTTATGTTTCTGACAGAAATAGTCAACAAGTTTTAAAAACTGTTGTATTCACTGAAATCTAATGAAAACATTTTAAATCATAAATTCGATTGGAAGTTTGAAATGAAAAAATTATTGGCACAAAATATTTTAAAGTTTGTAATATGTGAGTGACATGAAAAAAATCATTTAATTCAATAAACATAATATACATATTCGGATATAATATTTAAATGTGCGACGAAAGTTTACCCACGGAGTCCGTGAATTCAATCGATACGGCCTGTATCGAGAGTTCGCAGAGACTGCCAACTTCAAATCATTTGCGCCTGGAAGCGAAGGCAGCGAGGCACGCAAAATACACGTCTGTATAAGCTACTTTTACATCAGAGACAAATTCTCGCGATACGTCCGCAAAGAAAGTTAAACGCTCGATCTCCATTGTGAGTTAGTTTTTTAGACTGATCCCACAAGGATCATCGCAATCCGGCATAGTTTTCGGTGTTTTCGCTTTTAAAGGCGATTATCTCGCCGCTGATTTAGCTGCCAAGTGCCAACGAGAAAAGCCCAATAGCTCAACCCGGTAAGCATCTCGATATATTTGTGTATCTATGTATATTCGTCCAAACAAATATGTCATAGACCGGCGCGACCAAACACAACTCCGAAAACTCAACTATCTGGCGAGGCTCGAAAAGCCGTTAAAAGCCGTTACATTGGGAACGGCGGATCGGGCCCCGCGACCTCGGCTTCGCGCGAATTTGATAAACACCGCGTTGAAGCGTGCATCCGACTCACATCCTGCATGCCTCTATACATATATAAAACGCAATGATATATACCGTCGTCTGGGAGTTAGCTCTTGAGCGAAATTCCACGCTCTATTTTCTCGCCCATCGCGCCTGCCTCTCTTTCGCCGTTTCTCCTCGCATCGTGCTTCCGTTCTTTTTTGTTCATTATTTTGATGCCGCAGTTTTCGCCAACTAGTTGCTCACGAACCTGCAGACCATTACAATTTATAGTGATTGTTGGAGTACCGAAATATATTTTTGAAAGTAATTTGTGACTCGTAGTCAGGTATATGAACGATCTACTCCTACGCCTCAATATTTGCATATTTCACTATCTACGATTACCTTTTACGGTTATTTCATTAGTCATTACTCAAAATTTCGATTATTTCGCTAATCTACCAAAGATTTGTAAATTTAACGTTAATGTTACATATTGTAAGTGTTGTTCTTAATACTTAAATTAAATTGTCTCCAAACAAAACACGTTGGAGGTCATTTTGATTCTACTCCTGCTTCTTATTATTTATTTATTCATTCATCTATAAGTAACTATTTAAGTTTGTAACATATAAAACTTGCATTACAAATTTTTAACTTATTTCTTTACAGTGACAATGGCTGTCAATGTGTACGCAACCAATGTGACAACTGAAAATTTGAGTCGGCATGATATGCTTGCTTGGGTTAATGATTGCCTTCAATCAGCTTTTACCAAGATTGAAGAGCTGTGCACTGGTGCCGCATACTGCCAGTTCATGGACATGTTATTCCCAAATTCAGTACCTTTGAAAAGAGTCAAGTTCAAGACTAATCTTGAACATGAATACATTCAAAATTTTAAATTACTTCAAGCTGGTTTCAAAAAAACGAATGTTGACAAGGTAATAAAAACTACTATAAAAAAAAATTTTTAATTATAAGTAATCGCAAAACTTAAAATGACAAGTAGACATTATGCATTATGTTGTTTTCTATCTCCAACAATAAAATATGCTATAACGTGAGTCCTACCAAAATGACATAGGTAATACCAGTGGATAAACTTATTAAGGGACGTTTTCAAGACAACTTTGAGTTTCTGCAATGGTTTAAGAAATTTTTTGACGCTAACTATGACGGACGTGAATATGAGGCTTTTGAAGCTCGAGGATATATTCCTTTGGGTTCTGGAATTGATAACCCACATAGCTACTCCAATAGTCAGTTGGTGCAGAAACAAGCTCCACCTAAGCAAATTCAACAGAGAAATCCAATACCTCGACATCAAATGAGTACATGGATATTTCTAATTTCAACCCCCTTTTTTTAAATTTGTGCACTGCCTGGCGCATGACATCTTATAGATGCTGAAATTATCAATTTCTTCAATAGCATTCTGTACACTCCTATAAAATCAGTTTTCACTTCGTTAAATTTTTCACATGAACAGCACTTCAAAACACATTATACACTGAGCAACATTTTTTGCAACACAAGTTTAAAGCATATGTCAGAGCATGTGCTCTGTATTATTCAATGTAAATATTAGTTGCAAAATTTTATAAAATTTTACAGGTTTAGAAGTAAATATTATTAGCTTGATATTATGGTTTAAATTCATAATTGGTACAATTATTTTCATTTAGTAGAACTATCATAATATTCTAAAATGGAATAACAATTCTGCTTCCATGTATGTTACATTGATAGATGTGATAAAAATGCCACTGTAAAATAACCCTTAGCTCAAATTATTTTATTCAGTGTTCTTTAAGCAGTAACAGTATTGCATTTGAGCCAATATAAAAGAGAAATTCTTTATTTTTATATACATTTATTTGCATAATTTTTCAGTTTTTTTTATTTTGATGTACTTTACCCTGCAATCTTTCACCTGTCATTTACAGATTGTACCTATCGATAAATTGGTGAAAGGCAGGTTCCAAGACAACTTTGAGTTTTTACAATGGTTCAAGAAATTTTTTGATGCAAACTATTCAGGAACAGATGTTTATGATGCTCTTGCTATGAGAGGGGGTGAACCATTAGGCAGTGGTGGCAATAATGTACCACGAGGTGGTGGAATGGTAAAACGAACTGCCCCAGTGCCATCAAAACCAGCTGCTAGGATGGGTACAGTCAAAAAAATTTTTTTTCTGTTGTTTTTCGCTCAATACCAAGTATCTTAATAATTGAAGTAAATGCTTTTCTAAAAAAATCAAAATATGTCCAAAAGATTTGTCTTTTGGATAATGTTCTGAAAAGATTAATAAATCTGCATTGTTGACTCAATTTTGCTTAAAAATTGTTGATAACACAAAATAATCAATACTCTGGTAAAATAGATTTTTATTGCATTCAAAAATAAACATAAATTACAAATTTTACATTAAAATCAAAATTTGAAATCATCACATATTCTTGAGAAAAAACTCTGATAATAGTTATTAATCCTATTATATATGATTTTAACTTAGGCGAAGGATATACAACTTCTATCAATTTACCTGCAAAAAATGTTCAAAGATCTTGTAATTATTATATTTAATATTCAGAATCCAAATTTAATTTATGATTTTAATTTTTCTTCCAATATGCATGTACTTACATCCACTCATTTTTTCTCAAAATTATAATGCACGAAAAAGCGTGTTGCTTCAGATTGCATGTTTGGTTTGACTTTTTATTATTGAATAAAATTTTGACACATTTTATTCTCACAACTTAGCACAATTTTTTCACTGCTATAAGAATTGCCATGTATTATGTGTTATAGGTAGCAGTGTAATAAAGAAATGTACAATTATTTTAATTACAAATTATATATTTCAATTAAACAGTTAACAAAGCTCCAGCATCTAGAGTTGGAATACCAAAAACTGGAGGAATGGGAGTTCGAGGAGACACAGGAAAAATTGAAGAACTTAACAGTCAGGTAATTATACTGAATTCATTTGTAGTTGTGATTATTATTAAATTGCTTATAATTATTTTTAGATAATGGACCTTAAAGTAACTGTTGATGGGTTGGAGAAAGAAAGAGATTTCTACTTTGGAAAGCTGAGAGACATTGAAGTTATGTGCCAAGAATCTGATAATAGTGAAACTCCTCCAATTATTCATAAAATTTTAGAAGTTTTGTATGCTACTGAGGTAATGATGGATTATGTACTTTGATAATTTTATAATTTAAGTGGAAACAGAAGCTGAACTATTTTTTAAATTTATTTTTCAGGATGGTTTTGCACCTCCAGATGAAGTTGAAGGAGATGAGCAAGATGATGATAAGTACTAATAACCAATCTGAGTTAAAATGTGAAATCGAAATATGAAGTAAAAGCTGTCTAATGTCACATTTGACAAAAAGCATTACTAAACTTCTTTATACAACTTGTTGAATGGTTGCACATTTCTTTGTTTCGTTATATTTTCATATGATTCGGTAAATTATGTTTGCGATGTATTTATTATCAATCTTTTGAAAGTTGTATTTCAATTTTGTTACACAACAAACAGATCCAATGAACAAAAATTGTTAGGCGCATTATTGAATTTTGTGTCGCTGCCTTGAAGTGAAATTGTACTCATCTGTGAATGTGGTTGTGAGTCTGTTTTCTTTTACTTTGATTTACATTCAAGTAAGAATAGTCCTTTTTTTAACAGTTTGTGTTTAAACTATTCATATTGTATTGTATAAAATAAATATTATTAATACGGTTGCATCTATTTTTTATTCTCATGTTAATTTTAATGAATGTGATTAGATTCGAATGAGACCTTATAAAAGATTGTGTGAAAAAATTGCGGAAAAATTGAGCACTTTCATTAGGACAATGTATTTTATACTGTTTTTACATAAATCAAAAGTTGATTAGGTATCATAAAAAAATGAGTCAAAGTAATTTAATCCTTTTCTCACAATTAATACCAATTTTAATTACTAATTATTTTCTAAAATTTTAAATTGAAAAAGTGTTATTGATAAAATTTCATCATACAAAAGTGTAACAAGTAATTTTCCATTAACTAAATCTCAATATATGGCCTTTATATCATAATAATGCATGACCAATTATTTACTTGTAAAATGAGAATTTATCTTGTACAGAAGTTGAGAGTATTTTAAAAAGTTGATCATTATTGAATATATTGTAATTGTAAAAATGAACTCTTACAGAAAAATGTAACAAAAAATACTCGCATGAAATTAAAGGAAAATTGATAAATTCTGAAATAGCATCTGTATTAGCCTAATGTATTTACATGTACATGGTGTTGTAATTAAAAACTATTCAAGTAACGTACCAGCTTTAGAAGTAATAAATCATAATTAAAATGAGAATAAATGAACTTTTTAAACAGGTTGGTAGAAGATCAATTTTCGTTTTATTTATTTCAAAACGCTCTGACGGAATTGAACGTTGGGAGTATGTGAATGAATCGTTTAAATAATGAGATACTTGACGTTATGAAAAAGCGCAAAAGTTAGTATATAATGCTATGAAACTTGAAATTTTAACGATGTAACTAATGTTTAATAAAACTAATCTTTGAAAATGATGCATTAATTCAGTTCAAACGAAAATAAGCTCGTTTCATCCTCCTCTAAAAAATAATCAAACTAAAGATTTAATCCAAGACTCGTATGAAGAAACTGTTGGATCGTATTCTAAGAATATGAATAAGTATATAATGGAGTTCGAAATTGCCGAGGGTCCGCGAAAAAAGAGAGGAAGACATGGGTGACTAACGGCCAAAAGGTAAGAACGAAGGGGAGAAATTGTCGGGCATCGTGCGCTGCATGCGTCTGCGGCATGTGCAATATGCGAAGAGGGGAAGTTTCGGCGCGAAAATCACGAGGCAGTTGGTGGCAGTCGGCGCATACTCTGCAATAATAGGTTCTCGCTCGCTGTGAATCGGGGAGTGCGTCTTGTGCGTGTGGCTGCTGCGGGTACAATACACAGTGCTCATGCCGGCTAGCGAGTTCGCTCCAGCCGCAGTAAGTGTGATAGATTTTATTTATTGTAACAATTAAAAAACGCGCGAATTTGTCGCTCCGAAAGTCACGGGTCTCGCGAATTGCGAAAGGCGCGCGAAGACGATCGGCAAAAAGAAACGTTTGTAACTCGTAATAAGGTTTATCGTTGGCGAAACGCAATTGTAAGACAAAACACGAGTGTCGAGGGAGCTAGAAGGAGAGAGAGGCGAGCATCAGAGGCGAGCTCTCCTCTTATCTTTGGCGTGTGGCGATTTCGCCGTTTTTCTCTCTTGGCCGCAGTAAACAGCATTGCTCGCGCTCTCGGGGCATCTAAAATGCTATGTGCGAGCCTCGGAGCGCGCGGCTTATTATAAGCGCTTGCCAGTCGATCGCTAGCGCGGCCCGATTGCTGCAAGTCGACAGCTGCACACGCACACGTATACTGTATACATATTTATACACACACGCACACACAATATCATAATACAGAAGCAGCAAGTGACTGCAACGGCGGCCCCATCTCCCAGACTTGTATAGATCACGCGTGCGGTGCGTACATCGAGTCCAATTGTTGCCGCTAAAAGTCTGCAGTAGCAGCAACCGCGGGGGAGGATTTTAGTATAGTGAGCGAGCTGCCAAAGGACCATTGCTCGCGACGACTGTGCTCGCTATAAACCAAGGTATTTGTCTGTTACGTTGAGCGCGGCTCTCTTTCTCGCTTTCTTTCTTTCTTATCAATTCTCAATTGCTTGCGTGACGACAACTCAAACTGCGAGTGCAAATTTAATGTTCGATCGATCAAGCTTGAGCTCGCGCTGCTGACTACACATTGGCTCAATCGGCTTTGAAAAATAAGCAATCAAGTGATTCTTCATACAGGCGCACTTCTCGACAGGTATATTACCTATGTAACTCTCTCGAGTCGCACGTGTCAATCCGTACCGCTGCAACCCCATTTTCAGCCGAATTCCTGTGCTTTTCATTCAAACATGTCGCGAGCGCCGCATTCTCACCTGTACCTATCTTACGCGTTTCGCCGTTGAGTCAGTTCACAGTTCGAGTGGCGAATACGCGTTCCGATAGATCAATTATATCGTTATTTATGGAAATTGAAATTAGCGATCGTCGAGTGCGCGCACGACTGCCTACAATATCTTACGGTATCGAATTTAATGTACGCGAGCCTACGTAGGTATACACATACGTGTGTGCGAGAGAAAGATATTCGATTGTCTCTGATATACAAGCGAAGTATAATATTGTTTACCTCGATTATGCGTGTACGTATAATGTCTTCGCGATTTGAGCTATCCGATCGAGCGTGCAAATGTCTCGTGGCGACTGTTTATAATATATCGAGGTGTGTGTTTTCATACGCGACGTTGGATCTCGGCTCGATCGCCCTTGAGCGATTCGATCGAGTATCGCTTTTATCCAAATATATAATCGTTGCGGGCGTCCGTCTGTATGTGCGTACGCGTGGCCAATCGGTAGCAGCAGTTTGAATTTCCGACGCCTAAACGTACATGCAAAATTGTTTATATTTACTATTTAACGCTGCGTCCGAAGAAGCGTCGTTGCGTTACATTTTTCTCGCAGGGATCTCGCAGATCGCAGACGTTAAAAAATTACTTGAGCTTTGACCCCTCTCGGGTGCCGCGCACGCAACGCAGTGCAGCCAGATCTTCAATGTATAGTTATACTTTTTTTTTAATACAGAAAAAAAGAAAATAAGAAAAAGAAATAAAATCACCAAGTGAAGACGAGTCGGCGCGTTGCATAATTACAACACAGCCATCTTATCGCCGCGGAGTAATATTAAGACACATTCGCGTATTCAAGAAAGTTTTAATTTTTAATTGCTTTGACTACGACGAGAACAAGTGTATAAATTGTAACACAAGCAATACTATACGTATGCCAGATATAGTTGACAATGTCGCACACTAGGGAAAAATTGATTTTAAATAACGTTAATCATCTGCTAATGATTTATATCGTACAATTACTGGATGATGAAAAAAATGTCTCTGATATATATTTATGTTACAAGGTTTATTATTTATATTATTTTTTTCCGACACGTGCTCGCTATTGTTAAGCAATCTTCGAGCAATTTGCTCAATACAGAAGTCAGATTTTTCATTGTGATATTCGATTGGTAAAAGGATTCTCGACGCCCAAAACGTCGAGACGGGCGACCGCATAATGATTCAAAGCCGTCGTCTTCGATTCGTACGATAAGAGGCGAGTTTATCTTTCGACTAAACTGCTGCATCGGTATTATTTTAATAATAACTCGAATTAAAATTTGACGTAATCTCGGCGTCTCTCGTCAACATAATGCATATATATCGCGCCTCTGCACGTACTCGTCCACTGTGTCTAGTGCACACAATTATAAACATTCGTAATTTAACAGGCAGCTGACATTGATTCCCGATGCTGCTAATTATAATTCGCGATAAACGCGGGCTGCATTTGTTACTGCTTTTGAGATGGAGTCAAGAGAGATCGATTCAAAGGATCCTAGGAATTTCGATAAAATATAGTCGCGTGGTCAAAAAGTTGTGCACGATAAACAAATCTATTATGCCTCGTGACAAATCTTCATTGTCTGCCTCGCTTCTGTATTACGTCTGCGTACGTCTATGTACGTTTACACATATGCAACTGAGCACGCAGATAGAGGCCGATCTTCGTACGTATACCGATTCGCCGCATTTCCACTGACAGCAGTATCGTCCAGAACTTTTTCCATTCGCTCTGCGTCAATTTCTCCGCTGCGAAATATGGCAGCCGTCGATGGCAAAATAATTACAAAAATGTATCAATTCGGAGAGAGCCGCTTGGCTCATCTTTTTCTTTACTGCTTCGTTTTGCATATGCACGCTTATAATTACACATTATCATCCGCTCCGCGATGATGTTTACCGTTTCGTCGCTATCGTCGTTATTTTCCTTTTATACCAATACCTCAATATTCGAGACAATCGTCGTATGTGCATCCGTAAAGGCACTATCTTGCCGAGCTTATTTTAAAAAGTATATCAGTTTTAATTATTAATGAAACTCGACGACTTTTTGATGAGTAATTTTTCGTTGAAAACTGGTTGACGCAATATTAGTTAAAAGATTCGGTACGGCTTGCAAAATAAGTATCCTAATTTTAATTGATTAAGTTGAAGGGCTCGCGATACCACTGCGTCACAAGGCGAAATTTTCATGGCATTTACAAGGGTTTAGAAAGAGTAATGCTTTCGACGCTTGAGTAAACGTTTAAATGGATGCAATAATCGTAATAATTACGAGAAATAAATAGATTTTTGTTAAGTGTGGATGCGGATATCAACAGTTCATCTCGCGTTAGAACAATTGCACGATTCACTTAATTATCTTTGATTTGACGAGCTCAAATTAATCCGCATAATGGAAATAATAATGTAATGTAATGTCAGTTTAAATTGTTGTCATTACGGAACGCGCAAACTCGTACATGGATTGATGCATCGTAACGATTGATACCACGAGGTCGTGCTGCTTTCCCGATACCGATAATCGACGAGTGCCCCTTATCCCTCGGAACCATTATTATACTATACTTATTTATAAACTGCAATGTAATGCCTGGACAAAGTACACCGTCATTGGCCAGCATATGCGAGTAAGAAGCTCCGTTTTTCGAGCTTCATTTTTTATCCAATTTATTACAACTGTCAGAAAACGATGTCGTTTAGTTTTACACTAACTTAAAAAATATATCCTATATAATAACAATTATGTAATCAAATTTTTTAAACAATAGGAGAACTTCTACGAAGATGGTGAACGTGGAAAGTATAAGCAGTTTAATTTCGTCAGGAGTCGATTCGGCCGCACAGATGTCTATAGGACAAGCAATTCTAAAGGCCATCGACAAGGTTTTGTGGACCATTGAAAAGTCGGTACAGTGGAGTTTACCGTCGACAGACGTCCGTATGGGTGAGTAATTATTCTTCATGATCGAAAAAATCGATTTCATTCCAAAGCCTGTAACTCATCGCCACTTGTTCAATATTCCAGAAGTCAACGGTAAACCATCCAGCGAAGTTGATTTCGTCAGACCGCTTCCTTGGATCTTGTTTTTGCCCACTCTAATTTTTTTGCGAGTCGTCAGGATTAGCATTAATCTGACAGCATCAGTTTTGGGATATCCAAAAGTAGAACCTATCGACATGGTAACTCTTCATCTATTCAATCAGCATTTCCTATATGTATAATGAAAATTAATTTATTAACAATATTCATTGTTTCGTAGATTCAAGTCTTGCAAAAAAGCCGCAAACGTATCCAAGCTATCAAATCAACTGGCATGAAAAATATGAAATTAAATAAAGGATCCACTACTAAGGTAAATAGTTATATTTTTTAGATGCAAACAAATTAATTATTTTCATAAATTTTACGATTTGTGCAATCAAAATGTTTAATCGCTGAAATTTCGTTGAATTTTTTTTTTCTCAACTTAGTAGAACTTATATTTGTTTCTATTCCTTTCTTGTTATTTTAACAAACTTTAACACTAACTTGTACTACTAACAGACTCTACAAGTTTTGCATGAAAACCTATAAAACTTAGCGACAGCGAAAATAGATTGAGTCAAAATAATTGATTGTATTAAAAATAAGTGACGGTGTATAAGCTGAGAGTTTATTCGAATAAACTTTGAAAAGATCAATTTCACGCGATTTTTATCTTACACGGATAAAAAACAAATTAAAGAAAAACTCGATAAATTCGTACGGTGATGGTGGGTGTAGGACGAACCGATGACTGTGAGAGAAGCTAGTAAGAGCCTGGCTAAGTCCTTAAGATTGACTTTATCCACCCTATCTTGCTTGGACTCCGGAACTAAGATGCCTCCATCGCCGCCCCCGACTAAAATTCGAGTCTCTAATTTTTTTGACTCGGTAAGTTCTTCTTTCCACATTTTCTTAACAATCTTCATTTTCATTCAACATCCCAATCATCTATCGTTTTTAATTCTATATGTTCGACACAATACTCCTCCATCTCCACAATTTTATTTTAAAATTTGCTGTTAACGTAATTTTATGCTCATCTTCATGAAAAAATTCTATTCATGTATTTCAAAATATGAAATCACTATAGTGCTGAACCGTTTCAAAAATGTAATATTACTCTAGTAGGTGTTCGAAATTCATGGATATAATTTTCAAATAATATAAGACTAAACAATTATTTTAACTTAATGTTTAATTCAAAGTTCATTCTTCTAGGTTTCATCAGAAGCTGAAGAAAAACCTGAAGTTGAAGTCACAAGCTCAGCAGTAAATGATAGCAAAAGGAAGTTTTCTGATATGTGTTCAGACGATTCAGTGGATGAAACTGACGAATCTGACGATGAAGCTGTATTAGATGATGAACTCAACGGAGTAGCAGTTAGTCATTAGATCATATTTAATATTTTATTATTTGTGCTTAACTTGAAAAAATTTCGTTCGTGTATTTGGGAAATTGAAATGAAATGCAGTCTCTGAATAATAAAAAAACTATCGTGATGTTTACCATGTATCACGTTGAAAAAAATCATCTGTTCTTGACGTTCGAAATTTATGGATAAGCTTGAAAAAAATACTAAAATGGGTTTTTCAAATGTTCTCATTTTAAACCTGTTAATTTTAGGTTTTACCAAAAGCTGAAGAAAAAGTTGATATTGAAGTTACAAGTACTGCAGAAATAAATAATAAAAGCAATAATCTGTCTGATATTAGCTCAGAGAATTCGATGGAAGAATCAGACGATTCAGGAGAGGAACATTTAGATAAAAACCATAAAGTTACCAATATTAATTTCCCGTGTGGACGAGAAATTGAGTTCTACAACCTTGAAAGAGGGGCTGGAGGCGCTGAAGGATGAGTTTTTTGAAGATCCAATGATGTTTTACCTTCAAAGATAGATGTGTAAATTTAAAGTTATTATAAGCGCATTTAAACAATCGACGATTTTTTCATGCCATCATGTTTTGTAAGCACATGTACTTATTATGATCAATAATCGCATTCTCAGCAAGTAATGTGTGATTATTTAACAATCATTTTTTAGTGATTTTGATTTAAACTAATGTATAGTTGACTCGTTTTTCTTAATTTGTTATTCAATGTCTATTCCAATACGTATATTTTAAAATTGTAATAAAATTGAATATTTTCGTAATAAAACATGATTTTTTTTATTTTACAACTCTCTAACCAAAATAAATTCCTTCCAAAAAATATCGATCCTTGAAATAATGATATGAAAATGTATCATTACCATACCCATCGTTTATTTTATGTAGTTTATATGCGAAATTGGTTTTATCATACCAAAAACTAAATATTTATCATGTTACTGAAAATTATATTTAAAGTTTTAAAACTTCAAAAGATATGATTATTCATTAAAAATTGGCTGTCATATTTAAACACAGTCAATGCATTTCAAACTTTGCAATAATTATTAAAGATTTGAATTGAAATTTAATAATTCAAATAAATTATAAGACTTGAAAATCATTGTTGAAGGCTACATTATTTTTTATTACAAAGTGGATTATAAGTCAAAGTTATGCTCTATTTCCTTACTTCAGCACTACCTTTGTTACTAAGAGGAATTAGCCCTTTTTTAATCATTTATTAATGAATTTTTATAAATAAAACCATTTTTTAAATATTTATATAAGTATTCTTTTATTGACCAAGTTGTTTTTTCTCGCAGAAGATGTTGGTCACTAACACGGTCAAACAATCCGAAATCAACAACGAGTTTGCAAAACCCCTGGGGTCAATGGATATTGACGAAAAAAATAATCAGGAGTTCGCAGAATCAAACAATGAACTTATATCGCAAAAGGAAATTAATGGCAGCAGAAATCAAAAGATCCCTGTTAAAGCTATTAATAATTCGTCCACTAACAGTAATTCTATTAATTCTAAAAAACCTGAAAGTAGTAAGTTATTGATGGGTCACATTAATTTTGATAATTACTAAATGATCAAATTAATAATTGTATATTTCTTGGTTTATAGAAAATCACTTCAGTTCTGTTGAAAATGAATTCGATTACAACAATCAGAGACATGAAAAATTCGATCAAAATAATGGTGAGTTGATAAGCTCATGAGTATTAATATTGATTTTTTATCAAAATCGTGGCTTACGTCGAAATAATATTTTACAAATATTATTTTCAGATAAAAGTGTACCTGAAGTAGGTTTAAGTGATAAGCACGTATCTGATCAAAAATCCAGTGTACCAAATGCTACTCACAATAAGCAAAATAATAAAAATAAAATCAAGTATAATCGAAAAAAAAAATAATAAGATCATAAATTTATATTTGATACTGAAAATTTAGAAGAGAAATGACTAGCGATTATTACTGTACAATTTAGTGATAATGTAAAATGATAATTGTACAAATCTGTAAATTCGATTTTTCTCTTCAATTCTACTAATGAATTTCCTGAACTGAAATGAATCATAAAATTTGATTTTATGGATTTGTTGGCGTTGCAATAAACTACGTACTATATTTTTATATTAATTAATGTAAATCAGTTAAAATTTGAATTAATCAATTCACGAAAATGCTTAAAGCATATGTTATTCGATTGCCCGAATAACTCCAAGTAAGTTGAAAGTCAGTACATGAGTTATAACTCATTGGTTTGGAAATAAAGTAGTATGTAATCATTCCATTAATATATAATTTATTAAACTGAGAATACATATAATTTTAAGTTATGAAACTTATTTATAAGTCCAATTTTTCGTGACACACTTGAGTGATTAAATAATGTGCATAAATATTTTTTGCAATCAAACTTAAGAAGTGAAAAATAATTATAAAAATACTATCCTTGTAGAATATTTATTTAATAATCAAAAATGTATGTTAACATAGCACAGAAAATGTTTTTTTCATAGGTCAAGTGCACGTAGCCATTATCTGTTAATGGTCTATCCTATCACATTTTATACAATTTATGTATTTTAAATAATGTAATTTTCAAAAGATAATTATTTATCTGCAATTATTTATTTACTTTATCTTTCACTTACTGCGATCCATTTTTCCAAAACAGTTTAAACACAGTAATTTTTTTGTTTACTCATTACTGTTTTTACGCCTTACCAACTACTAACATTTCATTTTTTTTTACACTTTTTTTATTTTTAAATTTTTTTTATTCATTTTTAAAATTTTACAGTCTGTTGATCTTGTCAACACTAAGAGCGCATTTATTAACAAAAACTCTCACATGTTAATTGATTGGGAATTATCTGATAGGGGATATCCAATTGTTAGTTAATGGATTTTGTTAGATTATGTAATTTTTCGAATTAAATGTTCTGTGCAATTGCAACAATAACTCAATGATATTAATGTTAAAAATACGAAATCATAATAGCTTTACGAATAGAATAATATCAACTATGCAAATATAAATATTGGTTTTTTATGGCTTCCTGCTTTACATTGATGTCAAAAGGTTGTATTAGCTAACTAGTTCATCAGTTTTTTCTTTTTAAGTGCTGTTTCATATTCTTAAATATCTTAAACATATTATAATAATACTTAATACACTTTTGAACTGATTACTGAAGCAAAAATTACAATCCGTTATAATGAAATTTGTCCAAACTTCAAGTAAAAAAATGAGTGACACATAAGATGAACAATTTTTTCTAGTTGATGCCAGTAACCAGTTTTAAGTACAGCACAGCCATTTCAGCAGGTCCAATAAATTGAAAAGAGAATAGTTTAAAAATTAAGGTTGCATGTATCATGCATTCAAACTTTTTCAAGTAATCATAAATACATATATAAACTACATACTAATGATCATTAATAATGCTTTTAAAGCCAGTTAAATAATTGAACACAAACTTCAGATGATATTGCTATTAATAATTATAATATACGCACTTTAAACAATAATAAGTTGCATTTTAACATTTTATATACAGTTTAAACCCAATCTGCCACCTAATTAACACGGAGATTTGTCGATAATAAATTTCCTTAAACATCAGTAGTTTTGTCAAGTCTTGATGATAATAGACAATGTTCAAAACCACTAAATACTTTAGAAATACGAGGGACAAGCTTTTGTGAGCATTTTATTTCTGACGAGATAAATTTTAATATTGTATTTAGAGAATGAATTGATTTTAAAATAGCTAATCTTACATGACTCTATTTCATCTGGCAATCACCTGCATTCAAGTTACATCTCTAAATTTTAACGCTTAGGTTTCCGTTGTTATTATTAAAAACTGCGAGAATGAAAAATATGTGCGTTTAAAAAACTGAATGTTAAGATTTTTATAGTTAACTTTTCTAAACAAATAATTAATCGGAATGTTATCTTTAGCTCATTCTTAAAAAATTCTGCAGCTTGGAATAATATTAGTAACGGCCCCAAAGTTTGTTTTTAGTACAAAAATAAATTTGAGTACTAAAAAGAAAAATTATAAACCATGATAAGTTGTCTTCATCCAATGAATAAGAATAGTGTTTTCAATTTTAAATGAATACATATGGATCGATCGGTCTGGATGATCATGATTAAAACCTGAAAAATACAATGATACTATGAGTGATTGATTCATCATAAATTTTACAAATAAAAGCTATGAATAGATTAAAGAAAAACTAAAAAGTAATGATGAACTACCTATGCGTTAAATTTAAGAGATGTTTGGCTTGCAGCGTGGTGATTACTCAATGGCATAGAGCATATAGAGATTGCCAGAATCGCTACCCGGTGGTACCAGCTGATGGTCTGGAGGCAGTACCGAGAAGCCCAAAAACATGAAGGTACGAACCAGCATCGCTAAATTGTCAGACAAACGATAATGTTTAGAATCTAGCATGGTGTTGTCGTTGTCAGCGTTGGAATTGACAACTTGATCGGCCTTGTCGAACAAGGCGATATCGACGCCAAAAAATCGGTCAATACCTCGATCAGAGCGGTCCTTGCGCAGGCACAACACGATGTTGGTGCAGTGCAGTGTCTCCTCGGCGTATTCGAGAAGAGACACGAAGCCTTCCTTCGAGCCCTCGGGAAGCAGACAGCTTGGGACGCGGATATACATGCAGCCGCGCCATACCACTGTCTCCCATTCCACCGAGGTGCTCTCGGTCAGTTGCAGATTAAAGGTCAAGCGCAGCGATTCGTTGGTCTTCAATGCTTTCAGCAATTCATCCTCCTGTGGAGAGCCACAAAAAAAAACACATATTATCGTTGTTTTTTGGCAACGTTGGTATTGCACACATTCTGAATCAGGCATGTTCCAGATTGAACGAGTTTATGCAAGCTCGGCTAGTAGTCGAGCTTGTAAAATGTTTTCAAGTGGTGTCAATTTATGATGGAGACTGCACTCGACTCAACGCGAGGAAGATTATTTTACATACGAACAAATCCAAGACCGAGTCAACGAAAGAGACTTTTGTTGGATTACAAAAAGAGCAAAAATGTCAACTTACTTGTACAATATGTGAGCTCACAGAGAGCTGACTCTGCTTGTTCCCCACGCCGCGGCTCTCTGTGTTGACTGTAGAAACAGACAATGCGGCATGGGGCGCATCAGGACCACCACAGAGGCCCCACACCCAGCGTTATACAGTAGTGCTGCATGGCCCTGGATCCTTCTTCGAAGGCCTCGTCGACGCACTTGCTGTTCATTTCGCTGCAACGAGAAAAAAGGATAAAACGGATTAGACGGTGATCTAATTAAGCGAGCTATTTTTTCCTCTCGAGATTATAGTTACGGAGGAGTCGATAATTCAAGTAGTCAAGCTCCACGTCGCGAAACGCGCGTCAACAATATAAGCCCGCGCGTCCAATTATTCGCGACGCACGACAAATTCTCGGCAAAGCAACAACGGTTTCGTGCCAAAACACAACATCGTCATCGCTGATGCTGCTGGTAGTGGTATATGTTATAGCGCTGTACTTTCTTTGCATACGCAGGTGTACATTTGCAACGCATTAATCGCTCGTTCAAATCTCTCGTACGATTCACCATCCATGTGTTTACACAGCTAATGGGAGCTACAATGCATGGCAAGGTAGGTAAGGCCTTTTTGTCCCCTCCCACGCAAACGCAACTGCACGTACTCAATCATTCGATCGATACAGATCCGTATGGGCAAACGACTGCAGATAACTGTTAAAAGCACTATCTCGTCTTGCCAAACACATCGAGAGGCTTGTTTTTTTACCTCAAATAAGGAGCCATAACTTTCATCAATTGTTTGCAATCGAACACTTCCGTAAAAAACCAGAGGGTCGTCGCGCACTCGACGTCCGACACAACACACAAAACCGACCAACGAGTTTTCCTCTCTTTCGCGTACAAAAGTCAACGAAAGTATACGGTAATGTATAAAAGTGTAAAAGTATGTGAAAAACGTATGTGCAAAGTTGACAGAGCGAGCAGAGAAATGCCCGTGAAGGGGCTAGAAATCGAGTCGATCGCCACGCGCACGGTAAGCCGATTGACCAGCGACTGCGGGAGACTCGCGCGATTTTATATGTAATTATTAAAGCTTCTCTGCCCGCGCCGATATTGTACTACAACTGCGGAGATCCTAACTTTATATTATACCTATTCCTCTCGTCAACAGAAGGAGAGACGGAGCTGCGAGAACAAGAGCGAGCCTCGCATATTACATGTAAGAAAGACAGAGAGAGCAAGAGTGCGAGAACTGCAAAGAGAACAAAGCGAGGTGGGAGAAGCATAAGGAACGTCATGCGCGCTAAACGGGCGTTTCGCCAAATAAGTGCTTCATTTATATATTTTTGTATATTTTTGCGTTGGAAATCTCAATCGATTACATGCGTATTAATTGCCCACGTGCATACAATTGTTTGGTTTCTAGCCCGATTCAACAACTCTGTAAATCACCTTCGTTTGACGGGCATTTCACAAATCTTAACTCCCGCGCGAGCGAGCAGCTGCAAAATAATAATATTGCATTTATTGTCAATCTTGCAGCCAAATTTAAGTTTTTGAGCTATATCCGACGCCCAACGACGTGTGTTTTGACTTGCACAGCTCATTTCTCGCACGCTGACACTTGTTATAGCAAGTCTGGTGGAATATTTTGATAGTGCAGCAATTTAATCCAATTAATCGTCTAGCGGAAAGACGTACAGCCAAGCGGATGGCTGACGCAGATGGAAATTAAGTGTATGGGGGTTGCAATGGAATTGTTTTCATGATGTATTTATCGTTTAATAATACGACCACACCACGTCGCTGAAAGAATTATGGAGAAAACGTCGTAAAGATTAGGTGCATGCGCAATTTGTGTATCTTCTTCGAGTAATACTCTTGAGCAGTGAGTGCATCAATACGGTGAATGAAAAATGCAACCCATAAATTACTCGCGAGTGTGCACGATTATCGCGATTGTTGGTATCGATTTTTTACGAAAAAAAAAGTTAATGAGAACACTCGAGAGCAAATACGCGAACGCTACCAGTGCATTTATTTATTTTTTATTTTCGCGCAGTTTAGCGCGTAAAGTAGTTGCGCTTCGACGATAAAAACATTGTGTGTATTTATACATTGAACTGCACTACAATGACTCGGGTAAACGTTGTTCTTTGATAAACGATAATAAACAAGAAAAATAAGAAACGAGTATAGATAAACTTGAATCACCAGTCGATCTAATCGGTAAAAGAAGCAGAATAATTATGAGACAGCTACCGTTTGGCCACAGTAATTTAGTCTCACTAAAAATTGAACAAAAGAAAGCTTTCTAATTCTAACTTGACTTTCATTGGCAGCGACAGTTGTTATATATTATGTAACATTTTGCTAGCTTCCAGCAAAGGTCAAAGTCAAAGCGAGCAACATGTACGTGTAAAATTAAATTTAGAACAAAGAGAGCCGCGGTGCGACACACGTAATAGAGGACCACGACACTCTAGGGCATAGATACAGCAGTGCACCTTGTTTTTGTGGAGAGTCCGACGAGGAAGCCCCGCGGATACACCGAGTTACAAAATGAAGCTTATCCCAGCGCGCCGTGTAAAAAAAAGTACTGTATAATACGCGAACGCGACGCAGCTTTTGTATGATGAAATGAATTATGAAAAATATGTCATATTATTACGTTGGACGATGCCAAATGAGCAATGAACTCGCCTGTACTTTTATGCCTTCCATCGGCGCGCAATTCGCGACACCAATCATTGTTGTACTACATTGCGTAACTTTTATGACTTTACTGCGTTAAATCTACGTTAAGCTATCCGAGGACGCGCGCAGCCTGATCAATTAAACTAACGAGCGAAATTCAAAAGTCAAGTTAGCAAAGAGAGAGAGAGAGAGATTATAATCGAGTTAAAAGAAAAATTTATGAAGCTCGCGCGCGCTCATTTATATAATTTCAACGTTGATTAAATGAAACTTCGTATCGAGTAAATCCATCTATAATCCATTTGAAATATTTCATTATTTTCAGCAACACAAGATAACAAATTGACGCGAGTGTGGCGCGAGTCGTCTCCTCATTAGGCAACGTATACGCAGTTACCAGACAGGATTTACAAATTTGTTTAAACCCTGCTGAGGATGCATTTCTTTTGAATTACTGTGCTGTTGACATGAAAATAGCATATGCGCAGAATTTACTTCTAAAACATGAGACTCGTGCTAAAATCATTTTTAAAAGAAGCGCTAGGGCTTGAAATTGTTTTTCTGGTCAAATTCAACTTTTTACGGGAGGTTTTCTCTTAGAATTAACTTTTGGCATAAGTAAGCTTTTGTTCAGAAAACACCTAATTTAATTAACAAAATTGTTACTTTCACGTTTAGAGTGTCATATGTAATATTTAATAATCGCGATATCCCTCGACATTACTGCTACACATACGCATCGCTCATTACTCGGAACTCGGAGCAGACGGAATTCAATATTTTGTTTTGCTGATCATTATCATACGGGCTATATGTTTATTTTTTTGCTCCGTTCTATTATAACGCTACATGCGCTACGTATAGCGAAGCTTTCGTCAATACTTTCGTCGATATAATTGATAGCAATAAAAAAACGTCTTCCTCGATGATACGCGAGCATTTCAATATAGCCTATTGATGTTTCGTTACAAATTATAAAATTGTCTGACTATTAAGAGCACGTCGAAAGACGAAAGTCGCGCTGGTTATTGCATGTCTTATCATCGAGTACGGCATGGCGTATAACGCGTTCAAGTTATTCGATATATATGACGAGGGGCACACAATTGAAATCTAATACGATAAATTTCGCATAAAGGCGCGTGTGTGTACAATTATACAAATAAAAATTTAACGATGAGTCGTTGTTATAATGTATAAAAATATATAACTGCCGTATCAGTAGTGGTCGTCAGGCAGCTATGACGAATGACTAAGATACGCCACCGCTCGAATTCACGTAAATGAAACTACATCATTACTTCAATACCGGGAAATTTTTAATGAGACATAGAAAATACCAATTGATCTGCGGTACACTAGTTATAAATTAATTCGGTAATAAGCAAAAAAAATAAATACTGCGTAGTAAGGATTTTCTGCGTGTATAAGATACACGACAATAATAACGATGCTACGAGGGTAGGCACAGATATCGCCCCTACTTCACTGCAATCACCTTTTTGGCTTCTTGTCGAAATAATTTAAACCTACACTGCGTATCGTTTCGATGGCTACATAAGACGTGTATTCTCATTGCACTAGACATGGTGCCTTGTTCTGATACCAATGTCAAGATGCCCTTTAAAAATGACCGACAAGCTTCGGGACATGCATAAAACGCACTGGATTCTTTCCGTATGCTACACGGACATTATGCCAAAATTGAGAAATTCCAGAGTGCATGTCAAGAATATGCAAAGGAATTCCGAACTCTGGTCAGCTGACGCGTGCCGAATCGCAACGATCGCAATGCGACGTTTTCACGATGGACGCGAAAGTAAAACAAAAGCAAAAGTAGGTACAACGTCGACGAGCAGACATTTCCGCCCGAAGAAACGGCACGTCGTTGCCTCGAACCCATGCTCCGATGTTTCTCGCATTCACGCGAAAATATCCGTCTCTCTCTGTCGCATGTGTATGCGAGGCAGATATGTATATATATATCGGACGGTCGCACACACGCGCGCTCTACATATCCAATGGCAATACACACACATTCGAGTAAGAAAAGTAAGCAGCTGATTTTGCATTTTATATATATCCAGCGCGTATCTTGGTTCAAGGCAGAAAACCCCAAAAACAAACAACGCCCGATGAATTAACTTATCGAGCGCTCCGTTTTTCTCTCTTCCTCCGTAGCTCCACATTAGAGCACGTGTATTATATACGGCGACGAAATGTGGCGCAGGTGACACACGCATGTACGCCTGTATAAAAGAGCCTGGCCGAGCTGTGCGAGTGCGACGTACAGCACGATGCATATACGGGCGAATTACATGTAGACGGGCAACAGCAGGCCGCTTTGGAGATGCAAATGCGCAAAATGGCGACGACTGCGGCCGATATCTCTCGGCCTGCAGTACGGCGATTCAAGAGAGAGAAGAAAGAAAGTGTATACATAACGCTAGCCTATGCTACCTACACCAGTCGCAAAGTACACGGACACACGCATACACACACACACGTGCACGAGATGAAAGAGAGTACAGGCAATGCGTGCGCATGGCAGTAGTTGAAACCATTTTCTGCCTGCTGAGTGCTGTTTCGAGCAAGTTTACCTACACATGCAACCTCGGTATAACTATATACCCAATTGTGTACATACATAGGTATAGTAAGCGATACAAGTATAGCTTATACACAGCTACTAGACTGTCGAACTGTCTACGACCAATATTACGTCGCGACAATAACACACCGATATTTTTCACATCTATACAATCGATATACAGTACGTAGGCTATGATTTGCCGTGTTCGAGCGGTCGATCGGACGTTTATCAGAGAAATTTCAATTGTCCAACGTATAATGGACGAGACAAAGAGAAAGAGAGACGGACAGCGCGATAAGCTCAAATGTATTAAATGTATATTAATGGTTCACTTACCAATGGCTGGACATTAACACGCTTTGCTGCTTTTTACTTAACTCCGTACTTAATATCAAATTAGGATTCATGGTGTTTCTTTTTTCGTAAAATCTTGACGGCTTTATTGTCAACTGCTCGCGAGGGCAATAAACACTGACTGAAATGTCGGATATGTAACTGAGAATTGAAGCTCAAGTAGCTATATGCCTATAGCTGCTCTGCGTACTTGTTATGGGAGTAACAAGCTAGACGGTACTGTACTGCTATTCGTGAGTCGTGACTCGGGAAGCCAGCGGCAGCAGCAGCTTTTATCGAAAGACCAAAACTGCGTGTTGCGCGCGCCTCTCACTCGCCCCGTCGGCGCTCGTTCGTGTTTGAATGTGTGCGCGCGCGATGCCTATACGTGTGTGCGTTCGGCGTTGGCTTTTGCTTTGTGGGCTTTTGTGCGTTGCCGTTTAATAAACGCCAAGCGCAAATTTAACCGTCGAGCGACAGCGGACGCCCAAGAGATGGAAAACTTTGCTGCTTTGGGTCGTCTGTCATGATAATAATAAGAGTGGATAGGTCCATGCTGCACGATTTCAGGCTACGATGTTGCGATTTGTTGCGAGTGTCCAATGATGACGCGCGCAAGTCCATAATACGCCGAGCGTCGTCGTATCTTCGTTATCGGTCCATACGACGTCGTACGACGTATGTTGTATACGACGACGGCCCATCATCAGCTGAGTCACGCTTGCGCTTTCGCACGTATTCGCAAGCATAGCGACGGCGGCGACATTCGTCGTTGCGACTCGCTTCTTCGCAACTTTGTCCTTGATTTCATAGCAAAAACTAATAACGATTCAGCTAGGCAGTCTAATTCCGTGCCGACCCTGTCGCGTTCACGAATGTATCCGCCCGCCTCCGTAGTCAACGTTTTTTCAAACGTTTGCTTTCAAAATAAAGCTTTTTTCACTCTTATAGGATAAATCAAATAATTTTTTTCTATTCAACGAAATGCCTACTAATACTTGCAGGATTTTCTTCCTTAGGCGAATTACTGATCAGTACAGGTATTAGTATAATGCATTCGAAAATTAATCTGATGAAACTTTTTTGAGTAAATTCTTCAAAATGATAAACCAATGAACTCGCGTGCAACACTTGAAAAGTTGAAACTCTATAAACATAGGTGAAACTTGAAAAATTCGCAATTTTTCCTTGGGCTTATCGATTCGATCACGTGCCACTTATCTCGCATTTTATATGTCAAATAAGACATCGATCGAACCTATTGAACAGCTCGTACTGCAATCATATTATAGGGATCCCAACAAACTCTACAAGTTCTCCTATTTTTTTATTCATCGAAAGCATGTTTTCGGCGATACTTGGTCGAACAATGAAAAAATTGTTAAATATCAGCGTGTTTTTATACGTGCAGCAGTGGTCGTTTCTCACTCGGAGCTATTACTTACGTGCATTACTGCTCGCGCTCCAATCTGCGTATGGGTCATATGATATAGATACGGATAAAAATTGATTGTTTATACGGCGTCGGGTAATTCTAGTAGCGCTACTTACGTAGATAACGAAAGAAGCTCCGCTTGGCAGGCTTGTTTCATATTTTTTTATCTTAATGAAAGTGTATACGAGCCTGAGCTCAATACGGCCAACTGCGAGCGCGATGACAAATAGTCGTGATATACCCCCGATTAATAGAGCCGAGATATATTCATATTGAAGCCAATACTCTACGTGATTTTCATGTATTTTTTTTTTAACGGTGGTAAAAAACTTTTATCACGTTGCAAAAAAATCTTTGTTCGTAAGCACGATGACTCGGACTTAATATTACGGCAAATGTGCAGTTGCCTATATATCCAATATTACATGAATCACGACTGGAATACATATTACAATTATAATAAAAATAAACATGCTGTAAATTTAGTGCGAGATTTTTTTTATTTCAAAGGAATGATGCGGAGTTGGATTACGTGCCCGCGCGCGTCGCAACCAGTTTTCGATGCACATTCTATTGAGCTGTATAGTAATTTTCCATTGTGACGCCGAGTGTCGTTGATTTCTTCAATAGCAACGACACAGTGAAAACGAAATTAACAAGACAACCGACTTGCGGACTTACCGTGTATGCCGAGTATTTATAATCGAGGAGCAAATAATGCAGTCCTCACATGAGTTTTAAAATTAGAATTTCCACATTATCGTCGACGATGCAATTGCAGCTCGCTGCGATCTTACTCGTGCGAGCTTATCCTCTAATTACCATTGACACGAAATACTTTTTCAGAGACACGATTATCAAACGCTCGTCGTATGACATTTTCTTCTATACAATAACGAATGTTTCAATTGAACAAGATCAAATTGTTAAACGCACTTGAAAAATAATTAGGTAAAAATTCAACTCATTGACATCGTCGGCTTATACTTAACGGTTTTTTTACCTTGGAAAATTGCACAATTCTGGAAAAATAAACAGTTATAAAATTTGAATGCTGCCGTGTGTCATTTTTCTCACACACTATTGCTCTTCCTCACTACAAACAGCGATCGATACATTTATATTTTTCTTACAGCTGAGTTCACGTACCATAGGTATATTCATTGATCCTCGTAGACTTAGTTTGTTTTTTTTTTTTTTCAAGTTCGAAAAACACGCCAAATATCGAGGTTTATTGTAGCGGAATTGCGTCATACAGGCAGCAGAGTAGATAATTCTTTTGTCTCAAAAGATTTATTAGCGATTATAAAATGTCCAATTGATGTGTATGTGCACACTGTATACGGCAAACTATATGCAATTGCCATCAATTTGTGTCTGCGACTTCAACAGGCGAAATTTTATAGACTAGATGTTTTTAAACTTTCAACGATTTCGTTTCACCTGATCAACTGCTTGTTTAGTTGACTTTGAATTTACTGAAAGTTACAAAAACTTAACATTCATGGAAATGAACAAGTTTCAGTATTAAATGTGTTAAAAATCCATGTATTTGTAATTCTTTATATAAAACAATAAATATTTCGAAAGTCTCTCGAAAAGTTCATGTATATAATTTACAAAAAATAATTTTTACAATTCTACTGTTACATAAAGCTTAGGAGAGTTAGATCCTATGAATATAATCTTATTTATTGATTTGATTTTTTATTTTGTAAGTACTATTTTGAAATTGGATATAAGCAATAGAATAAATACTTATTTCTATTGTAGAAGTTCTCAAAATTTTTTATAATTATCAGAGCTTAGGATATTACTTATTTTATAATTTTTAAAGGAGTTTTTACTGAATCAATCAAATGATTTAATAAAATTGTATGCAACTCTTTATTTCTCATCAAATTAAGTACCCCCATCAAAATTTTTGTGCGATTTTCAGTTTATTTTCTATAAAACAGCGACAGCGCATTTTATAGTTCAATTATTTCCAGAATATGTCACGTCTAAAAGTATTTGCACAAAAATGCATTATGTTGGTTAAATATAAGACTAATCCGGTAATAAAGTCTCCAATTGCAACTAATTAAATGCACATAACTTAACAACATTTAAGGCACAACAGGTATACATTTTGAATGGTTAAAAAATGTTTTAAATACTATTTCAATTCATGTACAAATTAAAGATTATCAGTTCGATTGATAAAATAAAAGAAAAATTAATATTAAGGAGATGGCTGTGCATAATTACTAGCTCTAAAAATTTTCTAATAAAATTTGAGTAATTCTTTTACTTTGTGAAATAGAATAAATTAGTTTTCATATTTCTGAGTATTTGTTTAACCGCACATGACTTGACGCACAAAGTCTTCATAATTGATGTTACCTTGTGTATCCTCATGTCCACTTAGAAGAGTTTCAACTTCTTCATCACTGAGTTTTTCACCTAAAATTAAATGGTAAATTCTTTAATAATACTATTCTTTTATAAGTATCAGAAATTAATTCTCAATTATTTACCAAGCGTTGTTAATAAATGTCTTAATTCAGCTGATGAAATAAAACCATTTCCATCCTTGTCAAAATGTCTCAATCCCTCAATAAAGTCATCTGCAGTATCTGAAGCACGAGCTTTGCTGATAGCTTGATAGATGGGTAAAAATACTTCAAAGCTTATTCTTTCATCAGGTTTATGCTGATTTGTGAACTTTTTAACATCAGACTCAGTAGGATTTTGGCCCAGAGCGCGTAAAGCATCTCCGATTTGAGCTACATGAATTTTACCATCTCCACGGCTGTCAAAAAGTTGGAATGCTTCTTGAAATTCTGCAATAAAAATATTTCAATGATTATTATAGTTTCACAATATTATGTTTAAAGTTTTTGATAATTTTTAAAATATAAATTAACTGAATCAAGTAAATGAATGTTGCTTATGCTACAGAATTAATACACATATTAAGACACAAGTTAATAAACATTGAATTTTTAAAATGTATTTACCATCCATAGATGACATCATTCTATTTGTGAGTTCTTGATAAGTGAATACGTACATGGTTAAGATAAAATAAATGAAATTATGAGATGTCGAATACAAAACACTCAATCAGCCGAAGGTCAATGATTACAGATATTTTAAATGAATTTTTCTATCGAGGAAGTTAAGCAGCAATCTCAAAGAAGTTGAGGTAGGCATGTGTTTTCTTTGCAAGCTAGCAAGAAAGTACATTAAAGATTGATGTGGAAATGTGGGAAGGTGGTGGCTTCTGCTGAAACAGCGATTTATGGCGGGTGCAGGAATAAGGAGTTGAAAGAGGTAAGCATCTTCATACTTGGGCAATACAGAAGGCGAGCAACGTTCACTTTTAAATGACGCACCATAAAAGGTAAGTGGTTAGCTGCTGTGTGCGCAAAATAGTCTTGACCTGGATAGGGGCCACAAGCGCGAAAAAAAGGAGTTCAGGAGCATAACGTAAACACGGCAACGAGTACGTGTCTGCAGGCGGACTTTAACGTTATGCCCCTCTTTCTGTCTATCGAATGCATTTCTGTCATTAAGGCTCTAAAAGCAACTGGCTGGCGTTCGTCGTGCAGCAGGACGACGTTCAAGAAGAAGCAGGTTTACATAAGCAAATGAAGCGAAGTGTGTTGGTGCACTTACCGGCCAATTGGTCTTCGGTGTAGGAAGCCATTGCGTTCTGAGATTGAGATTTTCGGGTTTGCTCGTGAGAAAACCAAGTCTGCTAGCCTGGCAGAAAGATCAGGAAAGACTGATTTGGAGATGACTATATTTGTGTATCGAGGATGGGCGGCACTTCTGGTCCGTATATATACGCCGTTGCTCTCCGTCTCTCTTATGCTATGCGAAGTGTATACACTCCTGTGTACTATTGTTGTGATTGTGATTCACCGTTCGCGCGGAGACTGTTCTACATGTACGTCTGTGTAATTCTGACTCGGTGGCTTGTTTCGTGACAAACGAGAAATAACCGTAGAGTGTCAAAACTCACGGAGCTAGAAACATTGCAAATGTTGCTTAGTGCTTACGAATCTTGCGATCCATTCATTGCATGCGTTCAGCGCCAATTTTGAACTGCTAACTTTATTTTGCATTTGACTCATAGCGAATGCCTGATATATTGCTAAGATCGACTAGACAGCGAATGAAAAGGGTTTAACTTGTAATTTCGACTTTTTGATGTGAAACATCTTTATCTTTATTTTATTTTTATTTTTAATGTCATATACAGCTGCGTGAGTATTGAAAAATATAATAAAAGAGGTGTATTTACATAATGAGCGAATGTATGCAAAATTACTTTGAATCAATGCATTGTTTTTCGCAAAATTAGTGCAAAATATTCAAAGGTGTTTAAACTTGTATGATTGCAAAATTATATCGAGCAATTGAATACTATTTTAAACAAAAATTTATTTCATTTCTACATAAGAGTACAATTTTGAATTACTATATGCAAGAGTAAATTGGTTTTATAATAAGTATATGTGACAAATCATGCTAGACGAAGAAATCGTAATTTTGGACGACTCACAGTCGTTACATTTACATAGTTTAACGAATTGGCAGTATTATATACTAAAGTGCGAGTTCAATTATGGGGTTGCCAAGGCCAGAGTGAAAATACAAATTTTCAAACGTGTTTATTTTTGCTAAGATCTCTACACTTAAGAGCGCAGATCTCTACTGATTTTTTTAGAAGCTTCGTGCATATCCAAATAGCAACTAAATGAAGGCCTTTTTTATTTTATTTTTGAAATTTCCTTAATGTTAAGCTTTGTTAATTTGGATACTTTACTGTACGGTACTGAAAAAGTGTAATAATTGCCTAATGCGTTCATTTTTTTAATCTAATTTCATTATAAACTTGAAAATAGTAAATATCCATTAGTTTCAGATCTAGCAGCTCGTTATTTATCATGTACACTAAAAAGAAATGGTAAAAAGTGATTATTACACATGAATAATTCTATTTTTATTAACTTAGCTTACGTATCACAATCAATTAACTAGAAACCGTTCGTATGTACAATTTCAAAAGGTGTATAATACGTAAAAATGCTTCTTTTTAACGCAATGCTTTTTATTCATCGCGCATATTTATAATCATTAAATCCATTATAGAAGATTAGTTTCGTGTAAAAGAGTGATCGTAGTAAACATTACACACCCTCTTATTAGCGTTATTTTTTTCTTATTATTTTGTTTTAATATGATCAATACATTGCTTGGTATTCAATTATATTTTAATAGCAGAAATACATTTTTTGGTACGTTGTATGCACGATCGAAGATTATTCGACGTGTCATTTTAATCATCATTTAATATACTAATAATTTTGATTGTATCGTATAAGATTAGGAAAATTCACATCAATATTTTTAGTCTTATTTTACTATAATAATTATAGCCCATAAAAATCATATGTCAGAAGTTTTATATACTTATTCATGTTTTCAGACTGGACTAAAATATTTTTTACACCTATTTTATGAATAGTTGTTTAGTAATGTAAAAAATCAGTGATTATAAATAGTATAGTTGCATGTATAATTTCATACACATCAAAAAGAACTTATAGACTATAAGAGTTATTTTTTTATCAACTTGTACTCTGCTCTGCATCAGGTATCTGGATTTATATTTATTTCAATTTATGATCAACAACAGCATAAAATTTTTACAGTCAATAACATTTTATCATTAGTTTTTTTCATAGATAGATAGATTTTTCTATAGATTTGGAAATGATAGTAATTAAATTGTGAAAAATTGAAACAAAAAAAAAAAAAAGAAAATGAATGTTTTAAAAGCTCTTCAACAAGTACATTTTATTCGGTAGATATTGAATTATATGGTATTACCACACATTTGAATTTTTTTAATTTGATTGGTGCTCAGATTTTAATGAAACTTTTTTGTTTATTTGAATGCCTTTGTGCATATATAATATAGCATATCAAAAATATTTGTAGATAATTTATTTGCTTTTTTATAGTAGTGGTTTGTCAAGTATTTGATATTGACATTAAAAAAATGGTCTAGAATAATATTCATGTCACGAGGCTTTTAAATACTAGAAATAGAAATACTTTGCCTATAGACGTAATTAGGATTCAATAAATAGATTAGTGATAAATCAATTGTAAAATTAAGCTGCATGATATATAACAGACTATCATCACAATACAATGCAAACAAGAAGTTGGATTAGGGCTCTTGGAAAACTACTTACATATTTTCGCATAGGTCGAATAAACTTTTTGCAATGTCATTCGGCATTTGGTCGCGCATCAGCACAGCCGTTTGATGAAAAAACTCGAGTATAAATGCGATTCCATTAAGTATATGAACGTGTTCGTGACAATTATTCACATATATAGCTTAGCCCGCATTAGGACCTTCGCCGTGTAAAAGAGTAAATATTGCGTTTCGGAGCTGCACATTGGTCATGAGGCCTGTGGTAGCCAGTGGCTCGTTCGTCATCGGACTGGTAAATTTACCGCAGAGGAACCACTCGTTTATCGCCGCTCGCTCGTACGTAAATCCATCTGCAAGAAAAATGATTCGTCGTTAAATTTTTAATTTTCTTCAAGTATATGATAATTTTTTGGCTAGGAGTGTTGGATTTTACCTGAACATTGAACTGGTTCCCGCATTATTTCGTGAGTTATAGGGCAGAGGAATTCGTCCGGAATTTCGGTCTCGTCGGTGATGTTGAATGTATTGCTATCTTCGCATTTCAACCAATAGAGTTGCTTGCGAAAAGCTTCCAGCACCTGAATGAAGAATAAGTACGTAATGCTACAAAATAGCCCTGTATTTTATAATCCAGTCGGTCCCAGTTATGATTACCTCTTCGCCGTGATCGAATTGTAATTTGGCGACAATTATTTCGACCGGTATCCGCAGTAACATCCGTCCGTTTATAGAAAGCGCTTGGATGTTCTTTACCAGATCCGGTAGGTCTACCTCGATCAACCATTTGGCCACGTCGTCAACGGCCCAATCTGCCACCTGTAACGACGAATTTTCAATTAGATCAATTTATTCCTCGGTTGCGAAATAAGAAAAATAAGAAGTCGAATTTTACCTTCTTTCTAGTGTTTCTCAAGCGATCGATGAGAATACTTTGGGAGACCAACTGATCCGGAAGCTTCCAAATCAATACGGTCTTGTCCAAGGCCCCTGGAAAAATAAATGGCACGAACCTTGGTTAGCAATAGTTGGAATTTCATTGGTGACTCGCTAGACTTTTAATTCTTACCCGTCAAAAAGAAGGAGGTATCTTCGGAAAAGGCACAAGTGGTCACGAGACTTTCGTGGTTTTCGAGAACATGTAGACAAATCCCAGTGTGCTGCAAAATAAAAAAAAATTACAATAAAACAAAATGCAATTGTGTTTTATTTTAAATAAATATGTTATTACGTGACGTGTTTATAAATATACGCCCAGTAAGGTTTACGCGAGCAAACGAAATTAAAGTCCTCGCAAAATGACTGTGTAATGCTCGTCGTAGGCCTTTGTTTTTTAACAATCCATAATGCGCTGCCGTAGTTCGCAACCCAAAGATATGTGTGTGTGAGTGTATATTTAAGTGCATATGCACATGTACGAAGCTACAGTGCAACAACTTAATAATTCATATTTATCGATCTGTGCGCGTTATGTATGGCGTGTAGAGCAGCGTATGCTTGTCGACTTGTGTACACGATTAGCAACGCGATAAGACCGTCCATTTGTATGCCAGTGCGAAGACGCATATTTTCATCGATTTTTGCGTGTGTAGCTGTTTATTTTTAGATTTAAAAAATGAATTATGTTAATTCAAGCTTAGCGAACAATATTTGAATTCGTAGATCGACGAGCTACACGATCTATATTTCATTGAATCTTGAGTCGAGAGAGCTCGAGGGTGACTGTTGCGTTTTTTGCCGAAGAAGGTTAAATAAGCCTACGGCTATAGGGCCATCGACTATGGCGAATTGGAAAACTCACAACGCTCCAAAGTCGAGCCGTCCTGTCGGTCGCGACGCTGCCGAGGATCTCGCCGTGCACCGGCGAGAATCTGACGCACATGACGTTGCCGCCGTGGCCGGCGAACTGGCGCCTCGGCCTGAAGGTCAGGCGCTCGGACGAGTTGGCGCTGCTGCCGCTGCCACCGGCCGAGTTGGCCTGCTGCAGCTGGGCCAGCTCCTCGTCGATGGCGATGATCTTCCAGAGGCGGATGAGCGAGTCGTTGCCGCAGCTGGCCAGCAGGTAGCACTCCTTGCCCGCGCCCGAGCTCGCGTCCCTCGATCCTGCGCACAACACGATCCTGCTTAGTACAATGCGATCTCGATGCGACGACGAATTAACGAACTCTTACCGGTCATGGTGAAGGGCCCGGTGGTGGGGCTGAAGTCGCAGCTCTGCACGCCGAGGTCGTGGCTCGAGTCGCAGCAGAGGAGGGCCGGGCCCGGCTCCTGAGCTCGGGCGTCGTACAGGCGCCAGGTGCCCTCGTTGCAGGCCGTGGCGATGTAGCGCGAGTCCGGCGTGAAGGCGATCGCCGTGATGGCTTCGGCGTGGCCCTCCAACACGCTGAAAGGTTCGCTAAGTGGGAGTTTTAAGCTTGACCGAAACTGCTCTGCGAAGCTGCTTCTGTTGCTCGTCCGCGCTCGAGCCGTTCGATCGAATTAAATTTTCTATCGACAATTCGAATAATTTTCTCGAGGCAAAGCACGGACGAGCTTTTTATGCTTTTGACAGATTTTGCGAACATCAATAGGTGTGAGCACGCGAATATGCTAACCTGGTCTCGTCCATGGTCTCCAAGTCCCAGACGATGGTCTTCTCGTCGTCGCCGGCGGTGGCGATTTTGCTGCCGTCCGGCGACCAGCGACAGACCCGCACCGCCGTGCCCGAGTTCACGAAGGACGTACGCACCTGCGTGCCCGTCTCGATGTCCCAGATGATGGTGTTGCCGTCCATCGAGCAGGAGGCGAGCTTCGTGCCGCACGGGCTGAACTCGACAAAGTTCACGCTGAACGTGTGGCCGTCGAGTGGATTGTAGCTCATCTCCTGGAACACGTCCATCGACTCGCCCTCCTCGTCGTACTTGACGCTCCAGACGCGCACGAGTTTGTCACTTCGTCGCACACCAAATTATTTACTCGATCGTGACAATATTCGCGACGATTCCAGCGACCATACGCATATTAGGACTCACCTGGAGGCCGAGGCGACGAGTCGGTTGCCGAACATGCAGACCGAGTTGACGGCCCCGTTGTGCTCGTCGAGCTTCTGTATGAGCTTGACGTCGTTGCCGCTGGTCTCGGCGTGCTTCACCACGTCGGTCTCCTGAATCAAGCTCTTCTCGCTGTTGTGCAGCTTGACGCCTCCGTTATGACGCAGCACCTCCGAGTCCAGACTCAGATTTCCCGTCAGGTCCCAGACGATGACTTTTTTGTCGTTCGAACCTACGATCAGCGATCGGAATCGGTTTACTATTTATTTCTAATGTTTCGAGCTTCGAGAGACTCACCCGTGGCCAGCATGTTTCCGTTTTTGGAGAAAGCGCAACAGGCGACGTAGCGACTATGGCCCGTGAGGACGGACACGACTCTGCCGGTCCCCTATGGAAACGATCGGGATTAAAAATTGTGAAAAATGATTCGACGGTCCATCGTCGCTCGAGACTCACAATCTCCCAGACGACGCAGGTCTTGTCGAGGCCGCTGCTCGCGGCGTACATGCCGTTGCTGCTGAAGCGGACGCAGGTGAGGGCGCTGCTGTGCTTCTCGAGGACGCGACAGAGCTCGATCGAGGCGCTCATCGGCTGGGCCTCGACCTTGTCCTGCATCACCTTCACCTCCCAGAGCTTGACGCGATTGTCGTTGCCGCAGGTCAGCAGCTGGTAGAGCTTGGAGAAGGGCTCGTTGCTCGTGGCCTCCTGGACCGGCGAGAAGTCGCAGTAGACGACGCCGAGGTCGTGCGCGTCGTCCACCTGGGCGTACGTGTTGATGAACTGGCTGCGCGACGGGCACGACTCGATGATCTCGTTGCAGCAGAACAGCTGCAGTACGCCCAGGGTGCAGCTCGTCAGCAGCCAGTTGGAGTCGGGCGTGAAGCAGATGCACTGTATCGCGCCCTCGTGCCGCTGAAAGCATCTGCGAACGAGACCCAACACCGTGACAAATGTCAACGACGACTTCGACTTTATTTGCGCACCTGATGAGCGTACGACGAACCAGATCCCAGAGGCAGACTTGTCCATTGTCGCCGGCGGTCACGAGCAGCGACGAGTCCGGTGAAAACTTACAGACTCGGACGGCCTCGCCGCCCGCCTGCACCAGAGTGTGAATCTTCGATCCCGACTGAATGAAAAAAAAAAAACAAAGTGTCTCGTTCGAGAATCAATCGGATACAAGAATACTCGCCTCGTTGGCATTTAATACTGACCCGCAAGTTCCAGAGTTGGGTGGTCCCGTCAATGCTGGCCGAAGCGAGCATCGTCGATTGCGGACTGACTTTGACCGACGTGATGCCATACTTGTGTCCGATGAACGGCGAGAAGGCCGCCTCGATGAAACCCTGACCTTGCTGCCATTCCCAAACTCGAACTTTTTTGTCCCTGTACGCGAGAATTATTCATGCTCCTTATAAAATTTACCCTCTCGAATGATTTTGCAGGGCGTGTTTATTTTAAAATGTCAACAAAAAAAAGAAAAGAAAAGAAATTTCTTTCGGGGTTGTTGTTGTTTGTAGATATAATTGAGCAACTGACCCGGAGCCGGTGACGAGGATACTGTCGCCGGCAAAGTCCACGGAATTGATGTCGCTCGTGTGGACGGTCAGGGTCTGCAAGGCCTGCACGTCGGCCGTGTACTGGCTCATCGTTGCCGGCCTGCCTGCTGCGCGTAAGCTACGACGACGCTATGGCTCATACTACCTCTGCAACGTACGGGCAAAAATTTTCAAACGTCACTCGAGTGTGTCTCTTCTGGCCTTGTATTTTTTTAACGAGGAATTTTAAATGCTCGTTTGGCTGTCGTCACAAGTCACATATATATGTAGCGCAACCAATGGATCACGCATTATTACAGTCATTAGAAAGTCATTAGTAATTGTCCTTTTTTTCTATTTTTACAGCGTGCAAACATTCATAACGACCAACCCCGGCCAATGTACACGATGCTAGCTACCTCGTTTCTGTTGCTGATCGATTTTTGAAAAAAAAAAAAGAATCCTGACAAAGTAAGGCTTTCGAACTACGGAGGTATTGCGGTTTAAATGTTCTATAGCGTCTACCAAATATTAATTTACGTGCGCGATTATAAATGTTATAGTATTATGGGTATAGTTGCGTTAAAAAGTGAAAATCAACTGACAAGTTTATACACGTGTATTTAAAAACTTGACTTTGCTTCCGCTCAAACTTCATTCTCACCTTGATTTATTTTCAACGTTTAATTTATTTAACAACGTTTAATAATTGCATAAATTAACTTATCGATTCGTTCAAAATTTGAGAAATTAAAAAATTGTTGATACACATTTAATCACCAGTATATTTTTAAAATGCAATGAAAATTTATAATTTATAAATTTATCAAATCATGTATAATACGATCTTATTTTTACACATATCGATACACGTGAATTCGCAAATTTAGTACGTTGTGGTGCCATTGAAAATTGTAATTGAATATTTTGAAATTTTTTCGAGAGGACTTTTAATTTCCATTCACCGTATTAAAAAATAAAAAAAAAAAAATACTACCTAAAGCTTTTCAACGACGACGATAACTTTAGCTCGTATATTCAGGCTTACATACTGGCCGTTTGATTGTAAAAAATATCAAGCGAAAGTGGTGAATAATGAATTTTAGTTTCCCAATCCGGTGCTACTGACGTGTACTGCAAGCCCCACGAGTCACTGTATAATTTTGGTCTATAATATGCTACAATATGCCTGATGTATAACATACCATCGATTCGAAGCCTGTTTATAGGACTATTGTGCAGCGCACTGAATATGTGAAGTAATTGCCAGTCTCCGCGCTTCTTTCGGTATTATCCTCACCTCTATGTAAAACAGTACTTTTTAAATAATTTCAATCTATTTATCGAGCATTGTGATTTTTTTATGAACTAGTCCAAAATACAAACATAATTTTCATTCGATGAAATCATTTTGGAAGAGTTAATATGACACAAATATCCATGTTCTTGATAACGAATATCGTTGAAAAGCGTCAAGATGATTTCAATAATAAACTAGTAAGTAAAATGGTATATAGAATAAGTCTAATCGAGCGTAAAAAAAGTTTCATTTTAATTCTTAATGATAATATTTTATTTATTTTTTTTTTTTATAAATGAATGAGTTCTATTTTATAATAAGTGTTAAGGACGCAAAAAATGTTAAAAACCTGCCTAAAATTATAACAAACAAGTCTGTTAATAAATTACTGTAGGACACATGTACTTACTCTACGTGCAACTGCCGACTCGCAAAAAAGGTTGGCTCAATATTACGATGAAAAATTAAATTTTGACGGTTCTATAGCTGTAACGCCAGCGTCGAAGAATTTGAAGGACACAAAGAGGCTTACACGTATATAACTCGCGAAGGCTTATCTATCATACGTGTAAATTTTGAGCCATACGAAATACAATGCGAAATTATGCAGTGGACGCATGCAGCTAGCTTATGTATTGAAATATCGACGCGTGCTTGAAAAAGCTCATGGAACAAATTCTAAGCCGTTTCCGCCCTCGTAATAACTCGCATTTATCGAGGCGTAAAACAGCCAGAGGATGCGCATCGGTAAATAAATTACTCACGATTATAAGCAGCTCAAGTTGCAACGAGGAAGCTCCGAATGGCGCATCGTAAAAGGCCAGAGATGAAAGTCAAAATCCGATCGTGGTGAAAAAAGGCGAACTTTCGGCGTTTGCCGGCTTGTGAGCGGCAGCCCGATGTACGTATATGTGCAGCAAGAGGCGTATTTACATGTAGAATCGAGCTGGAGCTTGAAAAGAGCAACGACTCGCAGTGAGCGCGCAGCTAGGCCCGACTGGCCTCTTGGAGGCTCGCAGACTTGCGCCGCGGAGCTTTTGTGTGCCGAAGCTCTCTTCCTCGTAAGTGTGTGTGCGGTATACGTGTGCGCGAGCGAGAGGCGAGCTTGACGCGAGCCGAGTCTATAGATCTGCCGGTGTATATAATGTATATACGGAGGGTCGGCGCAAGCGCCAGCGGGGCCAGCGGCGCCCCTTTGCCTGCACACTCGTTATCGTGTATGTGCGCCTGCCGACGCCTCCGTGTGCCGTCGACCAATCGATATAGGCCGCGCTGCATTTCCGTATATAAAGCGACAATTGCCTATTCTGACGTGCTATATAGGTATAATACTCGGCATTCAGAAACAAATGTTGATACGGGCCCCCAAGTGGCAAATGCCCTTTCAGAATTCTAGTATCATCTTCAAAAAAGCTCAGAATCATTGGCGATTGAGAGCTACATCTATTTTTTTAAATTATCGTGTTTGTATTTACGATTTATAGAATTATATTCCCTCTGTGGACAAAAGTTGGACTTCAAATTTAGTCCGAGATCGTCTTTGCTGCGACATACCTAATTAAAAAGCTATTAATGTTACTATTTATTCAAGTACCGCTGCGACTACACTTTCATGAGCTTGGTCAATACTTTTATTTGAAATATAAAAAGCCTTGAGTAGATGGTAAAAATTCATGTTTTTACAGTTTCATCTTTTGATTAAACGACCTGAAAATCTGTTTAAGAAAATGAAACTATACAATCAACCTCTTAAATGTAATCAGTCTTCGTTGATTGTTGAAAAATATATCTCCAAATTTTCAACAAAATGAATTGAGTTATTTGTCAAGTACTGTCAACAAAAAAATGTAAAAAACAAAAGTCATGGAATTTTATTTTAGTTTATTTTTAGAATAGCATGACTTTAAGATGTTAAATAGGGATCATTTCTTTAATTTTGAGATGAAACTTCTTTCGACGTGTTAACCCGCGAGAGCAATAATCTGAGAGTTTTTCGTGGCGTACTGCGATTAGCTGTCACTCGTGAGCGTGGGTCCAAGAGTCTGCTTGATCCCTTCCACTATACTTGTGGTGCGGCTATTGTTCGCCTTTTGTGCCTTCAATGGTCCAATGTGGTGACAGTGTTTGTCGCCTTTGCGCTAACCTCGCTCGCGCTCCGAGTCCTAAGTGTTCGTCCAGGTCGTCGTATCAGCACTCGTGCTCAATGCTGTGCCAGTGTCCGTACAGCTATATATTATCATCAAATACCTATGATAACTTACAGAACTTCTTTTTCATCGAGCGATCCTATACTCACGGTAAAAATTTGAAAATTTACCTTAACTCGCTACTTTGATTTCTCTATCGCTTTAACAATTTTCATTTACTTTAAGATGGTATTGCCAAGAGTTGCTATTCCGTGAAAAAATGGGGAAAAATTCTCAGAAGTAAATCGATGCTTTGTGTTTTGAAACAGGAAAAACATGCTTTGTTTAACCATTCGACTGAAACAGTTCGTCTACTTTTTGTGTTTACTGGATATTTTACAAAGAAAGGTATTTGTGAAAAGAAAGGATATTTCGTTTAAAATTAATTTGAGTTATTTCTAACGATAATAGTTTGTACTCGGCGGTAAATTCATTAACTTATATTTATTTTTAGCGTTTTTAGTAATTTGTTTTCTTCTCAAAGGTAACTCAAGAGTACGATTTTCCGACAAATATTTTAACGTATCTTCAAGTTTCCACTCCTTCGTTACAGATTTTGCGACCAGACGTCGCAAAATTTGAGCTCATTATTTGTAGTGTTTGATCGCACATTTTCACCAACAAAACGTCGTTTTTACATTTGACTTTCGATATTCATTGACTTTTACGTTGATTAAACAAAAATAATAAAAACGTTAATTTTAGATAATAATTATGCTTCCATGTTACTTGGTCCAAATTTTGGTGATATCGTCGAAAGAATTGCCACTAAACCTCGCTGCAACCACCCTGATCGCAAGCGGTCGAATCTCGTAGAGATATTCGATCGTCCGAATGAGCGTTGCTTCAACGGCAAGAATTCGTACTGTCATATTACGGAGGATTGAAACTACGGATCAACCAACTTCGAGCATCGAACGATCACCATATCCTCATTTATTCACGACAAATTGCCCTTGTGGGTTTTAGAATCGACACTATTTGATGAAGCGATCCACGTATTTATTTTAGAAGCATGTCGGATTTAATTATCATCTCCTTCGTGGTGAGCACTTCATAGCCAAAGCCCGGCGAGCCGAGACCATATATGAGCTACATAGGTGTTTTATCTAGCGCAAAAGCTGATTACCTGGTCAATCAATTTTGAAGGGTTTACGACTGGTTGTGCGAAATTTGCGGATATGGACAGACCTTTTTTGCGGCTTGACGCCCCAATAAATTGTACGGGAAGCATATCAATTCAAACCCCCCGGCGTTGTCTCGGTAGACGCGTTTACACTTCTAAGAGATTTTAATTTATTGAAAAATATCTTTATGCATTATTACGTTTATTTTTTTCAAGGTCAAAAAGTATTATCAAGAATTATCGATAAAAAGTGAATTAAGTGATGAAGATGATAAAATTGCCTGACGACATAAAAAGGTAAGGAATAATAACACGACTGGTTTTTTATGCTCGAGTGATTTCTCATAATTGATCTTTTTTTTCAGATTAAACTGTGGCCTCGTTTGATAGATAAAAATTGATACTTTTGACCGCTGATATCACAAACTGGTAGCCGTGATGCCAAAATTTTAAAATAAATCCATACACAGTTTTCTCAAGATAATGTTAGTTAACTTTACAGCTGACCCAGTCTCACAGGTTCATCTCCTACATGAAGGATTTGTAGTAGAATTTATTTATAATCTTAAACTTTTTGACTTAGGGTTTAACTCAGATTAATGTGCAGAAATCATGTCAAATATTTAA
The DNA here is from genome assembly GCF_000599845.2 of Trichogramma pretiosum. Classification (NCBI taxonomy): domain Eukaryota; kingdom Metazoa; phylum Arthropoda; class Insecta; order Hymenoptera; family Trichogrammatidae; genus Trichogramma; species Trichogramma pretiosum. The sequence continues at coordinate 155,342 of NW_019641687.1, forward strand.
AAACACATACTATTAGAAGTACACCTGCTTAAAAATGTATACTTATAAAGTGTAAAATAAGTTTCACTCAAAAATGAAATAGTATATTACTGCCCTAGGCCACGAAAAACAGAAAAGTCCCAGAGTACGTGTAAGTAGTGGCCGAGGCGAAGCCGAGGCTGATAAACATGTGCTCTGAGGCTTTCTTTTTCGCTTCATAGGTGCGTATACTATTTTTCAAACACAAAATCGCTCTTCCTGCTTTGCGCAGCGGCAGGGAAGTAGTCACTTTCGGGCCGCTGGTATGAAAAAAATTTTATTCTACGATGTAAATTATTATTATACTATTTAAAAAAATTTTGATTTGCATATCTATTTAATTTTTGAATGGATGAATCATCGATATTTCTCAATCGATTTCGGTATCGATACTTTTAATCGATATCGATGTCGGTACTTATATCGATACAATCGAAGTCTCCCGTTCAAACTTCAGTTCTCTCTTATTCGTGCATGGCATCGGTGTGACTTCAAATAAGTTGTAACTTGTGTTGTGACTGCTGTGAATTGCACTTGCAACTGCAGTTTAGTGTTTACAGATCACAAATAGTATTTCTATTCATATGATAACCTCCAATCAGTACTTTATTTTACTTGAATTAAATAAACTTAATATTAATTAACTCTTAGTAATTTAGTTGAAGAATTGTATTATATAAATACTTGACGATGCCGCTTGGTGTGAAACCTGAATGTTCAAAGTGTGGAGTTAAAGAAAGCCCTTTATGGCATGCCACTGAAAAGGGAAGTGTTTGCAATGATTGTCTTGAACCAAGACATCATCCTCAGCGTTCTGAAGATGCTGGTACTGATGAGATTAGCCATAAACCTGGTAGAAAAAGTACCAGAGTTACACGTTTTGGATGTAAGCCAACTCTTAAAACTACAGGAAAAGGAAAGGGACGAAGGCATATATTTAAAAAGATGGTAAGCAGAGTACTCATACAATAACACATACAAAATCAATTATTTAATGTTTAGCTTATAATATTTTTCTCATTTTAGCCCATGAAGTCCTTAACAGCCACTGCTACACCAGTGACAAGTGATTTTGTATTTTTCAAAGGCTCGTACTTCCAAGTTGGAGATATAGTATCCATGCAAGACGTGGATGGAGGAATTTATTATGCTCAAATTCGTGGATTATTGACTGACCAGTATTGCGAAAAAAGCGCTGCAATCACATGGCTTTTGCCCACAACATCAAGGTATATTAATTTTTATATGTTATTAGAGGTATCAGAGAAGTCCATAGTTATATAAAAACTCCATATTATTTCTTCAAAAATCCATTCTTTTTCTAATGTTAATGGAAGGTACAGTAGAAATTATGGATATGATATATTTTGATTATTATGTCAGCAAATAATTGAAAATGTTTAAAATAAGTCTGCTTTACATTTTTGTGTTGGTAATAATGTTAAATAATGAAGAGTAAAATTTTCTTTTAATTTTCATTGACTTATGAAATTATGATATTCATGTATTCAATTTGCTTATTTAACATATATGATATTCATACAATATATTTTTTTTTTTCATTTCAGTCCACCTCCAGAAGAAGGATTTAAACCTGAAACTTATATTATTGGACCAGAAGAAGATTTACCTAGAAAATTAGAATATATGGAATTTGTCATGCATGCACCTTCAGATTATTATAAATTAAAAAATAGTCCTTATCCTCCATTGCTTTTTGAAGGAGGTAATGGCTACATTTGGACATCATTAAATACTGAAGCACGATTTAATAGATGAATGTATAGAATTTATAAAATAGAATTTCCCTTGTAAATATTGTTAGGTATTTATTATCAGCATTTGTGATCAGATATTTTAATGTTACATGACCCTTTAGTTACTTTGTGATTTGGTTGTAATGAGTTTATTGTGTCAGCTAATGTTGCTTAATCAATCGCAAAAGTTGAAACTGTGAATATGTAAATAAATTTTTTAAGAAAAAGTAATTGTTTTATTACAAGAATTTATTACATCTCAACTAAACAATAAAAAATTTCTAATCTAGTTTGAAATACTGCCATTTATAACGACAGTAAAGGTGATCTTTTCATTTTTTTGATATAGTATAACTCTACCATTTAAATACACCGTATACTAGCTTTAACATTGGTTTTACAAACTGATTTTTTTATGAAAATATATAATTTCAATTGGTTAAAATTTAGGTAACAAAAACAAGCCTGTATTTATTTGAAGCTAAAAATACATATATTTACATAATTTTTTTCTTTGTATATTTTTAATTCATTACTTTGAGATGTCCTCATGAGATCCTAATTATAATGAGGGCTGATCATAATTTTGTATATGTACAGGGCAGAGTAGAGGATCATTTTAATAACTTCTTGATATTTCTTTAAAATAATCATTTGCAAAAAATTAAAATCCATCAACTAGCTGGCAATGTTTTCATGGTAGGTCAAAATTTTAAATCTTTTATAGCTTGTGGTAAATCAGGCAGTTTCATATCCTTGATTTGTTGTGGAATATTCATATTTTTTACCGCAGAGACAGCTCTCGCTGGAGCTGCAGTTATACCAGCCTGTAAATAAAATATGATTTTATGAAAGATTTGAAAAAACTATTGAAAATTAAGTATAATCTATATTAGATTTTAATATTTTTTCTTAAAATAAAAGATGTAGTTTTAATAACACAATTTAAGTAATCAAATAATGAAAATTAATCTGTAAATTCATTTACATATAAAAACTTGAAACAATCATAGATTCAAATAAATTACATATATCACAATTTTAATAGATTTTCAAGGTAAGGGACCCATGTGCGTAAAAGACCAGGTTGAATTATTGAGTCCAGATTTAGTAAAAACCTAAAATTATGAGTTTAATCAATAAAATAAATTACAATACCCACTATCCCAAAAGCTGTAAAATTTGTTAGTTTCAATAAATGTTAATAAAACCAATTTATTGGTACTGATGCGTTAAAAATATTTTCTTTGTTAAAAGTAAAGATCTTACCTCTTGTTTTTCCAATTTATTTTGGTCTTCTATTCGTGTTAAAATTTCAGTCATATTTGTTTCTAATACCATGCCACCCATAACTAACTCATTTAAAATGTAATGTACTTTATCAACGTGGAAAATAAGATCTAATTCGCAAACATTTTCAAAACACTTATCTAAAGTTTCTACAAAAACTTGAATTAAATCTAATATTCCTAGTTCTGATTCAGAACTATCGACACAGAAGACAAAATATAATGTTGCATAATGTCTATAGATCAATTTGTAATCAGAACCACCAATGAGACTTCCACCTTCTAAGAAGTTACAAACATTATCATCTCGCTTGGAAACTAAGTGAAAAGTTTCTTTTATTATCTGTTGCTGCATATCTTCATTCTAAGGAAATAAAAGAAATCCATTACTCTCTAGTTAATGTTACTATATTATAGTAATTCAAAAAATTTTTGACAAATATAACTTACAAAATATTGATAAAATTTGGAAAGTCGAGGTTTCCCATGATTATTAAAAACCAGAATAGCTTTAATCATTATTTAATTCTACTGTATAAAGTTTACAATTAAAAAGGTTAACTGTTGTCAATTTGATATTTGGTATTGGATAAGTATTTGATGATATTGTGCACGAAAATGCAAAAACAAATTTCTATTCAAACAATAAAACGTTAGTAGAAATAAAGAAAATTACAAAATTTTGATTATCTGATTACGAATCTTAACTATGGTTCTTATCCTTTTACACTGATAACGATTTTTTTCTAATTAAGTTGATAATCAAATCATGTTTCAATTAGTTTTATGTACCAACTCATGCGATTCATTGCGACTTCATATGTTTATAAGTTTCTTCGAACTTTTGAAACGCCAACTATTTGAAAAAAGTAGTGAATTGTTAATTCGTGATTTGTGATAAACCATATACGTATAAGTTTATGTTTTCGGGTTTTAGATTCGAACACTGACAGTTGTCATGTATTATAGGTATAGGTATACGACACGCTGGGACCGTATACAGTCAATAATACATTGTACACAGTCACACATAGCCATCGAATAACCTGAAAAAGGCATTCGCGAAAGCTGATGTGGCAAAATTATATACAGGTATATTTAATGTATGCAACTTACATTACATTTATGAGTATCAAGTCATCATACTATGGGTTAGACGAAGTATTGTATAACTTGGATACATAAGAGAACATTTACAAAAAAATATATTTTTCACGCAATTCATATTAATACATTTTACATCAAATTTTTTAAAAATTAAATCAGTAATTTGGAGTCCCAAACTCAATGGAAAAAAACTAACGTACATCACATTAGTATAATTATCATGATTCATATACACAAGACATATTTATTAATGACTGCTTTTGTGTTTTTTCTAAAATGTAAAAGTTAACTTGGATTAACAGTTAAGTTTTAATTATGTAAAATTCATTTCGCGTTGATAGATTGCTTATTATGAATTGAAATGCTTGTCTAACGAGTCAAATCTTCAGAAAGATGAAGAAAAATCTTTTTTTTTTTTTTTTTTTTTTTTTTTTTTTTTTTTTTTTTTTTTTTTTTTTTTTTTTTTTTTTTTTTTTTTTTTTTTTTTTTTTTTTTTTTTTTTTTTTTTTTTTTTTTTTTTTTTTTTTTTTTTTTTTTTTTTTTTTTTTTTTTTTTTTTTTTTTTTTTTTTTTTTTTTTTTTTTTTTTTTTTTTTTTTTTTTTTTTTTTTTTTTTTTTTTTTTTTTTTTTTTTTTTTTTTTTTTTTTTTTTTTTTTTTTTTTTTTTTTTTTTTTTTTTTTTTTTTTTTTTTTTTTTTTTTTTTTTTTTACATAATTCACAGACTTCAATCGTTATATTGATGATAACTGCATGTAAATAAAGTTAACTTGAAAATTAATTTCCTATGATTATAAACTTTACGATTGGATGCAAAGTAGTCGAATCGATCGTTGGGCAGATACCCTACTAAAATATATTTTTTATGATATGTTTTATTTACCCAGTGGTTTAATTAATATTCAGTATAATTCTAGTGATTCAACTATTCGATTTTGATATTTAAATTTTGTCGAATTCGTGTCGAATTTAAACTTTTTTTTATTGTAAATGTTCAAAACATATTTTAAAATTTTTCAAAAATCAGGTGATTATTTTAAATAAAATCAGCTGAGACTTGCTGAAATTATCATTTGAAGATTATTTTACTTCGATTATTTTTCAATTTCTTAATTTATTTTTCATAAAGCTTATATCGATTAAATAAAAACTTCAACACGAATTTTTTGAGAAGCACTTATGAACGATTGATTCTTGTTCATTGATAGTTTGACATAGCAAGCATAGAGTTATTTTTATTTGGTAGGAGTTTGTCTCCATTATTATATCGATTTTTGAATGTTATTTTCGTCTTTTTTTGTTTCTCGATGTTAGTCTTTTTGGTCCAATTAGAATTTCCTAATGAAAATTTTAATATTTTCCAGCTTTCACCTAATTTAGACAGTTAGAAAGAAAATGCTGCTAAGTCTGAAACTTCCATTGAATCCTCGCGACCAATGCTAGCTCAAAGGTAGGGTTCAAAGTATTGATTCATTTACGGAAGAATTGGTTTTACACGTAGTAGAAAAATATTAAATCTTGTAGCAGTAAAAAGTACACTTTTTTACTGCAAGATACAATCTAATACACTATTTAGCTATCTTGAATCGCTTTTGGATACGGTCGATTTTTTCTAATAATTAAGCGAATTTAACAGCTTCCTCTCACGCAAGAGGATCTTAAGAAACATTTAACCAATCAAAAACAACTTATTGGACACAATTACAATATTTTTTTAAGAACGTTGCACGAAGAATTGAATTTTCATAAAATCGGCATGAGATTTTCATTTAGTTCTAATAGTTTCGATAATTTTTAAAATCTTTTCAGGTTTTAAAGACTCTTCATTGGACTTAACTATTGATTGTTGTTATTAATTATAATCACATTCTAAAAGAATAATCGCAAGCCAACAAGTTTCTGCGTTGTAAATAAAAAAACTTGGAAAATATGTTCTATTAAAAACCATTTATTATTTGTAGGATCAAATGAATTTGTGAATCTTATATTTTTTTTATGAAGTTTTTTTGTCTTCGGTTATTAATTTAAAATACTTCGTTAAAAATGTCATCATTACAAATTTCGATTATTTGAATCATTTTCATTTTACAATTTGCTTTTTTCATATTCAATATAGTTTGTTATTTTAAAAAATAATACGTTTTTTTACCTCTTTTAAAAAAAGTATCTTTGATGCAGAAAATTAAGAGTTACTTGAGTCGTTGCTTGCAATAGCCATAAATATGTTCTCAAATATTAAGTTAATTATACTTTGAAAATAATTATACTGTTTTTATAAATTCATTGGAATGCAAAACGTCCTAATGAACTATAGATAAATCGAGTAAATATTTGACGTATATGATTCAAAATACTCATAACATATACTTTGACGTACTTTCGGGCAGATAGCTCGAAAAGTAGAAGTATAAGCTTGAACGAGGCGCGAAAAAAGTCGGAGCAGAAGTTGCCAAGCTTTGAGAGCGCAACGCGACAGCCGCGGCACTTGCAAACTCTATTGTGATTTCTGTGCAGGCGGCGCGCGAAAAATAATGTTTGCCGTGTCCGTCGTTTGAGTCGCGGTCTGCATATAGCAAAGCATGAATATGCACACACGCAGAGCTGGGCCGAGCAGTCGACACTCGATCAGTCGACGACAGTCGACACCGTGCCACCGCAAAGTATGCACGTTTTTTTCTCGCATCTCGCGCTGATCGCTCGCTGCACTTTTTCGCAGCTCGCTGTACGAGATACTGCATGTGCATATATGTATATCGTATCAACGGTGAACAATAGTTGGCGTCAATCTCGCACGCGCGCGACTCGCTTCGTTAAAAAGTCCGGAGGAAGTCTCGACGAGTCCTATTGAAAAAGACCTGCGGCTATAATATAAGCTCTGCCACTGTCGGACAAAGATAAACCACGAACGCGGCGGGTTTTTGATAGAATATGCAACGACAATCCGACCGAGCATTGCCATCCATAATCAACAGTAGTGTACGAGCGATCCTGACCTTTCATCACCTGACAAATGGTTCGTTCTGCTTTACTTTTGCTTCATGAGTTGACTCGTATTATCCTCCTGCTTGACCCTTATATAGACGTGCTAAAATTACCATGTCTCATATATACTATTATGATTACAATTGCTTTCGCGAGATTCATACTAATTCTACTCAGCGTTTATATTCTTACTAATGCGAGTCACGCTTCATCACTCGTCGTCTTCCTGGAATATTTCATAACTTGTGTCGGACTTTTTATTGCACTGCTCGTTGTAAATTTATTTCAAGACTTTATACTTATCTTATTTATCTCTAAGATTGATTGGCTCTACTATTTTTTTATCTTATGTAAATCCTTGCATTAACGTTTTGTCTTTTACAGAATTTGTTCCAAGATGAAGTAAATGGACAACTTGCGAATGACTCTTACTTCTCTCTGCAGACAAGGTATTTAAAATAAAAACTATTTCATATGTTTGCTTCAATTTTGCCACAAATATTTTATGGACGATACTTTATTCACGTGAGCTTAAAAAATTTGAATTCAATTTTCATTTGAAATTGAGCTGTAATAAAAATAAAAGCGTTATTTATACAATATTCTGAACTCTGTTTGATATCTACTTTCTGTCTTGAGTTGCATGATTCATAATTTAATTGATGTTTATTGATCAGTTCTTATATGCTTTTATCAGTTGTAAATTATAACTTTAAAAATTGTACGCGTATTTATTAAAGAAACCAAATTGTTACGTGAATTTTTTTCATGTTGTAGTAATTATTTGCCATGATATTTTTATTTAGACATAATATTAGCATATTGTATGTCTTAATACATATATGGTTCTTAAGTGAAATTTTTATGTCTCAACAATTTTTTGATTGCATAAAAAATAAACATTTTACAGATGGACAGAAATCGATTACTACCAATAGCACTGCCAGCTGCCAGAAATGCAAATGGCCACAATGGCAATTCCAAAGGCAAATCGTCATTTGCAAAAAGGATGGCAGTTGGTTTTATAATTTTAGCTTGCCTTGGATTACTGTATGTTCCAGCATATCACTCTGCACAAGGTCAATTCACAGGTTTAGGTGAGACTCCGTCCCCAGTGGGATCTTTGGGAGGTACACGCTTCATGTCCTCTGTAGGTACGCAACTGTCCATAATGCTATACTAACTTTTCATTAACGTTATTTTCAGTTAAATTTTTTATTTAACTAATAAAAAAAGTGTAAGTAAATAAAACATTTTTATGTAACTATTAATCTTGATGTAAAGATTAAATGGATTTCAATTCAATTAATGTTTTTTTGGTGGTTTGGAAAATGGTGTTGGGAAATTTTAATTAACATAACTTTTTTCGATTACTAATGATGAATCAATCATTTAAATCATAAAGCTATTATTAATGATTGTTGACAAAAAATACCCTATGGTTCTCCTTGCTACAAAATTTGTAATGATAGTGCAAGCTTACTTTGTGAAAATGTCATTTAAATGACTGTAGATATAAAGCTTGGCATTTGTGTAAGCTTTTACAGTTTTGTTTTTGTTTTGTTTTTTAAATGTGTAAAATTACAAAATTTATGCTGATACAGTTCATACCATTTCTAATAAAATAGGTATTATAAATCATTTAATATTTTGATCAAATTGAATTAACTTGAACTATACAATTTTTGTGAAATGGTATGAATCTGATCATCAAAATCAAGTTGAAATTTTAATAGTATTTCAATTACAGCTCAGTTACGAGGCTGGGGTTTCAACACATCAAGAGATGTGGGTACTTACATTCATCCAGAAAATTCAACTATCATTCTAAATCCAAAAAGTATTTGTAGCGAAGCAACATATTTGCTCATTGTTGTATGTTCAGCAGTGTCAAATATAAATGCTCGAACTGCCATTAGAAACACTTGGGCAAACAAGACACATTTGGAAACACAGTACAATTCTTCAGTAAAAGTAGTTTTTCTCTTAGGAATAAGCAATAATGATACTCTTAATGTAAGTTTTCTTATTGAAAGAGTTGAAACTTTAGCGCATTTTACTGACCATCATATTCTTTTTTTCTGTCACCTTAGGGTAATGTGGTAGAAGAGAGTCACTTATATAACGATGTTATCCAAGAAAGCTTTCATGATACATACAACAACTTAACGTTAAAATCGGCCATGATGTTGAAGTGGTCACTACATTATTGCAATAATACCACGTACCTCATGAAAACCGATGATGACATGTTTGTTAACGTGCCGTCTCTCGTAAAAGCTTTGAAAAGGCGAGTTAAAAGCAATGGAACTTTAATTGGGTCTTTGATTTGTAACGCGAGACCTATCACAGATCCTAGAAATAAATGGTAATAGCAGTAATTGCATTCATTTTAAACATATATCGACGCTGTTAAGGAAGAGTAGCACGTTTACATAATAAAATATATAGAAACGTGCTACTCTTCCTTAAAAGCGTCGAAATTTGTCTTAATAATCTTAGTCTAAATATTTTCGAAAAACCTAACATTAGAAATGGTCTGAAATTTGTGAATACAATCAAAGTAAATTTTTATTTTTTAGGTATTCGCCTAAATATATGTACTCGGAGCGGACATACCCTAACTACCTGTCAGGCACGGGTTACGTTATGAGTATAGACGTAGCAGATCGTTTATACAAATCTGCTCTGATGACGCCTTTGTTACACCTTGAAGATGTATATATAACAGGTGTATGTGCGAAACGGGCTGGCGTAAGACCTGTCAATCATTATGGCTTCAGTTATGTGCCTCGCAAGCTCGACGTGTGTTCGTTGCGTGAATCCATTACAGCTCACAAAATCAATGCAACTAGTATGTACACGGCTTGGAATAAAATAAACGATCCTTCATCGGTTAACTGTCTTCATCGTAGTGCAGCTGAAAAAAAAGCGGCCACAGCCAGTCGTTTGGGAAGGCACATCGGTATGTTCATTGTCAAAAGTCGCATTCTCAGTAATAGGTGCACTTGAATTTACCAACTAAAAAGAAAAAAATGGACATAATTTATATTTTAAAACCGATTATACAGGGAAAAAACTTTTTTATTAGGCTTTGTAAATGACGAAGATGACGCTTCTTTAAGAGTGATAACGTATGTTTTGCTGTATTACTCCTGTTGGGTATTGTGTAGAAAGTTATGTGAGTGTGTGCAATTGAAATTAGAGAGGTCAATAACATTTGACACAATTTTGATATTAAGAAAACTTTGTATTTTGATATTATTACGTTAACTATTAAGATGTACAATTTTTAAGCTTTTTTTTACGAGTCTTTATTTCCGTATTTTATTACAAATAGTTTAAATTCAGTGATTTTAGTATAATTTGATACCATATCTGTGTTATATGATATTTACGTACTGTGTTGATGTAACTTTTTTTTTACTTAAAGTATCGGTAATACATTTATATTTTTCATAAAATATTGTTCCTACATGTAGGATTTTACCTTACAAATTGAAATAATTTTTAGTGTTAGATAGAATACATTTTATATTGGAATAAGAGTAAGGAGATGTACAAAAAGCAAGGAAACCGTTAATTTATTAATAGAATTGAATCGTAATAAGTTAACAATCTTATAAAAAGGCGAAAGTTTTACCACGAAAAATGAGTCATTGTTTACTTCCAAAGATCATAGTAAAGATAGATATTAAGAAACAATGCGTCCTTGTAAGTGCTTTGAAAATATTTCAAATTATTTTAATATGTAAATATAAACTGTCTTGATTTTGAATCAAATTTTATTCCAACAATATTAGAACAAAGTAATTGTTTAAGTATTGAAAATAGGAATTGCTACATTTACTAATTGTTTTTATAATTTTTTATTTTTTTTTAATAGTTATTATTTTGATAACATGAAAATGTTTACAAATTTTAGATTAAAAAAATTTTTGAATACCAAAAATGTATTGGTGTCAATGTGATGAGTAATTGATTTTTAATGTAAAAAATGCATAGAATTCTATGAAATACCTTTAACTCACAATTGACCAAGTAATATCCATTTTTTAAATTAATGTCCGTTTACTTATTATGATTATTTCGTAGTTCTATACATGTTTGCATTCCAATTAATTATTTTTGTTCAGGATATGCGAGTGATTGAAAATTGTTAAAGTGAAATAAATTCAAGTGAACAAAAATTAAGGCTGCTATGTTATAAAAAATGCAGAGTTTAAATTATAAAGTAAATGTAAAATTTAGGTTGATTGTTAAACAAATTGCGATGCTTTATAAACAGAATTTTTTTGTTTAAAATAACTTCGATAAAGAACATTCAATTGAAATATTTTTTTATTATCATTTAGTTAAATATAGATAAAATTTTATAAATACTTAAATACGTAAAATGAAATTCTATGAGAACTGAACTTACATTACTGTAGCAATGATGAAAATAATTGAAAAATGCTTCCATGTTCATGTGACACTTGTTAAAATTGTATGATTAGCTGAGTCAATTCATTCACAATAAAAATTGTCATTAGATAAGGTTTTCCAAGTCCAGTGTAATAATTGTTTATCACCAAAGAGACTTGCAACTTAGATAGAAACTAAGCAAACATACATTTGTAAATAGTCAAAACCTAATGGATAGGTTGAGATCTAGTTTAAGTTGACACCAAATCCAGGTTCAAAAAAAATTTTCAAACAAGTATTCTGAGATACCACTTAATATTTCTCTACAAAATGAATGTCTAAATTTTGTTATTTTCTAGACATTTAAATAGCTTTTGAAAAAAATATTAAATGAATATCTCAGAAAGCGTGTTTGAAAATTTTCATTTTGGCCTGACTTTGATATCTCCTTGATAGTTTTTCATGATCAGACAGAGGAAATGCTTAACTTAATAAGACTAAAGTATTGAATTCAAATATTCATTTGAGTTATTTTTAAAAATATCCCAAAAAAGTTTCAAATTAAAGTTCAATAATTCAATAATTGTTCTTAAAATTTCAAAATCTTACATATTATTGAAGAATTTTATTTAATTTAAAGTAAATTTTACATTCGATTAAATCTTATAAGATAATTGAGTTAAATTGAACTAAAATCTTTTGAATATGTGAATGTATGCATGAAGTTTAAACAAAGTTTTTTTGTAGTAAATTTATATATATATATGTAGTATATAGTTGAATACATAATAGGGGGCCTTAGATAATGTACTTTGAATGAGTTGTAAAAATAATAAATATGAATAGATTATTATGATATTCACTATCCACGTTTAACAACATGCTATTATTTTTTTGATTACTGAAATATTAGTCAGCTGTAATTTAAATGTGTACACAGCGTGAATTTGCGATTGAAGTGTTCCAAAATTTTAAAATAACTAAATTTCAAGCTTTATTAATAACAAAACTCTAAATTTTATAACAACGTTATTTAGAAGTTACAGATAACTATTTTTTGTACCAAGTTGCAAATGAAACTTGTTTTATTCGTTGAAATGAATAGAGCTAATTATGATTCCAAAATTAGTGTATGGTTTGTTGTACATTTAATGCATGAATCTTAAATTTTGAAATATACAAAGATTGTTTTCTTGTGCACAAAAAGAAATTTCACAGGACAATACTTTCCAATTATAATTAAGTTTAATGAAATATTGTGAATTGTTACAAATGTTTTACTAATAACTTTTTTTTTCAAAAAACAAAAAATAAGAGAAAATAAAAAAATACATACTGAAATAAACATTTTCATGTAGAGTTTTCTTTATTAGTTAAAAATATATTATTATATCAGACGTTAAACAAATAAATGAAACCAAGATGATATATGGTATAGAGATTTATTATTCATCCATGTTGTAACAAATGATTATTCAAGAATCAATATTTAAAGTACAAACTTTGATCTAACAAACAGTTTTTTGTATCTTATTAATCAACAGGTTTGATGGTAATAAATCTGGATAATATGAAAACAAGCAAGATGGTACCTAGTACAAAACAAGTTACAAACATGTACCAAGTCTCTTCATCAAAAATATCAGTGAATGCTGGCACTTGTCGATAAAGTGTGTTAATGAGCTTGATGCTGTAGCCATTGTTGGGACCATTATTATTGGACATGTTTGCAATTGACTAGTCAAGTAACTAACACTGTTGAACAAAAATAATCAGCTCAGAACTTCTTCTTTTTGCCTTGTTTTGCTTTACCAGGTAAAGTGGGTTCTTCTGTAGGTACTTCTACTCTAGAACTTACGTGTTTATTAAATACTTTAAGTAATTCTAAAGCTGTCAGATCTTTTGACTTGAATACGAGCTTTTCGTCACTGCCTTGATAGTTGCAAACAATTGTTGGATCAGATCTGTCACACGCAATTTCAGTTTTTATACTGCAATCATAATTGGTCGCAGCAACTCTCCGTCCAGATATATGGAAAAGAAAACTTCGTGTCTCAAGAGCTTTCTCGTGAAACGGATCAAAACGAACAGTTATTTTGCTCAAGGGTTGAAGATTGACGAGCTTTATTTGCTTGGCCAGAGCACTGATAAGTCCGCCTGAACGTGTGCGGGTGCCGTTGAATAGAATAGACATGGGCAGGCCGTGTGTGTATATATATAAAGCCTCGCAATATACTGCCAACTCCCAGGTGCACGTTGGATATGTCTATATATTTGGCTCGGATCGATAACGATGCTGGAAAGTTCGCTTTGGGGTTGCTAGATGTGCTTACTGAGGGTGTTCTATTTATAAAGTTACTCCAGAAACTTTCTGGCAGAAAGCAGCCGTCCGAAGCTGCGCAGCGAGCAGACAAGCTAATGAACTCGTTGCTCTGTTGCCTATATGATTCATTGATCGAGACATGTGCACATGAAGAGTGAATACGATAGGTAGGCGCACGCTAATATGACTTCTGCTAGAAACATGATCGCAAGAAAAAATGTTGATTCGATCGTTGTTTGACTTACCTTTGCCCGAAAATTTGCTTGGTTATTTCCACGTGCTTCATGTTATCAACACAACACGCATTAAATCTGCTTGCATATCTACCTTAGATTGAGAGAGCAGTTCTTAAATAGTAACAATTCAACATTAAAATGGATGTAGGGTTCATACTTCAAATAATTAGAATAATGTTATTTTAAATGTTTCAAATTTATTAACAAATTTTTTTTGTAAAAAAAAATACTTAGAAATCGATTACTATTTACAAATTATTGTTTTTCGTAATATACACAAATACAATTCATCATTAAATGATATCATATTATATACATGCATAAAATATATACATATATAATTTAAACTAATATAAATTAAATTTGAAACTAGTCAGCCTTATATATTAATATATAAACATAGAATAACACTTTTATTATTACTTCGATGAAATTTTAGAAATTAATTTACCATGACTTTTTCATGACTTTAAAAAAGTTTTTGTTTTTTTCTCTTTAACTTCTTCTGCACTTACACTCAAAGAAGCGGCAAGAAGATCTGAAAGTCTTTCTAATTTTTTATTTTCTTTTCTTTTGATTTTTTTTTGTTTTCTCAGTCTAATTCTGGAATTCAATTTATCACAATGTAATCTTGAAGCATCAGTTGCATCTAAACTAACATCAATTCCCTCTTCAAAAACATTATTTTTGTCAGTGGTCATTGCTTCATCTGAACTGATTAATTTCTTTTTTGATTTCTTTTTGGCTGGTGGTTCAGTTACAGTTTCTCCATTCATTGTAATATCACCTGTATCACTGTCTATAGCGTCTTCATCTCGTTTTCTTTTTCCTTTCTTTTTCTTATGTTTACATTTGCTCTTTGGGGTATCTGATGATTTTTCATCATCAGCTTCAATAGAATCATCTATCATACATGATTTTGTAAGTTGGTGGCTTAAATCATTTACTTTTCTCTGTCTTCTCCTATTAGTTTTTTTGGATACTTTATGTTCCTCATCTGCAGGTCCAAGAGGTGGCAATACTGCATTATCATCATCATCAGACATGTGAATATTTTTGAGAGCTGTAGTACAATCTTCAACTTCCATTAATTTCTCTTTCCTCCTCTTTTTCTTTTTTTTCTGTTTTATTTCCGTTGACTTCGAGCTGACATCATTTGATTTTAAAAAATGAGCAGCAAGTAATTGTTGTTCTTGTTCGGCTATCCGAGCAAGTTTACCATTTAAATTTAAACCATGGCGTGCTCCTTTATGAGCTGTTCTACCTCCGCAAGCTTTAAAAAGTTCTTCGTCAGTCATCTTAGGAATTACATTAACTTTAGTTTCTTCATCTTCTAATTCTGGTAATTCACTTGGATTTTCTGGAACTACAATTCCATTGTGCAATGTTGAAGCTTTTGTAAATGTACCAAGATGCAAGTTCTTTTTTTCATTTTCTGGTTTTATACCAGCAGCAGTGGATGCAATTTTAAACTCATCTTTGGCTAATACTTTTAGAGATACATCGTTATTATCTTTTTTGCACAAAACAATATTTTTCAATGCCTTGTCATATACAGAATCCCACCATTCGTATTCAGTTTCCTTGTGCCCTAAGCCTTGTGTATTGAACTTGAGTTCAGGTTTAATTGCCTCTTTTATACCATTCTCGCTTTTTCCCAATCCTTTACCTGAAAAAGATATTTTCCACTTTAATAAAATAAATACTCCATTTTTAGGTTATAAAATAAGGTAGTTGTGTAGATTGATTGTAATTGTTGAAAAAACCTTTGAATTAAGCATTCAAATAATTAAAAAAAGAAAAGAAAAGAAAGTTAAATTTTTTGGTGATAAATTAATTGTAATAAAGAAGAGAAACATTTGTTTTTTATCATTTACCTTCAGTCCATCCGTATTTCAGGAGCTGAGCTTTGGCAAAATCGGTCATGTTTATTAAGATGTCAACTGTCAATTGACACTTTGACCAATTAGTCAAAAACAAGTTGTATTAGCACGACGGCCTGCTTCCGCACGTGTTCAATATCGTATTCTATAGAATTCTTTCGTACAAATCCACATGCAGACTACTCAGCTCTGATTCTCCGAGCTGCCTCCATAGTCCATGCCCACAGCATATGGCTCACGTTTTTGCCGTTATGTTCTGCATTAGCGACCTCTAAGTTCTCGATGGTAAACACATATAAGGCTCCTATGATAAGGCGGGAAATACAAACTCGAAATAATGTAAGTTTGTGTACAGTAACTGACCCAATAAATGAGTGATTAGTTATTTTATTCCTTATTACATTTATTTTATGATATTCAATGATTATAGATACATTTTTAAATACTTGAGTTAATAAGATACTTTCGATCACTGAGTATTATTAAATAATTGTATTGATCATTAAAATAAGCAATTTTCCATCTACAAAAAGCCTGTTTATCTTTTATATTCGATAATAAAGTTACAAATATCCACCTGTAAATATTTTTTAAGACAATCTTTTCAGAGCTTCAAAAATAAAAACTTGGATGACGAAGAACGTCGATTATAGAGTTAATGATTGAACATTTTTTTACCGAATCAGCGAAATCACAAGTTTCAGACTGTCACTAACCGTCAAACTGAAAAGTATGAAGAGAACTAATATTAAATTAATTCGAGACAATAAATAATAATGAGTATTTAAAGTTTGAATTTATAATAATTTATTGCTATTTCGACAATAATTTTCGCCTTTTTATAGAATTTCCACAAGTTTTTATTTCTGTTACTGACTAATAATAGCGGTTTCAAAATGCTTTTTATGAGTAAATAAGGTGATTCCTAAAGTTGTTAATTTTTTTGAAATAAATAAAACAATTTTTTAGTTTTATCCTCGAGGAGTAAATAAAAGGAAAAACACGCGAAGATTGCAAATGTTTGAGTTGGGTAAAATCTTAAAGCATGTTGTTGCATTGTAGCGAAGTACATCTTTGAAAACCTGTTGAATAGAAAAGCTATTGCTGTAAAAAGTTCATCTGAAAAAGCTAATGTTTTATTATTTTTAACGTGTGAACTTCTATACTTTGAATGTTAATTGTTATCAAATTCCGAACTTTTTTTTCGAAAGTGTTAAACGAAGCCTTGACTTTTTATTCCATTAAATTAATCGATGTTCGCACATACTGCACATTATAGCATATTTATCTGAGATAATTGTGTCAAGTTTGTATGCAACGTTATCTCCTGATATTGTTTATGCTTAGTTTAAAAAATGTTTCTGTCTCAATAGTAGTATATATAATCATTATTTTATAGAATATGATGAAAAATATAGGTCAACAAGAAAGAAATGATTCTCTTCGAGAAAATTTTTGTTATACTGACATTCACAACAATTGTTAAATGATAAAACTGCGTTATAACAGTTATAAAAATTTTGAAACTTTCATTGATCAACAAGAAAGACTCAAAAGATAATTAGATGGGTTTTGTGAAAGGTTTGTTAGAGTTCATGTAATAATTTATAAAATCATAATAAAAGAGCAAATATAAAAATAACAATACTTGTAAGTAATGCTGCTTGATAGAAAAAGAAAAAGTTTGTACTAATTAAATACGATTTATTTACAATCCGATACAAAAAGTTTGATAGTTGGAGAATCGATCAGCCAAAGTAAGATAAAAAGATGTTATTTTATGGAGTAACCTTGACTCTTACAATGAGCTCATATTGACACTTGGCGCAGGAAACTGATTATTCAATTTTTATTATAAACATATTTTTGCTGTCCCAAAAAATTCTCGTCCAATTAAAATTCACATAACAAGATAAACAACAAACGATTATCACTTTAAACTGATTGAAGTGGTGAGATTTATGTGGACATAAAATGAACTATTAATTCGTTTGAACTTTTCACTTGTCGTAACAGCATGTGCAGTCGTCACTCGAAATTTAACGAGGCACATTCGATGGCGAGGATATCACTAATAGGTCGGTCTGGCGTAAACCTCGATCCCGAAGTAAATGCCGCGCCAGCGTTGACTCTTGAAGCGAATGGTGACCCATCCGAGGCCCGGTCCACCGCTGACGATGTTCGCCTCGGCGCCGGTGCCATCCTGAACGGCGTTTATGCATTTGACCTGAGTCACTTGGAAGTTGGGAGGCGCCTCCACGGTCCGATTGATGATGAGTTTCATGCCGGACCACTGAAAGCTCTCCGTCACATTTTCGCTGTAGATGAGTCGGTCGTTGTACTCGCGGCCTCCGACAATCAGGTCGTGATTACCCGAGTTAGGTTGACTGTAAATTAAGAAGAACGAGTGGGCCGCGGCGAACAGGCTCGTGCCGACCAGCAGCAAAAGTAAGCTCTTCATCTCGACGGCGTGGCAGATCGACAATTAAACTGTTTTCTGCGGAACTTCTCACGCAGCCTCCGACTTCTACTGCTTATATTTATGTAGAGAAGATTCGGGGGAAGCGAATATTGCTTTGCTCTTGACACATCTTCGGCCGTTCCGCCACTATATACTTTTCGCCGGACTTATCTTATCGGTTCGATACCTTGTACTATTGGCTTGTGAGCGGCTTATAAAAATCTTACATACTTCACTTAAATAGACTGTGACGACGATCTATCGCGAAATGCAACTCTATGCTGTTGTTTTTTTTAATTCTGGACGAGTTTCCGATCGTGTCGCGATTTAAGCTCACTCCGAGCGATTATTATTACTCATTCGTGGGAGACCGATTTTTTTGTGATCGAATCGTACATCGTAAGGTGATTGCGTGGGTGATGCCATTTCAGTCTTCGACGATCGTCATGCAGTGAAAAAAACCGCGATATTATTGTCTATATCCAGATTCGTGACTCATCGCGACTGATGTTTTGCTGCCTTATTCCATAAACTAAACTTAATTGCTCCGATGCTCGCAGGCCACTCGGAGATATTTTTTCATGCGATACGTCCTTGACCCATGACAAACCATAAACGGGTAAGGTCATGCGAAATTGTGTCAAAAATATATCGACTAACTTTAAACATTACCATGAAACACTCACCTTTTTTGATGCGAGCAAATACAGAAAGAGATTTTATGTAGTTGGTTAAACGCTGATAAAAATTTACGTTTACATCTTTGATTTATTTTCTATACAATCCATGAACTCTAAATTAATTATTTTTTTCAAGTGATTTTTTTCATTGTGTAACTCAAGTTTGACGATTGTAATTTTTACTATCCCTTAATGGTGACCCGACGATAGTTATGAAAAAATATTCGTCAATACAGTAACTTAAATAAATAAATAAATAAAACAAGAAAAGTTTTAACATAGAAGGATTCAAGTGTCAATTTTAATCAGGTACACTGACTTTTTCTTATTTCCGAAACCATTTACAACTGTATTCACATGCTCTATAGTAACTTTTTTACTTTATATTTTACTTGGTAAACAACTTTTTTGTTGATTCATGTAAATATAGAATCAAAATGATAAAGTACAAAAAATGAGAACACACGTGTAAAGAGCTCTTTATTATTATGATGAAAAATTCATTTGATTAATATTTGATTAATTTTGTTTTTGAATAACAAATTTTATTTTATTTCAACAAATTATGAAATGTTCGTTAAAGTTACTCACTATATTTTAAATACAAGAGTAGTCTTTAATTACAGTTACGTTTTTGCTAATTGCTCTGTTTATTAAATTCAAAATGCAAACTTATCAAAATACAAATTGATGAATATTTTGTTAATGTTTACACATTTTTTTCAGTTTTCTCAAAAACTTGATGAAGCATGCCAAACATTTTTAGCTCACTTGTGCAATTGTTTGCCGTGATAATTTTGATTTAAATTGTTTCCGTATCAATTGATGAAAAATAACTTTCTTGATAAATAGTATAGTATAAATCGGTGAAACTTTTGTCTATCAAACGGGTGTATTTCTTTGCGTGCAGTTTTTGAGAATATTTATAAACAGGAAAATTGTCATCAGATACAACATTCTACGCAGTATGAATTTCAATATTTGTTTGTTGCCAGAGCTTCTGTGAGACATCTGTGAATAATTTATCAAATTTTCGACATTTAATAACAGAGATTTTTATTTTTAAGAATTTCTTCGCTAATATTAATCTTGCAAATATTGATACAGAGTGCTTCGAGTTCAATATTTTTATAATAAATTTATGAATTGAGTCGATTCAAATATATGTAAAAAAGAACGATATCATTTTAATGTTGGTTACATAAAAATTGCACATTTTCATTGATAAATCCCACAACTAGATCAGTTTATTAAGCACCAAATCTGCCTTTAATTTATGAAAAAAAATCGACGGGCCATTCTGATGATGAAAATGCGTCGTAAACAATTTATCTTATCGCAATAAATGATTCATATATCCTAGACACTGGATTGAAGCGAAACTGAAAGTATTATTTTAACAATCACTGGAGGGTACCTGAAAATCAATTTGTTATCTCATATGTGCATCAGTTAGACACAGAAATTGTAATGAGAGCTATTGGATGCCTCATCATAATAGGCATCGGCCGAGTCTTATCGTTTTGTTTTTTCACTTACATGTAAAGCTAATGATGTTTAACGTTACTCTCGCGCTAACGAGCGATTTAATGAAATTCGGTGCCCATGCAATGTTTAATAATAGCGCGCCACATGCCTCACTGAGGTTACACGACCGAACACGATCAATAAATCGGCATATCCAGAGATTTAACTGCAAATATTGGTTTTGTTTCTTTGTTTCATTTGTTATAAGAAGAGAGTCTTTAGAAGGCGATAAATCAGCACGATCCTCGCCGTACAGTCGATCGGCAGAGCCCACGAGGAAGATAAGAATTTGCCAAATTGTTATAGATGCCGGTGATTAGTCGAGTCGATCAGTCGTAAAATCAGGCGGAGAATAAAAGATCGAATCTATCGATCGTGGCCGGTACAGACGTTGAAAGTCAATAGTATAATTCTTTTGCTGTTTTGAAGACGAAGCTACCAATAGCTCCGCAAAAAGCGGGGTCGTTTTAAGATCGTTCCAACGTGACGGGTGTGGACTCTGAAGCGAGCCAACATGAAGACTTTGCTGATGATTGGTATGAATATCATTATTTTTCTTTTGTAATCAAATCATAATAGTTAGGAAAAACCAAAGCACTCAAAATTTATCGAGAGAAGCTGCGTGATCCGAGAGAATTTTATCGGACACTTGAAAACTTTCAACTTCAAACTAGGTTTCATTAAATTTTGTTAAGTATTGGCTTGAAATGATAAATGTATGCTTTCCGCAGGGTTTTGGCTGCTGGCGGTCTTTATGGATGAGGCACAGCCGATGGAAAAGCCCATTTACGTTGTACCCGAAGATCGCCGGTTCTATGTAGACTTGTGGTACAACAACCACAAAATTTGGGTCGAGCTGAACCATAATACAATCGACGTAAAGCTCAAAGGCTTTAACCTGATGTACTTTTCGTTCTTCACCAAGATACAGAACAAAAGAGAGGTGAAAAAGGAAGATCTGGCCTTCACCAAGATGTATTGCACCCACAACTCGATATGCGTGAGGTGCGACAAAATCAACAAGCCGTGCCTGGATATGAACGTCCACATGGGCTCGCAGTTGATCAACGTCAGCCGTACCAGCAGGCACGGCGACGACGAGCTGATCGACTGCATCAAACTGGCCGAGGGCGAGCAGATTTACGGCGGTCCGACGCTCGAGCATCAGGTCTGGCCGACGCAGCACGTTCCGTTCGGCGACGTGGCCTACGTGCCCACCGACAAGATGCCCATCGCCGAGCGCTACTTCCTCTCGAGCCGCGGCTACTACCTACACGTCGACAGTCAGGTGCCGCTCTTCCTCGACGTCAACAATCGCCACACCGGCCAGTTGTGCTTCGTCGCCAAGAACAAGCCACCGTACCCGTCTGAATCGGAAATCAATCTGAAATGGCAGCTCGGCTTCTTCCGTGATGCGCGAGAGGCCCACGAGTTTTTCGTGAAAAACTTTAGGCCGACTGCTGCGAAGAGCTGGCCAAAAATACCCTTGCCGGATCCGCAATTGATCAGTAGAACCAGTTACTCCACTTGGCCCGTGATGAGGGACGAGCTCAGCAGTAAAACAGTCGAGACGTTTGCCGCGGCTATTCAAAAGTTGCACGCGCCGCACAAGCAAATAATCGAGATCGACGACGGCTGGCAGTCGTGCTACGGATCCTGGCTCTACTCAAAAAACGTCACCCAGAACATCGACCCAGAGTTTTTCCATCTACAGTTATCCCTTAATCCGTTCATCGAAGTAGACTGTCCCGAGAACAAGGGTACAGCTTACGCAGACAATTTGGGGACTGACATTTACCTGAAGAACAGTAAGGGTGGCATACATATCACCGAGTTCAGAGGTAAGCCACGTGAATACAAGCAAACGATTTACGACAAAATATCGAGGAAAAACGCGTGATTTCTGACTTCAGGCAAAAAAGTGGCGTTGATCGACTTTACGAATGACCAGGTTATCGATTGGTGGGTCAAACGAGTGCAGGACTTTGCCGCTAAGCACAAAATCGACTCTTTCAAATTTGACGTCGGAGGCGACTCGTCTTGGCTGCCCTTCAGTCCTCTTGTCAGTAGCATAAAGAAATCATATTTTATTCCGGGTCACTATCCGCGCGTATTCTCTGAAATAGTTTACAAGCATCTCGGCCCCATGACCGAGATTCGCACCTCTTGGAGAAATGAGAATCAGAACATCAGGATAAAGTTGAGCCCCAAAGAGAGCAGCTGGGGACAGGCAAACGGACTTGCCTCGGTCATTACCAATTGCTTGGTGCTGAATCTGCAGGGCTACACGTTCGTATCGCCGGGCCCGGTCGGTGGTCTGGGCCTCAACGGTGTCAACCGTTTCGATGACAAAGGCTTGCCAAATAAAGACAACAAGCCGCCCAAGGAGCTCTTTATTAGGTGGCTCCAAGTTGTTCTCTTCATGCCTACGGTGGAGTTTTCCTGGCCAGCTTCCTTCTACGATAACGAGGTAACCCTTCATCGTTTTTCAAATTCACGAACTTGACCTAAATTAAGTTTCATAAATATTTCTTTCGGCGTGTTTCAGACTGAACAAATAACTCTAAAATTGCTTGAGTTTAGACGTGATAATATAGTTCCCCGAATTATCGAGCTCATGAAAAAATCTCGAGAAGAAGGAACTATGATAAATAGACCTCTATGGTGGGACGATCCTACTGATGAAGAAGCATTAAAAATTCATGATCGTAAGTTTTTTTTAATACTTTCTCCGTTGGCGTCCTAATACATTCAGTTAATATTATTTTCATTTCATTTTGCAGAATTTATGCTCGGCGATGATATTATAATTGCGCCGATTCTTCAAGAAGGTTCGTTCGCTCGAAAGATTTACTTACCTAAAGGATATTGGAAAAACGGAAACGATTGGAATCAGGCATGGGTTGGTCCTATAACTCTAGATTACAAAGTCTCGTTGGATATCGTGCCATTTTTTTACAAAGTCAAAGTAGATTAACATCTGTCAAAATATTAATGAACAATTTTTTATTAGTCGTGTATAATAAGTAAATATAGATTTAATTTTTTATGTACATATACGAAAAATCGATCTTCATATCACCTGCATATATAACTTACAATTTACCACTTGCCAGGTATCAGCCGGTAATGATCAGTCGAGTCGAAGCCATGTAGAAAATTTACTCATACAAAATAATTTACGTTAACTATTTATAAGCATAGACCTTATGTCACTACTTAATTTCACTATAATACTGTTGTTGCTAGAATAATTTCCAGAATTCACGAGATTATCGCGTTGTTTTATGAGCATGCGTAATTTTTGATCAGAACTTGTACTCGTTGACGCCGAATCCGAGTTTGAAAAGTTCACTCCATCCAAGTTTAGATGAAAATCTGGATTCATCATAGCAGACTCGAATAAATGTTGGTGATCTTTATTGGCCTTCGTTTCTAGGATCTGCAACTGCGATTCTGAGTTTAAGTTGTTAATTTCTTGTTGTATATTAATTAATGCCATTTTATCATGTTTCAATGCAGCTGTGTCTGCATTTAATAATTCTTCTAAATCTAAACTAAAATTCAAAAAAATATAAATAAAATTAGCTGGCCTAAAATTAGCGCAAAACAATTATTTGTTTGGATTTCTTACGTTGTATTATGTAATTCCTGCCTGCTACTTTTTATTTCTGATTCCAGTGCTAATTGATTTTGAATTTTTATGTTGTGAATCTCTTTCTTCGCTTGGTTCCATTTTTCTTTGAAGTAGTCATTATTCTTTTGAGCATTGTCTAACTTTTCCTCAAGATTTTTCAATTGCTGCAGGACCGAATTGGTTCGCTCTTCTGTTAATGAAGATTTTTCCATTGTACTTACGTTTTCGGTTTGTCTTCTTTTGAATTTTTCAAGCTCGAGATTTTTTACTGTCAAATTTTCGATTTGAGAGAGTAAATTTCGATTTTCATGTTCCAATTTCATTAGCTATAAATAGTAAAAATAAAATAAAAATTCATTCAAATGGTATACATTACAAGTTAACATGCCATTTAAAAAAAAATTTATTGGAAAACCAACTTTTGATGTAAACTCTTCTTGCATTTTCTGCAATGCCTCTTGAAGCTGTTGTAGTTTGCGATCGTATTTCCATTGCAATTCATCATTAGCTTGAATTAATTTAGATTCTTTTTCTAAACTTTCTATTTTTCGCGCACGCAAATCTTCTGTCGTTTTAGTTAAATCATTGGCCAAAATTTTACACTGTTGCATACTGTTAGTTAATTTGGACTCCAAGTATTCCTTGCGTCGTCGCCATTCTTCGTTCAATAAGGTAAAATGTGCTTCTTCTTTTTTACGTAACTGTTAAAAAATAAAAATTCACAATATAATTAAAAACCAATTATTAAAAATGAATAAAATAAAATTATTAATATAACTCAACCTCATTTTTAAATATATCTTTTTGCCTTTCTTTCCAAGTTTCTAGTTCATCAATAATTTTATAAGCCATACTATTATTTAGTATATCTTCTGTATACAGTAATAAACATTTGAGATTAAGTTATGTTTTTTAGTATGATAAACAAATATTTTAAAATTATTTTCAAATACCAAAATTTCCTGTGTTGACTTTTTTCAATGCTGTCATAGTGTGATCTTCAAGCTGAATATGTACAGATCCATTGCCAATTTTTTCATGAGTACTACAATCTACTAAATGAACCAATTCAGTGCATTCAATTTTTTTGTTGTCCAAAAGTTGTTGAAAGTTTATTTCCACTTGAGCAAGACATTTAGTTTCAATTGCAGTTGCATCGCATACATTGATTTTTGGAGCAAATGTATCTAGCAATTTGAATATTTGATCAGGAGTACAAATGAAATGAAGTTTACAATTTATATCTTTAAGATTTATTGCTTTATCAGCTGAAATCCCATCAACGTGACTAACAGCATTATTTATAATTTCACCCAATGAGTTATAAAATCTACAATTCATTAGAGTGTTTTAAATATATCAATCAAAAAAATCAATTCAATAAAATAAATTGTACCTGAACTCCACGATTTGCACATCATTTTTTGAAAATAGAAATGTAATATTTTTCAAAGTTATTTTTAAACTGTAACTTCTGTGAATATTTTGTGCTTCAGCTGTATTATTGCCATTGTCTAGAGTATATAATTTTTCTCTTGGGACGGAACACATCTTGTGATCGATTTTATCAATGTTTCTATTACTTTTTTGATTTGGGTTAAGTTCTGAGTGTTCCTAAAATATTAGTTTTTAAAAAGATAAATGAAATCTTGACATTATTTTATATTATCCTTAGAAAATTAAAAAAAACTTATTTCAACTTACATTAGATGTGGATCCATTTGAACAGCTATTGTGATTTGAAATTTGTGCTACATTACTTTTGCTTTGTCTTACAGAAGGTGAAAGAGGATGAAATGTTTTTCCATTAAAAACCTTTTTTAACTGGAAGTATTTTAATTTAACAGAAATGCTCAAACAAGGCATTGTTGTAAATTCATCACCTAAAAGAATTATATTTAATAAAAATTATTTTAATTGATAATTGACAATAATTAATGATAATTCTAGTTCATTTCATACCTCCTTGACAATCTCCTTTACCTCCTTTTGAACACACATGTTTAAAAATACAATTAAACTCTACTGGTACATAATTGCTTTCCATTTCTATAAAACATTGTAAATCATCCACTTTAATTAATGATTTTAAATTCACTTCCGAAATACCAATTGTTACATTTTCATGCTTTAATTTGACTATAAAATGTGGTCTAGTCAGTAAATAATCTCTTAAAACAGGTAATGAAGTTCTTATTTTAATAACAATTTTTTCATTGATAGATATGTTATCAGACTCCATTTTAAAAGGTTTAAGGCGAATAAAGGTACCCAAAATATTTAAAACAATAACAAAATTGTTATTTTCACTTTTAGGAAACTCATCAAAAAAAGAAGTTAGATGTGTTAATGCATGTGTGGCAATATATAATTGAAATACATCTTGACACAATTCTAATGGACCTAGTTGAATCAAATGCTCATCTGGCAACCACAAAGGTACAATATTTGATTTGAGTGGATGTAAATTGCTGAAGTTGTCAACCTGGCATAATTATAAATAAAAATAATTAATTTTTTATGGTCTTATTAGACAAATTTTACTGATGAATTATTTATAACAATTTTTTTCACCTTTGGAATAATTGCATTTTTATTTTCTTTTTCTCTAATGATCAAGTACATTAATAGTCTAGGTTTGCAATTGTTGAAATCATTTTTGACTCCTAAAATATTGTGCCAATTTGTTTTTATGTTAGATTCTCCATTGGGTTGAATAATCTGGGCACATCGTACACTCAATAAAATGTACCCAAGTTTTTCTCTACTACCATTTTCATTTATAGCATAACATTCAACTTTTATGGGGGTTTGATTACTTCTCATCCTAGAATCAGTCACTAAACCTTATTCATCATGAAAAACAAAATTATTTAGAATTGAATGTTAGTTTATACCGTCTAAACCCATTTTTATCGGTTTCCCAAATTAAATCTGTGCAAAATTGTGGGTTGCAATCAGGTTGAATCTTTTTAGTTTCGATACATTGTCCATTTAGAGTAGCAATAATGACAGTTGGTTTCTGCACCCTATCAAAATTGCAACCTGAAAAATTATATTCGTACTCAAAAATCACGAAAAATATTCAAAAACAAATCCTAAAAATCGGCGCATCAATTCTTTTTAATTTCAGTGAAAACGAGCAAAACTTGTATGGTCTCGTTTCCCGCGAAAAAATTGTTTGTGTATCAACAAGTGATCAGTTAAAGGTTAAGCATTCAATAAAAATATCGCTCGCTAATAATTCCTACCTTCTTTTACTCCTAAAACCAGTTGTAATTGTGAGCTCGTAAAATCTTCCATTTCAGCGGATTTTCCGCAAAGTTAATACAAAATAAATAAAAATTCATTACAAATTAAAATATCAAATAAAAATGACGGTTCCAATAACCGAGTGAATCCGCGCGTTTCCATAGAAACGTCTGCTACGTTTAATAAGGGGGGAATGTTGAAATTCAAGAGATTCAATTCAAGTATCGTTAATTCGTTAATCATTTAAATTTTTTTTTAAGATGCCACATAACTATAAAGGGTAAAATCTGAATAAAAATTAACAAAAACAAACGTTTTTTTGTAGTTCATTTATATAATATTAGATGCGCGAATATTATTTTATATGATTTTAAGTCGGTACTTAAGTTACCTTTATTATTGGTTCAGTTCACGAAGTGTACACAAACCAAATGTATACATCTTCTGCTCTGTAAACTTGTGCGTTGTCACGAGATCCCTTGAAAAATATACAGTGCAGTTTAATATAATTATATTATATAATTTAATAATTATAATAATTAGTCATAAATAGTAACAATGCGTGTTAGAAAAAAGCTTTGGCCAAAAACCATTGGGGACTTTATGTCCATGCTATTCTTATTAATAATTGTGCCATTGATTTATTGGTTTGAACTGTGGATTGTTCTACCAGAGCTTTACACACCTGGAACTTCAGCATACTATCTACATTTCTGTTTTGGAACTTTTATTATGATAAACATTGTTGGAAATATCACTTTCACATTTTTATCTGATACTAGTTCTGAAGGGGTATTAATTCCTTCTCCTGAGCAAAATGCTGAAAATGGATGGAGATTTTGTTCTGTATGTGTTGAAGTTCATCCACCCCGTTCTTGGCATTGCAATACTTGTAAAACCTGCATTTTGAAAAGAGATCATCATTGTATTTTTACTGGATGTTGCATAGGACATTTCAATCAACGATATTTTTTGATGTTTATCCTCTACATATTTATAGGAGCTTTGTATTCATTAATTTATAACAATCATTTCATTTGGAACAGGATAGAGTTTGAATTTCCAATAAGTATTATAAAAATAATGTTTCCTTTGGCAATATTTGTATTTGGTTTTGATGATTCAATAGAGCATTTTTATCTTATGTTATATATTGTAACTATAGTTGGTATGCTATTTTCTGCAAATCTTTGCATTTATCATTTCAACTCTGTGTTATTAGGTTGCACTGCTAATGAAAAAAATAAAGGTATTTACAAGTATAGTTTTAGTTACATAGATAATATTAAGGAAGTTTTTGGAGAAAGGTGGTACTTAACATGGATACTTCCTTATGTACATTCAAAACTACCTCACAATGGTACTGATTTTGAAGCGAATCCAAATGTAATTAGCAATCGTAAAAATAGATAATGTGAAAAATAAATTTAAAGTAAATTAGTACATTTTTTTGTAAATGTATAAAAAACGATAGTCAATTTATAAAAACTCAATTATGTAATTATAAGCTCATAACTTATTTTGTACAGTGAACAAATCATTTTATAAAAAAATTTGTTTGTTAATAAAATATTTATGACCAATGTATTTCTAAAAATGTAATACTATGTAACTTGCACTGATAGTTTTTTATATAAAAAATATATGAATGCAGATCAGTCCTTTTAAAGTTAACATTCCATTAAATAAAATTTAAAAAAAATTATTCTTATAAGTAATATGAATAAACAAATTATTAAAATTTTTAAATAATAATAAGTTTGTTGGTTCATCAATATTTCATCCTCATCCTTATTTCCTCGTCATTTTACAAAACGTTTGACGCTCATGTAAATAACCCAACGTCCGTTCTGCTATATTTCAGTTCAAAATCGTTTGTGCCGGCTCGTAAGTCAGGTTAGCTGATCACTTTCGGGAAGTCATTCTGTACATCTGAGATCTAGTCGGATAATTAAAATAAACATACTCAAGTCTGAAATTGACTGGATTAATGGAGTAATATTCAATTTTAGCATAAGAAATAATATTTATTCCTGCAATGGCTTCACCCGCCCCCAAATCGCCCGAACAATCGGAAAAAAGTCGAAAATATGATCGTCAATTGAGGTATTGTAGTGATTCCCAAGTGAATGTTTTTTTTACATTCTTGCAATTTTCATTGTTGAGTAGTAATATCTCAAACATTGAGAATCAATTATTTATTCGCAATTTCATCGTAAATTTAAGGCAATTTTATAATACAGGTTATGGAATGATCATGGTCAAGCCTTATTGGAAAGTGCTCATATTTGCTTGATAAATGCAAATGCTTTAGGCACAGAAATCATGAAATCTCTTGTATTGCCAGGCATAGGAGCTTTTACTATTATTGATGGACACATAGTTAAAGATGAAGATATAGGCTCAAAGTAAATATATTTTATGGTCAATGAAGTATAAATTATAACAAATTAATCTAACAAAAATTAAAATTTTAAATAGCTTTTTTTTAGATTCCGATAGTTTAGGAAAATCTCGTGCTCAAGTTACCACGCAACTTCTTGTTGAAATGAATTCTGATGTTAGAGGAGATTTCATTGATGAAGGACCCGAACAAATTTTGAATAACAGTCCTGACTTCTTTAACAATTTTAGTCTAGTAATAGCATGTGCAATGCCAGAGAAGTAATGTTTCAATTTATTATTCCATAACCGAATGTCTTCGTGAATTGTATAATATACATTTTTTATAAACGTGTTCATAGATCGCTAGTGGTACTTTCAAGAAAATTGTGGGAATTAGATATTCCTTTAATCGCATGTAGAACAATAGGATTTGTTGGACATATAAGGGTTCAAGTTAAAGAACATACAGTTGTAGAAACTCACCCTGACAATGAAAAGTCTGATTTAAGACTCGACAAGCCATTTGAAGCATTAAAAAAACATTTTGATGCTATTGATTTGGAAAGTATGGACTTGAAGGACCACTCCCATACACCTTATGTAATAATCCTCTACAAGTATTTAGAAAAATGGAGAAGTACTCATGGAGGAGATATGCCAAAGACTTATGCTGAAAAAGAAGAATTTAGACAAATGCTTAGAGATGGTATTAGAAAAGATGAAGAAAATGTGCCCTTATCTGAAGAAAATTTTGAAGAAGCTATCAAAGCTGTTAATACTTGTTTAAGTCCTACAATTGTACCTAGTGGGGTGAAAGAAATTTTGAATGATAATAATTGCGTTAATTTGAATTCTAAGGTATATACTTCATTTGTTATCATTTATAGAGTAAAATGTAGTATTTTTGAAATTATCTTATTTTAGAGTACTTCATTCTGGATAATTGCAAAAGCTATCAGAGATTTTGTTGAAAATGAAGGTGATGGCCTTTTACCCCAGAAAGGATCATTGCCAGATATGGTAGCTGATACTGAAAAATTTGTTTCTCTTCAACAAGTGTAATTATAGAGCTTCACATACTAAAATCTTGTAGTTATATTTGAAATTTAGGTTCATTAATTGATTTTAGGTACCATAAACAAGCAGGATTAGATGTTGAAGCAGTTTGGAGAAGAACTCTTCAGTTACTTAGACAATTAGGTAAACCTTCAGATTCAATTCCTGAAAAAGATGTCAAGTTATATTGTAGACATGCTTCTGAGTTATGTGTTCAACGAGGAACTTGTATAGCAGATGAATATGATCCTAAATTGTTGAATGTTAATGAAATAGGTAATTTATTTAACAAGTAATACCTTTTGTACAAAATCATATAATCATGTCTCTTTAAAATCATTAATTTTAGTGGAAAGCTTGGAAAATCCTGAAAGTTTTATGGTACATTATGTAATGTTGAGAGGAGTTGATAAATTTATAGATGAGTACAACACTTATCCTGGTGAATTTGATGATCATGTTGAGCCAGATATTGTAAAACTAAAGGTAAAGCCTGATAATTATAGATATTTTTGATTCAAGTTAAAACTTATCATTTGATTTCAGGCTTGCATATCAAAGTTATTAGGAGAATGGGGTTGTGGTCCAGTAGTCAAGGATGATTATGTGCATGAGTTTTGTAGATACGGTGGTGCAGAATTACATTCAGTTTCAGCCACAGTTGGAGGTTTAGCTGCTCAAGAAGCAGTTAAATTTATAACACACCAGTATAAGCCTGTCAACAACACCTTTATCTTTGATGCTGTTTCTTGTACTGGAAACACATTTTTTCTTTAAAATAATTTGATAACACATTTGTTACTAATTTAAAAATAGTTTTGTAATTCAATTATCACGAAATACAATTTAATGTTTGTACATCGCTGTGTTTCTTATTTAATTTTACAGAACTTAAAGTGACGGGTAATAAATCACTCGATACGTGATGAAAAATTGATTTTAACTCGAGCTGTTTGGTATACAAAAAATATTTTACTAAGTATAAATAATTTTTCACCAAACTTATCCGAACATTCACAGAATACTCGTGGAATGACATAATAAAACTATTATCGCCTGCCTCGGCCTCTTCCTCTTCCACCACGACCGCCTCTACCTCTAGCTCCACGTCCTCTACCTCTTCCTGCTCCTAAAAATAAGAAGAAGTATTTATTAGCATGGAATGAAGAAAATGACAATGGAGCACAAAAATGATTAAAAGTTCTACCTCTAGCAGATTCTTTCTTCTTAGCTTTGGCTTTGGGTGTGTCATCAATCAGTAACGTTTCAAGAGGTAACGAATCAGGAAGAATGTAATATCTTATATTGTTTCCTCTTAGACTAAGTGTATCCAGTTGGACTGGATCTCTGTTCTTGATTGTCATTTTTACTGACTTCAAATGTGTGTTCATGGCTACATCGACACCTGAAATTTGAAATTGGTGTTAAATAAAATACAATTTGTATGCACGAAAACATTAAAGATCTTCTTACCAGTGATGGTGCCATGAACCTGAGTTCCATTTTTCAATTCTATGGTAACTGTCTCATGACTGAGTTTCATCAAAAATCTGAATCAAAAATAATGTTATTCAGCAAAAAAAAATTAGCATCGGGAGGTTAGAAACATATGAAAAAACATGGAGTTTGTATACAAACAATCGAAAGTTAGATATTGAATAATGTTTTTGGAAAAAAAATGCAACAGCACTGCTTACCTAACAAGTTTCATGATGCCGTACTCTGTATTAAATTATCAGCACAAAGTAGAAGTTTTATAAACACGGCCGGCGTCTCACAAAAACTGCACTGTCTTGTAGTTAGACCCCGTGAATTGGTGGGGATACAGACATAACCAAATTGCGAGCTCAAAAAAGGAGTTTGTGGCTTGAGACACAAAATGTAGTGTAGGCTCGAAATGTCCAAGGTTGGTACGAGTGCGTGTCGTCGTTTTCAAAAGTCAAGTCTGTCACATCATTAGTTTCAACGTGCTTGACCGGATAAATATGTTTTTGTACAAGGTGTTGTGGAAATGATTTTCAATGAAATTTATTTACTTGTGCACAAGCGCATAGTTCAATGAAAAATTAAAAAAAAAAAAGGTCCAGAAACACAATTATGAGTACTGAAAAAAGTCATCAGGTCGTTGAAAAATGAATCAAATTTTTTTCTAACTTTGTAATTAACTTGGATTATAAACCTCGTTGACATTTCAAAAACTACCAAAATCCGTACAGTTGAAATTGTAAATATGGTAAGAAGTGAATTTGAGACGTCGGCCCGACACGAGACACAATATGCTAATATCGCGTACGAGTCGAAGCTTTGACAGAAGCGCGTCAGGCGATGTATCGTTTGCTCATAAAATTACACAGACATGCCGATTCTCGCGGGGCATCGGTTAGTGCGCGCGGGCCGCACGTAAATCGCGCACAAAGTAGACTCGTTTGACGTCACCGACAAAAGTCAAAGATCATGATTTTCTCTCGTAGATGGCCGTGGCGATCGTTTGGAGTAAAAATAATCGGTCGGCTCGCGGTGAAATCGAAAAAGAATCGGATCGTAAAAGCCATCGTTGGGAGCTAATTCGTTAGGTATTG
This sequence comes from Trichogramma pretiosum, assembly GCF_000599845.2. Taxonomy (NCBI): domain Eukaryota; kingdom Metazoa; phylum Arthropoda; class Insecta; order Hymenoptera; family Trichogrammatidae; genus Trichogramma; species Trichogramma pretiosum. The sequence goes on from NW_019641687.1 coordinate 188,917, forward strand.
GTATTTTCTGCATGAAACGAACGATGTTAGACACTCGAGCGAAGAGCAAACGAAGCGCGTGCATTCGAAGGCTGTGCGGAGGTGCCCCGTTCTTCTGCATTCACGCGCTCGTTTGATATTAAATTATGTTTCGCGCAAATAGATGGGAGCGGCGTTGGGGCTCGGGACGAGGGAGGAAGAGGAAGGGTAGCTGCGACTGCACATCGATGAGACACTCGCGCGGCGATAATTTTATAAAGTTTATTATAGAACAAAGCCTATATAGCTGCGAGGTACGACGCACACACACACACACACAGTGGACACATTATGCAGTCCAATATTGCTCGTTTATCGATATATAGTTATGGTTGATTGGCAAAATGTCAGTAATGCATGGCAGCTGCAGCGCGCGATCACGCAGCTGATTCTATTTTCAACTCTATATATGTACGCGTCGCAGCTCCTACATAGAATAGTTTCAGAAATTCGACTCCTCTCTCCCTGAACTCGAAATCGCACACAAGGCGCGCTTTCATTTATTACTCTATCGAGTGCGACGTTGTTTTTTTTTTTTTTTTTTTTTAGTAGAGTATANTTTTTTTTTTTTTTTTTGTATATCACACGAGAGCCGCAGCAATAACGCGTACATCGTTACACGGCGCAAGCACGCAAGTCGAGCAAATTTTAATTACGCCGATATTCATTAGCGAGCTAATGGTCGCGCGCTCGCACACGTGTGCCCGAGAGCCTCGATGTAGGCTAATATTTGGACAATCCGCACACGTTCGTCCGTTGATTTCTCTCGCGAGCGAACTCAAGGGAAAAAGCTTCACGGTCTTTTTACGATATTCATCCGCCTACGAGATTCGTTTTATATACGCGCGCGCGACTGCAAACTGCGAGAGAAAGAGAGAAAAAAGAGAGTCGACCAAAATAGGCAAACTGCGATCCAGCTCGCGCGCGACTCGCAAATATTAAATCTCATTTCGTTTATGCACGTATAAAGTAACGACTGCGAAACGCGCCCGCGCCTATATTAAATTGTGCGGGGCTTCTTTTTTTTCTCTTGCGGTCGCTCGACTTGCTGCGATGCTATATAAGACTCCTGCACGCGCGTATAAACGAAATGCCGGCGAACGAGGATAATAATCGCTTTGTGGTGTGTGTACGTGTATACGCCGTAGACGTTCTGCCCGTTAAGGAAAATTACACCTAGCCGCGAGCGCAGAGGCCTCTTCTCTCTCTCTCCCTCTTCTCGTGCTCTTGAAATCTATTTTGCTCCTCTCTTTTTCTACCTTCATTCCGATTCTCTCGGCTGGTGCACATATAAAATTGAATAAAGCGAAATGAGCAAAAATTCCTCGTTGGGACGTGCGTGACGTTTGCGGCTCCAGAAGGCGCATACAGGCGTAAAAGCTTCTATGCGTTGTAACTTTTTATTCCGAGTGTAACGACGACGTTTCATTAGATTAAAATATCGTTGTAATAATTAACGAGACGGATCGAAAGCACAATCTTGCTACGTTATCGATGCTCCACATTGTGTAAAGCTCGACTATTTATATTTATTAGCTGTTTCCAGGTGGTACGTCATGTAAATGGAATGATTCACACATCGATGATCATCGCTTTTATCGGGCAGATAAATCGAAAGACGGACTTATGGCTAAAGGGTGTCTGGATAATTCTTACGGCGATGAGTTAGCACAGGTGGTTTTGCTTATAAGCTGCGCGATGGAATGCACCGAAGGAGCTTCGAAAAATCAAAACATCCCACTCATGTCATGTTGCAGCAGAATTTCGCCGATATAATATATAGAGTAATGAGGCTCTTGGATCGTCATGAGGGGCTAAGTCGAGCCTAGAGAGGTTGACTGAGAATACGAGCCGTCACATAAAGTTGCGCGTAGATCGTGACGAATAATAACGACGGCAGCGACGACGACGACGACGACGACGATGATATAATAAAAGTGTGCGGCGAGCTGCACACGAGCTGTCGGGTAGCGTCGTGTAATATAACGTGGACTTTAATCAATAAGTGCGACACGATGAAAAGCAGCAGCCACCTTAGGCTGCTTTATTGCTTTGACTCTGTGTGTATGTGTGTGTCTATGTATACATAAATATATGTAGGAAGCTAGCTCGAGTGCGTCAGGCGCTCGCCAGTCTTGGTACATAATAAAGTATATAATAATACAGACCGAACGACACCTTGGCTAATGCCTAGGCGGAGAACAATAGCTCGCGCGAGAAATCGAATGCCGCTTCGAGTGCCGCATGGCATATATAAATAAAAAAGTTTTTGTGTGTGCGATCGTCGAGAAGCAACGAACAAGAGAAGTGCAGGCAAAGGTGGAGTAGCTGCGCGGTTCTCTGCCAACTTTTGGCCGTTCCCTCGTAGCGTTACGTAGGCTGCAAGTAGCTCGACCCACACTAATAGAAACGCGTATACGTATAGTGGATCGGCAAGGCTCGAGCGAAAGCTCCGAGATTATCCGACCTGCGGCTGCAGCTACCTACTACTACCTGCTAAATTTTGAATTTATCTCGGAGCGCATTTTAATACGGGCCAACCGCGAGCAATATCGTTGCGTGCGATCGCAACCAATAAGCCGATAGAGCTTATAGGGAGAGAGAGAGAGAAATGCGCGCGTATATCGTTGCTCCGCGTGCATCGGCAATTACAAGATAATGGCGCTACGAGTATGGCGCAAGCTCGGGTCCGCGCGAGTCGCCAGCTATTACTTAGACTCGACGAGTTATCGTCGCATGACCGATGGCCATCGATGCTCCGCACTTTTACCTCTCGGCTCTTTGCCTCGTTTCTAGCTCTGCTTATACGGCGCTCAGTGGGCCAAGATTAATGAGGGGATCGCGTGTCGTAATAAAAGCCGCACGAGCGCAGGCAGCGGAGCGGATCGGAGTCTCGTCGCGAGCTCGCCAAAGAAAAAGCTCGCCGAGCTTCTGTACCTACTTATGTAGCGGTCAATTTTTCTTTCCACCGTATATGTGCGCTTGTTTCGCTCGCTACCTATACAACACGAGGGCTACGCGAGATCTCGCGCACGCGACCACGAACACGAGTATATACGTATCGCCGGCCCGCGCGTGTACGAGACGATGCTCGGGGGTGTTCGGGAGGAGAAGTCGGCACGATCGCGAGATGGTAAAAGGCAGAAAGTCTGCAGCAGCAGCTGAGAGTCCAAACTCCGAGCGATTCCGAGCCACGGCCGTACATGCGCACTGCGTGCCAATGTGCTATATTTCCCCGAGTCTAAAGCAGCAGCTCTCTCGACTCGGACGAACGAGTCAACGAGTCACACTGCGGAATCGCGTGGGGACTGTGCAAAGTCGAGAGAGCTGCGCGCCTTGCCCGACACTGACACGGCCGCGTGGAAGCTTGCTGTGTATACCTACTCGTTGTAGCTCTGGCTCCAAGAGATCGCGAACCAAGCGAGAGAGAACAACAACGAGATTACTACTACTACTACTTCAATTTATAGGTAGCTAAAACTGCCTACTACTATATTTTATAGTTTAGCAGTCTAGTGAGCAGCTCGTGTGCACGCCTGCCACGTACAGCTAGCTATACATAGCTATATAATATAGCTATATATCGGAAGAAGGGCGCCAAGCTCGCCCTGCGAGAGCAAAAAAGATGAAGCGATAAAAAGCCAAGTGCAATAGTGGCGCGCAGCAGACTACCAACTGGCAGCAGCAGCAGCAGCAGCAGCAGCGCAGTTTGGTCGAGTCGAGTCGTGCGGCCTCGCGCGCAGGGGCTAGTCTAGTAGCGTATAGCACCGATTCTCTACCTATATAGCAGTACATAACACACTGCTGAGCTGACTGCTCCTCTCTATAGCTATATATTTATTGGCCGATAGCTATATGCTACAACAACGGCGTGCGCACGATAGCCAGAGAGAGAGAGAGCGGAGCAGTAAGCGCGACATACAACGGACGAGTAGTCGTCACATTGCTGCCGCTGCTGCTGCTGCTGCTGCTGCTGTGTTGCTATTGCTGCACTGCTGACTGCACATAGCGCACACGTTTATATACACGGTGCATATATATCAAGCGTTATAGTATACACACGATAGCCAACGCCAAGCGTCAGTGTAGTGGTGTACTCGCTGCTCCGTGTGCCGTGTGCCGTCTCGTGTGCCTCCACCAGAATACATAAGCAAAGACTCGAGAATCGCAGCAGTGTGCGCCAGCAGTATGCCACTTTATATCTATATATCTATATCTATATATACCACCGCACCTATCCTAAACTCACACACACGGACACGCTCTGATCTATACCTGCTTGCAAACTGTATCACACCGATAAGCCTGCATACGTACTAAAGTCAGCCATGCATGCACACTTCTACTTATCCTCCACGTCTCTCGCACGCCCAGACTTTTTTTTTCTTCGTATAAACACACGTTTATGCCTATCGTCGAGTACTACGTGCAGTTCTGCTTGACTCGAATTTTTCGCTGTAACACACCTTCTCCCGTGTACACACAGACATGCAACACACGCGTCTTGGCCAGTACACGAGTGCATGCATAGGTATATTAGGCGTAAGCTGCTGAGCACGCGTTGCGACTTGTGCACTTATTGTCCACTCGTACAAGCGCGAGTTGCGTCGCGTGTCTGTGTTTGTCATCGTTCGCCTGTGTGTGTGTGTGTGTGTGTGTGTGTGTGTGCTATACGTGTGCGAGCGTGTCGCGAAATATGCATGTGCATCGACGACGAGCCGCCGAGTGCTACGACTATTATAGGTGCCTGCACTACTGAGCCAGTGTCGTCGAGTCGTCTCGATCGCGACTCCGCGAGTGAGATACCTACACTTATTATTTACCCGCTGCTCGCCACATACATAATACACGCGTGTGTATACTTTTTTGCCGTGTCGTCTGTTCGAGCGTTGTCACGCGTCCCACCGTCGTTGCATGTAGCATTTTTCCGTGTGTCTTCGCCTTCGTCTATGTCGTGAGACCTGCTTCATCGTGTGTATGATCCGTGAGCCGACTTACGCGTTTGCGTACACCTGCCAATTCGCACCCTTCAGGCCGATCAGCGTGTAATCTACACGCGATAGGGGCCAATAAATCTCGGCCGCTTATCTCTAAAGAAAATACTCGACCGCGAGACGCCACCAATTTATTTACAAACAAACGCTTTCTTTCGCACGGCATACGTGACGTACGATTCCGAGTCTTTGGACTCGGACCGTAACTTTTTAACGCAAAGTTAATGTAGCTCTGTCAAACTTATTGAGACTCGCAAACACTCACAGAAAGATATACAAGCGCGTCTTTTAAGATGTCATCGAGGCATTATTGTATGCAAGCTAACGAGCATCCGCAGTCGTATCGTAGTGCCAAGACTAGACGCGCGAGGTGGTGAATTTTTTCAATTGCGTTCCGAAAGTCCGAGAGTCCGCGGCAAAACAGTATTAATTGTAAGATAAACACAGGCAGGTCGCTCGCGCCTCGTGCTCGCTGCCACAACAACTCCACTTTATATGCACGCGACTACCTCCCTCGTATATTCTATCCTGTATGCAATCCTATCCTCTCGCCCTATCCAATCCAGCCGCGCGCACAGCCAACTGCACAAATATATGCATACATCTATTTTCTATTTATCTATGCGCGTGATGTACTACCTACAGCAGAGAGTGCTGTATACGCTTATACATTCATAATTATCTAATATTAATTATACATGAGTTTACCACGCGTACGTGTGTATTTATGAGCTTTTTCGAGAAAAAATAAACTTTGCTTCAAAATTCAAGTACACGAGTACGGAGTAAACATGCCATTTTTACGCACGCCGTCTAGTTTTTCTTTTTCACGCTATGAATAGAAAACATGGACTTTAATTATTTGAAGAAAACATCTAAAATATTACTTTCTGCAAAAATTTTCCTGTGAAGAAAACTAGACTTGGAGTTTTTTAGAGTTAACATTTTATAAATTACCAGCTATCAAAATAGACATTTTCTTCTGCGTTAAAAAATACGGCGATTTATTCCATATGCATTCGTGTATATTTACTTACATGATATCCTCTTAAACGTCATATTTGTCTTTATATGTTTAGATGTTTACGTAACACATGGATACGCACACTTTAAAGGGTCGAAGGAGCTTGAGTTGGAAATTGTAAACCACGACGAGCTGGGAGCAACTCGAAAGTGCCACAACAACAGATTCAATAAACTTCTTCTATCCGCTGGCAACAATACAAGCAAAAAAATAACAACAATAGCGAGTCAAGAGCCGAGAGGACGAAGAAGGAAAAATATCGCAATATATAAACAACAATAACAAACGACGACATATAGCAGAAGCAGTGCGTCGTACAGTGCTCTCATATGTGTACGTGCGTGTGTGTCTGTGCTTATTTTCGCGACTGTGTGTAGGTATCACGAAGCCAATAAGTACCGATATACCGAAAACATAGCCGCTCCAGCGCCGACGTCCGTGCTGCTGCTACGTTCTATAGTGTATAGCGTATAATTGTTGTGCTGTGTGCTGTAGATAAAAAAATTGGCTCTCGCGTCCGCTGCTGCTGCTGCTGCTCGTGGCCAACGACGAGCTTTTTTCTCTGCGTCCGAGCATCGCGAGCCAAGCGAAAGAAAAAGACACACGAGAGAGAAAGAGTGAGAGGTTATAGTGCGCGCAACTCAATTCATACGTCCGTCCACGAATATATCAATCTTTGCTTCTCTCGTCGTCGTGCGAATTATACTCTCTCGCAGAGCAAACGGAGACACACAGAGACACAAACGCGTCGTGTACACATTCTGACACACAGGCATTGTACGTAATAGCCACACGTACGACTCAGTTTTTGCTCTCTATACCGAACAGTATATAGGCGGTTGGCCGCGCGCGCTCACTGCTCTCGTCCGTAACTCCGAGTTTCCTAGCCGCAACAGAGAGATCATCGTCGTCGTTGTCAGTGCTGTGTGTTTTTTGTGTGTATATAGATATATCTAAACATAAATAAGTGTTTGGTGCTCGCCACAAGACGGCAACGCTGCTGCTGCTGCTGCCGAGTGCTACTATTACTCTCGATTCGCACGATCAATTAGAGGACGAAATCCAACTTTGCACCCAGCGCTGCAGGTCGGGACACGCGACATCGCCGATCAACTCGTACGAGGCTCAGGTATTTATTCAGCAGTAAGATTGTCACGAGGCCCTTACGGAGACCAGCGACCCCTTGCCGATTCCTCGCGTGCGCTCGCGCCTGCCAATCTCGCCAAAGCCGCGCTTTTCACCGCGTGCTCTCTCTCGTAAACAACATCGTGCTCGCTCGTCCATGCGGTCGTTGCGCGATTTTTCCCGAAACTCGCTCGTCGACGGCGCCGACGACGACGGAACGCAACGCGGCGCCGCGTCCTTGCCAACGGAGGCCTACGTTTTCCTTGACCCAGTCTTCCTCTCGTCCGCCTGCACACATATGCACACTCGCGCGTACACACTCGAGTCCTCGACGTCCTGTGTACTCGCCGCTGCAATCGCCACTCGCTGCTGCTCTCTCGCTCGACTTCGCGCCCTAGTTCTCCGCTATTTTTCACCCCTTCCTTCGCTTCTTCGCTTTTTTTACCAACGAGACTCTTCGCCGTCGTGGTCGCTGCACACACAAACTCGCTCACACACACACACACACTCAGCTGCTTCTAGGAGAGAGAGAGAGAAAAATGCATACGTTGATGATTTTCTGTTTACAAAGAGTAGCAGGCCAGGCGCGTGCTTATCTGTCTGTGCGAATCGCCGCCCGCGTATCTCGAATTTTTTGGCATTAGCGTTTGTTACTACTCTCCTCTACGCGTCAGATGAAAGTAGATGGCGAGAAACTTGTATATATGTGATGGATAAAAAGACGGTGGCGCAAGCCGACTCGTGACTGTGCGGAAGAAGCTCGGGAGCGTGGGTTTATTTCGCCTATACTTCACGGCGGCTCTATATTTCGCGTCAGCTGTTTTTGCTACTTCCTCCTACTACTACTATACTCTCCAAAGTTGCTCGAAAAATTCGCCCAAGACACATTTGTTGTCTTTATGTCGCGGCTAAGGCGGCGTCGACGTTTTTGCCGTTACCGCGCGCTCTCTCGCAAGCACGTGTTTTTCGACTTATACCCAACTACGAGATACGCGATATTATAGATTTTCTAGTAAAAATCGTATACGCTCGGGATGAAATTCGCATGATTGATTAACGGATAGCCATTCAACGCTGTAAATATGTAAAACGAGTAACGTATAATAAAAAAACGAGCGACAGTTTGATCTCAGGCTAAAAACAATGCCGCTTAACTGGCCGCACGACTCGCCAAAACGACCGCCCCCCGTATCATATATACAGCACGGCTGTCTCGCTCTTTTTATACGCGCGCGTTATATACGATATATAATATACGCACTTGGCTTTCTCTCGGGCTATTATTTCGACTGTCAATATTTGTGTTGCCGATAAGCTCGGGCGCGATTTGTTTTTGCGGCGCGCTTCCGCACTCCTCTTCTCCCCGCGCTCCTTCCTCTACTCCGCACGAGGACTATAATCTTTTATCGCCTTATCGTGGGCGGATAGCTCGCTCGTTCTCCGCTTCGTAATTAACTACAATAATTATATTCGAGTACGAGCGACGACGAACGCGTCGTTGGCGGCATCCGATGCTCCGAACTACAGCTCCGGCTTGACCATTTGTCGCCTTTTTTTTTTCATCTTTGACTATTTTTAAACGACGCAGCTTGCATAGCTACGAGTCGGTGTATCGCTTTACCATCTAGTACAGAACACATAAGCATAGGCGCGCGTCATGGAATTTTGATTGAAACTCAAAGCGATGCGTTTGTACGGTAGGAGGATATTTTTTTCCGACCCCGATGCGGATCCGCGCGCATCATTTGAATACCCGCGAGCTTTTCGCGCACAATCACCCGCTCGCTCAACTTTTCCCTTTGTACACATCGGAAGCTCCGAGAATTTGCATCGAAAGCTTCTTACAGCTACTGCTTATTAATGTAGAAAGACGACAAGTTTATACGAAAGGGAATATTTTGTGTTTAGCTCGTATAGCGCTTTGCGCAGAAGCAAGCGCGCAGCGTAACACATGCACGAATGCGAACACGACCCGCCGAACCCCCGTGAACTGCTCTCGGCACAATGCTCCGTTTCATCGGAAACACGACGATCGGCGCGCGTTTCCACGAACGGTTTCGGCTTAATCAGTCATTATGGGCGCGTGTTAAGCTCGACGCTGTATAAGCATTGGCGTTTCACACGACGTTCGCTTGCTTTTGTTTCATTTGCACGCACCGAGCGCAAACTATACGGTCTCTCGCGGTTCTATGTAGCATATAAATGTATATACAGAAAAACGACAATAAAAGAAGCAAGTCACGGGGACTCGTGCGTCCATTAAATAGTATACGTTATAACAGCAGCGTCGGAATAGCATAACATGGAAGGCTACTTACTGCCATTGCTTGGCACGTAATATATCGCATGTGCGCACGCGTAGCCATATATATACACTCGCGTGAGCGAATATTCCGTTGATGTCAGCTCTCAAAGTTCGGGGCGCGACGACGTACTGAGTCAACGAGCTCGCCCCGTCAGGTAAAAAAAAAGGAGAAACAACGGAGCTAGGGTAAAAAACGCGGTCGAGTTTGAGCGCACAGTGCAAAAATCCGTACTTTCACACACACACACACATACAGAATGTAGCCGTAAAATTCGAGCTCGAGACTAATCTACGAGCTTTCCGCTTCAAGTTTCGCTTCGCACGAGCTCCAATCGATTGTGCCGCGCGCGCGCTAATTAACAAGTAACTCCATTTCTGCCGTATGCTCGTACTCGGAGTACTGCTCGCGAACGGCTCCACGAACTCCCTCCGAAAATGTTGGCCGGCCCTTAGCCAATATGAACGCGAATTTCCATTCGACCGACCATGTACCGCGAGCAACGAAGAGCCGATAAGACGGCGACGCGATGGCACGCGAGCGCTTATCCTTCAAATTTCCTCCTCATCCTTTTTACTTTTTGTCACCAATTGGAACATATGTTTGCGTGTGCTTGAGTTGAAAATGAAAAAACACGAACGACTGCAGAAAAAGCTATCGACCAAAGTGCTTGTTAAGCGTCCGACCGGGCTTTCGATTAAATTACGAGTTAAATCGTACGAGAGCTGGCCTTTCGGGGCAATCCTAACAGGCTTTACCAATGCCGAGGATCAAGCTGGGGCGTTCGGCATCGATACTTTTTCGCTGCCCGTCGTAACATGTAAAACAAATTTGTGAAACGAGCTTGCCGGATCCTTGACTGCCCATGCTTTTTCGCTCAAAATTGATACCCCATGCTCTCGAATTATAGGCCAGCTTTGAAAATACGGAACTGCTGTATGATTGACCAGTAAAATCATCGGCCGGGTTTATATTCAGCAACAAAGCGTTAAATAACTCGTACCGATCCGAGCTTATATATATGGCCGATTCTCTGTGAAATCGAATGGCCAAAAAAATTTTTTTTCTGCAAATATGAAAAACTCGCTGTTCCCGATGTCAGAAATGTCCCCAAATTTTATTAGAATTTTTGGGACCATCTATCACTCTTTTTCAGGGGCCTGAAGTTGGCCATTTAAGGGTTTTTTTGAAATTCATGAAAAATCACAAATATTAAAATAATTCCTGGATTAAAGTAGAATGATTCAAAAGTAAAAGTGCCCAGCAACTTTTTTGTTGGAAATTGTCCAAATTTTCAGAAAAAAAATATGCCAAAGTGATTGGAACAATCTAGGTAAATGTAAAGCAAAAAAACTGCAAAAAAAACATAAAACAAGAAATCTACTCGAGTTCGAACCGGACTTTCATTTCCTAAACTATGTAAAAAGCTTCCCAAAGATGTCAACTAATGCCTGATAAAGTTTTGTAATGGGCCTTAAAGTTTAACTCAATGTAGACAACAATGTGTGGTGAAAAACGTGCAAAAAAGGTCAAAAATGGGCCTAAAATGCCTAAAATCACCAAAAACAGCCATTTTCAGTCCTTTTTTGCACGTTTTTCGCCATACATTATTGTCTACATTGAGTTAAACTTTAAGACCCATTACAAAACTTTATCAGGCATTAGTTGACATCTTAGGGAAGCTTTTTACATAGTTTAGGAAATGAAAGTCCGGTTCGAACTCGAGTAGATTTCTTGTTTTATGTTTTTTTTGCAGTTTTTTTGCTTTACATTTACCTAGATTGTTCCAATCACTTTGGCATATTTTTTTTCTGAAAATTTGGACAATTTCCAACAAAAAAGTTGCTGGGCACTTTTACTTTTGAATCATTCTACTTTAATCCAGGAATTATTTTAATATTTGTGATTTTTCATGAATTTCAAAAAAACCCTAAAATGGCCCCTGAAAAAGAGTGATAGATGGTCCCAAAAATTCTAATAAAATTTGGGGACATTTCTGACATCGGGAACAGCAAGTTTTTCATATTTGCAGAAAAAAAAATTTTTTGGCCATTCGATTTCACAGAGAATCGGCCATATGCACACCGTAGCTGTACCAGCCGAGATGTTTGTAAATAGTTGGTTCAGCTTCTCGATCTGTCAACAGGTTCGCGCATTGTTTACGTAGAATAACGATCTTCAACGAGGTTTAAAAAGCTTTTGAATGGAGCATATACGTGCTAAATGTGCGTCATTCGCGACTTTTGGTGAAAGAAATATAACGTTGCAAATAACTGATTCTATATACGTTATCCCGTTTATGAAGAATTTTTTTCCCGGCCTTTTGTACTTTGTGCATCTGTGACTCAATATATATTCATCCCTATATTGTTTGAAATACAGGGTACACGCGAAACAGCGAGAATTCGCGAAGCAATTTTTCCGTTGAAAATTGAGGCGCACAAATCCGAGTTAATAACGACGAAGGTACAAATGCGAATACCGTGATTGATCGTCGCGAATCGTAGATTGTTTTCAAATCAAAGGTACTAGACACGTGAAAGTTGAGAGTTGAATCAGACACAGCCGCGCGCTGGATTGTACACGAATTCAATATGTAAATACCGATGAAGCTCGAAAAACTGGCTCGCGTACATGGCGAAAAAACATTTTTTTTTCTCTCGGGGATAGTTTCGGCCCGTGCTTGCAGTTGTATTATTGCCACATCCGCGCGAGTACGATTTTATTCCGAAAAAATTAATCGAAAGCTCGGAAAGACAATGACAAGTACTTTGAATGAGCTTGAGAGACTGAAAGCAAATATGAAGGAATGAATGTGCAAAGTAATGCTTGCTGTGTTAGTGTGTATGAGAGAGTTAGCGAATCTTGGCCAAGAACAAAAATCATCGCCAAGCAGCATCCAAGAAGCGAAAGCAGGTCGGAAGCGACGGCGAGGTCGGGGCGGAACGACTGCTGCTGCTGCTGCTGCTGCTGCAGAAGCAGATAAAAACAATGTTCTCTCCCGCAGTAATGTTTTATATTTCGAACATATACGCGCCGAGAGAGAAGATGTACATGTACAAGCAGAAGAGAGAAGAATATTTTGTTGAACCAGTACATCACGTCGTTGCTAGTATACGTGAAAAAAAGAAGAAAAAACGAGTGAGAAGAAGAAAAAAAATAAACAGACTAGAAAAACATGGTGCATAAAAGCATAAAAGTATATTAAATGCTGTATCCGCGCGTATGTGGGATGTAGCCATGTAACATAACAGACGGAAGTTCGTGTAGTGTGTGTGTTGCTGTTCGCGTCCAGTTATGCAAGACAAGAGAGGAACTGTTTATATGACGTCCAAGAGAGAAACGATACCATCGACGCACGTTACATTGCCGACTCCGCAATTATCCGTCTGCCATTGGGTAAGTTCCGACAGTTTTTTTTTATCAACTTCATTTGGCTATTTGCCTTACAACTTATAGAAACATATGTCTCGGTGTACACCTTTTTGCCTATCATTATGCAAAAGAAGCCCCTAGAGCTAATGTTATTAACTTGGTCAATTTGACCCTCCGCGCGTATAGTAGACTGGCTAATTGATTTTTCGGCTTATGAAAGATAAAAGATCAGCGAGTTTTATGTAAGCTCGCAACATTATAGCAAACGCACGCGTGTATAGCTATACTTTTTCGCATCAACGTGCGTGACTTTGCACAAGAGGGGTCGAAACTCTATTTTACCTCCGTTAGTTTACTCGGCCGTACATATATATTTATACGTATAATATGGATCGAAACACGCGTGTGTGTTTGTGTCGCCTATGCCACCCAGATAAAGGTATATTGTGTTTTTTCCATCGTTTATGTCGCTTTGTTGGAATTCCAGACTCAAGGGTACATGAGACACACATTTATTATTATTATATATATGGGCATTTGTGTGTAACATTATTATCTAAAAAGATTGCATCAAAGGAAAGAAAAAAAAGAGAGGCGTACGAGCCTGCGCACAATGTGTGTTGTCGACGAAAGCTCTATACTTGCGAGCTTTTCTTTTTTCCCCCCTTTTTTTTTCGTCTCAACGCGCGTATACATATTTTTCCTCGTCGCGCGCCTTATATATACCAACTGCTTTTTCCAATGGTTTAGTATAACGACGTTCTATGCTCAGGAAAACGCATTGCCGAATGACCTCAAAGTCCGACGCAGTTACTTTGACAGCGTACACATGCGAAGCGCGTCTTGCGCGTATATATTGCGCACGTGTGTGGGCGTGTTGGCGAACTTTTGCGAAGGAAAGTCAGAAGTTGGTAAAAGGGTTTAATGCTCGAGGGGCTAAACGTGGGCTACTGAATATTTCAGGAACTTTTGAAACATAGCCATAAACAGCGATTATACGTCGAAGAAATTGTTTCTGCATAATTGAACGATCAAATTAGAAGGCCGATTAAAGATAACGCCGTCCAAAATTCCATCCCAGGATAGTTCGCGTGCATATGTCTGGATACGTATTTGCAATTTTTCCCTTAATATTGGCGTGCAGATCGTACATCGACATTAGGTCCCGAAAAGTGTATTTATGTGTTTACGCGTTGCTACAGACTAAACAGTTTAAAAAAATAAATGATTACGCTTGAAAGTTATGTTCTCTATTTGATTGATTTATTCTTTATTTATTTGAAAATGACGATCGTTCGAATGCACGTATCGAATGCGTATTTTACTGCTCACATAAAATCCATTTTCACGCGTTAATTCTATTTTTACAGTTTTGACGTGAATAAATTAGTGCGTGAAATAGTATTAGCGTGTTATTGTAAGTCGCTGTCAAATTAATGAGCTATTGACAAATTTTCTGCGGAATGTAGCGTGTTAAAATAAGTGATTTTTAAAAGTCAAAAAGACGGAACGAAGAGATTATTTAAATTGTCACTCACGGAAGAGTAGGCCACATACAGAATTTGAAACAAACGAAAAATGTCCATGCTTTTCCGCCGTATACGCCAGACCAGCAGCGTCGACAGTTTAATTTCGTCCTGTATTTTTTTTCATCTGTCACGATATAGGCAAGCTCTGAATCAAAATAAATTGAATAAAATATACAAGAGGCTATCAGGTTTTAGAGAATAGAGAGTAAAGCGAGGCAGAGACGGCAACGAATCCCTTTGATGATACTCCATACCCAAAAATATCCGCAAAGCGAATTTTCCGAATTCAATTTCAATTCGCAAGCGCGCGAGGACTCGATACTTTTGTCATCCATATGGCCAGTCTTTAAATTAAAGAATCACATTCATAAATTAAACGCTGCGTAGGATAGGTATACCTGATGCATACACACACAAGCTCACACGTCCAAGTTACGCGTAGCGCATTGTTATTCCGAGAAGCATACCACGAATCACGATTGTCTTAGCCGAGCTTCCGGAACGCTAGCTGGCAGAGAGAAGCGTGCATAGAAGCGTGGAAAAAAAAGAAAAGAAGCCTAGCTGCAGAGGAGCACAGGGAGAGAAAGAAAGGCTTAATCATCCGCTGTGTACGACGATGATGACTGAGAATAGAAGGGACCATCTATACATAACATTGCGGAGCTTTTCATTCCTACTCCTTTGACTCTTTTTTACTCTTCGTTTCTGCAGTTTCTCTCTCTCTCTCTCTTTCACTCCGTCTACCTCGCTCTGTCCCTCTCACTCTGTTGCGAATGTGCAGCTAAAGGAAAATTCGTTCTCATTTCTATCTTGCCACTGTAAAGCATCGCTCGGCAAAATGCATTCAGCCTTTGGATGATTAATCGCTTATTTCGATGCGGATATTGCCAGTTTTCTTCAACTTCCGCTCACAGAAGACTGCAGGGAAAAATTATCCACTCTTGCTCTTTTTAAGTTTGTAAAAAATTTCAACTCGGTGGGTTCGATTGAATATGAACGCTTTTATTTGTAACATTTTCTATTTACCATTTAGCAGAAAATATGCCGCAAATATCTTTGAACTCTAATGTTAGTGCAGGGCTTTACAAAAATAATTTATGATTCAGAGGGAGCTTTGCCGTACAATTCTAACCAATATTTTCGACCAACCTTCATCCTGGAAGTCTTGAAAAGGTTGTTATATCTTACACTCGATTGAAAGGAAATTTCAATGAAGCGTTAGGACATTTTATTGCTGACTAAAACGCAAAAAAAATCAGAAATGGAATTTTTTTAATGCTTATGGGCATATCTTGAGACTGTCAGAGTAAAGAAATATTTTAAACAAAATATGCATAACTTACGTAGAAGTAGCTTTTGTTACGAAGATTTCAAGATTTCAAAGATTGAGATTGATAAAAAATTATGGTCATAAAAATGTAAAATCACAAACCAAAATATGCAGTATTGTTCTATATTGTTGGATTTATTTAGTATCATTTTCAATTAATTGTAAAAATAAGTATGTTTCATTAAAACAGGCTAGATTTTCAGAATACACAAAAGCCAAATGTTATATTTCTCGCATAGATAAATCATTTGATACAATTTAATGATTTTGCTCTAGTAGCGCGTCAGCGAAAATGCGCCGCAACGTACTTGTGGTTATATCAACTTATAACTTTTATCAAGAGTGACGCGAGTAGAGCAGTTTTCATCGTGACACTGCAGGCGCTCTCGTTAGGAGCTTTTGGCACTATTGTTGCATTATAACGAACACGAGTGGAAAAGGGAAAAATGCCTCGTGATTGTATGCGCTAACGGAGCACGCGTAGATATTATTGCGTGCCAACGATCGAGTAGCAGCAGCGGCTCGAGTTCCAAAAATATTACCCCGCACGAGAACATTAATAATTACAATACAAAATGTTTTCAAAC
Source organism: Trichogramma pretiosum (assembly GCF_000599845.2). Taxonomy (NCBI): domain Eukaryota; kingdom Metazoa; phylum Arthropoda; class Insecta; order Hymenoptera; family Trichogrammatidae; genus Trichogramma; species Trichogramma pretiosum. Next base: position 205,202 of record NW_019641687.1, read on the forward strand.
TCATAATGGTACGCGATACAAGAGTAACACACACGTGATGAGGTCAGAACTCGGCTCGAGCTCGAGCGAATAAAGAGCCGCCAAATTTGTGCTACGCGCGAGCGAGTAGTGCAATTTCTGTCGTGGTGGAAGTTTTGCACAGTCGGCTACACGTTTAGTTGAAATAAATTGTTTGCTACGTTGACGTACTCGATAATTATTTGGACGTATTCTGCCGCGTATGCGTATGTATATATGTGAATTGCTCGTGCGCACCCGCGAGAGAGATCTCATTAAGCGTTATTTGTTTGCCTCGAGAACATAAATTTTGATTTTATCAAGTCTGACCCGTGCTAGAGAGAGACAGAGACAGAGAGAAAGAGAGAAGAGCCGGGTAATTTAGCCTAAAACAGCAAATTCGTATGTACGCGTGCAGTGGCTAAAAATAATAAATGATCACATTCTCAAATGCTAGGCACACGCTCTCGTACACAGAGATAGCGCGCGTCTAAAATTGAAATGTAACTTTGTATTATTGCCATGAATTCGGGCTCGCTCGCGCGCGGACGCTTAAATTTAGATGAACTCTGAGTATTTCTGGGTTTGCGACCGGCTCTTAAGCGATAGACGATGTTATCAATTGGGAGAGCCGAGCTTTCGCGCGCGCATTGTGCACGCCGGCATAATTTGACGTCTATGCGCGGCAAAAGTCAAGAGCAGCACAAGTCCTGTGTCGTGTACCTTGCAGTACGATGCTCCCTCTCTCTTTCTTCCATTATCTTCCTATCGTTTGAACTTGTCAGAAATGTCTAGTAAGCGCGACAGTATTTCAATAACGAGTGGGTGTAAGTCGATAACCCTGATAATAATTGCATCAGTTCTTACTGAATACACAAGTTTCTTCTAGTAAACGACATGATCGATCAAGATTCCCTCCATGTTATCCCTGGTAGAGCGTTATATATATGCACCGCGACATTATCGAACTCGAGCTTTCAACGAATAAATATTTTCGAACGCTAATTGATCGCGTTTTCAAAAATTGATCGGGTTTTTCTCGTCTTTTAAGTAATTTTCATTCATTGATGTAGGCATATTTATCGACTCAATTTTCAACTACTTAAACCGAGCTGTTTCATAATTGTAACCTAATTATTGATCCCGATAGAGTAGGGAATTTTCATTCTCTCAACTGCTTGGTCATATTATTATGTGCCGAGTATATAGACATTAAATCAATTCAGCCTGAGGATAATCGACCTGCCGAACGACTTGATAATATTAAATATACTTTTCAACGTAATTTTGGATATTAGACCATAAAGCGAGCGAATAATTATAAAGAGCCTATGTGATCGATGCTCTGCAATTATTTATGTAGTCTGCTTGGGCGTAAATCAATGATCAGTTCAATTTCGACTTTATAATACGCTTTGGTTTTAATGTGTGCAGTCGTAGCAAATGGATGTCATGCATGCCAAAGTAACATTTGTTAATTCCTACTGTTAAAGTGTGTGTGCGCGATTTCTCGTGTGCAAACTAATTAAAATAGATTTGTAAGTGTATATCTTGTAAAAGAATCTTCGCTTCTTTCCGCGGCTACTCTAGTTTTGCGCGCAAGCTCATAAATATCACAAAACTCATACGTCGTTCGCATTGATCGATTTTGAAGTTTATCGCGAAAGAATTGTTATGATTTAATACGTTGTCATGATACATCGTGTGCAATCAAAGTACAGGTAATTGAAAATCGAAACACGACATTGATTATATAATATGATTCGAAGCGAGGCTTATGTGTTATACTCTTCTTCCGATGGTCAATCGCGTTAAAAGGAAATTCAATTGGCTGCCGACTCTAAATGCAGTGTTTTGCAGTGTTGCATGTGTTTGGTCGCACACGTTTCAGCGTAGGTATAGGAGCAGCAGCGGTGCTATATACGTAAGCTCGTTAGATTCAAGCGAGGGATTTACGAATTTGCATGAAAATATTTTAACAAATGCTCCGCACTCCATAGGTATAATACAAACACGAAGACGTGATCGGAATACAGATTATTCGTGTGCGCAGCTCGAGTGCCAATATTGACCGACGTGCTTCGTTTGTTTAGCCTTACAACGTGCATACAGCACACACATGAATTATCGTTGATAATAAACCGATAGATTTGAGGTGGAATTTATCGCCGTAGTTGCGCGCTGGGAATTGCGTGCCACCGAGTCAAAGCTCGGACCGTAGGTTACACAGCATCGTGCGTACAGTATATAATAATAATATCCGAAAGACCAGCAGCAGCTGCTGCTCGATGAAAATGTATCACCGGCGCGCGTGTACGTAGCCTCGTGACCTGGCCAATCGAGAGAGCTAGCCCGCGTTTATACACGCGGCGGTGTGACGGCTCGCCGCAACAACGCCAGGCGCAATAGCCTATCAATTTTCTTTGTTTTAGATTTATCGAAATCAAGCGCAGAAGAGCTAGCGTATAATATAATGAGAGAGAGTGTATCAGGCTAGAGCGTTTGGGTATGTGCAAGTCAGCTGCAAGCTTTATACAGTGTGTGTGTGTGCGAGCGTGTTATGGGCAGTCTAGACAAGCACGAGACATTGCACGAAACAAGCTCGTGGTCGTGTATAAATCTTTTCCGAACGTTATACACCTGCGTCAGTAGCAACACAATCTGCTCGAAAAATCTATTTTTACAGGGCGCGCGCTCGAAAATCTATCGAGTCTTTCTCTGTCGCAAAATAAATCTGTGCTAGTGTATACCCACGCGCGTGTAAATGACAAATTCCAATGTGCATTGTTGCACAATACAACATGTGCACGCACGCGCGTATTGTTCTAAATTCGGTTATTTGATACTTTGAGAGCACCTGAAGCTGAAGCGAGCGAAATTCAATTAAGCATAAAGGCCAATATGATGCGCGCGTATGTGTGAGCATGGCTACGTTAGCCACTCACAGGCACACAAACACGTGCGTATGATGATGCATTATACGCGCTATATATTAGTTAGAGTATTCTTCGATGTGCTTTGATCTTGCTATCCCTGCTCTAACGAATAGTCGTCGTCGTCGTTATGGCCCGTAAGCTCGGAACAGCACGACGATTGATTCTGAGCAGATATTCTCTCTGTCTAGCTCTCATTCTTCCCAACAACTCTGACTATACTTTATTATACCCTCTGCCAGCTCGTCGCGTCTACTGGTCTTACGTGTAGTTATGTGTGTTTGCTTTGAGCGAGCAACAAGTTATACGAATCGGCCTCCCCAAGCATATAGTTAGACAGTCCGAATGTTTTGCTAAGAAGCTTAGAGCCCGTCATGCATATATAGCAAAGCGCTTTATAAGCGAAGAGAAAGAATCACGCGACAGGCCGTACGACTCTGCATTGCTACGTACACGTGCTCTCTCTGCTCTACGTTGCAGTAGAGGTAGTACCGGTGCAAAATGCATTTCCATGTTTTCCATCTATGCAAAATAAAAAGCTCGCAGCTGTATTGAAGCAAAATCAAGCACGTGGGCCAGATTTTCAGCGTCTTTCGCTTGTAACGGTATACACATATAACGTACTCGCATTTAATACATATCGTAAAGTTATATTGTAGATGTCTTTTGAGCTTGGCTCGCTTCGAACATAGACTTGCTCCCTTTTTATCGTGTGCCAAACTGCCGATGGCCAATTCTCTCCTCGGTATTCTCTTTGTATATTGATTTGATCGCGCGCGTGCGTGTAGATATATATACATGTTGCCTCTTCTCCTGTACTACTTCTAAACTCATCTTTTGGGCTCTTCAACTATTTCTCGTTCTCATATTCTATTGATGTAAGGAGGTGCTGGGCATCTATAAACTTTGCGCATGTTTATAGATGCACCGATGCCAATATCACTTGTACGTTCTAATCTTAAGCGCAATTTGTATACATCTAAATTTTCATCAGAAGCTGAGCAGCAACCCCTGCATTTGTTTCTTCAAATGAAATTGAATACAATACACTTGATATTATTTTATCTTGCACATTTCATTATAAAAATGATATATTATTCCAGATAAATTTCCAAGGGATTTAAAATAATCCTCTTGCTAAATATGTTGTTTTTTATTTAAATGATATTTTACTTAGAAATCATTAACAAGCAGCTATTTTCAGTATGGTGAAAAATTATTACTCAAAAAAAAATTATAAATCAAATTTTGTTTTTAAAATTTCGTAACTTCGATTTTTCATAACTGCAGTTATTCAGTAAACTAATTAATAATTTTATCTAAATTTTATTAGAACTACATAAACTAACATTTTTTTATTCATCTGTATTTATCCACTTTAAAAATTTGACAAATCATAAAAAAATTAAATTTTTCAGAACTATGGCATAGAAAAGAAACATAAAAAAACTTTTTCCAATTTTATTGTTTCTTTACTAACTTCTTTGAAAAAAAAATTATTAAAAATTAATTATTAGCTCGTCAATTTTAAAATATCATGAAAAATAATATACGAATATTGTTTGTAATTGTCTATTTAGTTGTGCATTTTCGTTATTAATATTTAAAACATTAGAATTATATGTTGTTTTTAAATATGTTTTTAATTTAAGATCTTCTATTGCACCTCTATTCTACTCTCAGCTCTTATGAATTTAATTTATACTTATACAGATTTACTATCGGATATTACATTTTGATCAACGTTATATTTTAATATGGAAAGATTATGTCATCCCATAGAGTTTATCGTTAAAATCGTTGGTTTATGGTGTGTAAATATGAATTTGAATACTGTTCATGTAGCATGTCAATTAGTTATTCGCAAAAACTTTTCTTAAGATTATTCACGCGAATTTATATATATTTGGATATGTTTACCATACATTACACCATAGATTATTATTCAGCTCTCAAATTATTTAGGAAAAGGCTTTGATGTATTCTGTTGATTATTGAAAGTATAAGGTGATGCAGTTGGAGTTGATCGAGATTTAGATTATGAAAGTAATCAATATGACTTTTATTAGTGCCAAATTTTTACTCACAAGTCTATGTAGTTTTATTTAATGAGTTTGAATTATTATAATATAATATAATAATAAATGTAAGTACTTACTTAAATTTTTCTTTTGACGAAATGATTGTTACTGTATATGCTACAAGGTAATTTATCTAGTTACTCATAGGTAGATAAGCCAGATCTCCTTGCTTTGTTGGTAACTCACAACCTATTTTATCGACAGTTGCTAACGATATTTCTGTTTTATCTCTTGCAACTAACTAGCAGTAAGAACATACTCTGAAGATACATGTTTAGTAAAGGATGATTAAAATTGACGTAATGATAAAATTGGAACGAGTCTTGCTTACAGTCTTTTTTAGATATTTTTTCTTCTTAGTACGATAGCAGATGGGTGTATAATACTGATGAATTACACTAATCATATTCGTCTCACAGAGTGAATTTTTTTTGTGTCTGAAATAATTAATCGTTTATTACTTCCTATCATAAAAATTTTAGAATGAATTCTTGACTGTGTAAAAATCGTTATCGAATGAAAATATTATTTGAATGGTTTATGAGACTGATTTAAGATGATGCACAAAATCCTTTTATTTGTGTCAACAAATTATCAACGACTGAAGTAATATGCCTTAGCAGACTCTTTTCACAATAAAAATAAAGGTGACCTTAAGTGTTTTCATACGGATAAAAAATAATTTTACTTTAAACTATAAAAATTGAATTTTAAACTTTTCTTAGAAAATTTGTAATATAGTGTGTAATCTTGAAAATTTTTAAGAAACTAAGGTAAATTAAAAATATTGAATGTAATTATATGAAAATTAATTGAAATTTGTTTCGAAATAAAAGTTACGTATAAAGTGAAAAGAGGCAAGTCCTAATGATTAAATTTGATATCATTTACGAAAAATTACCGAATCAAAAAAAATAAAAATTTATAGCAACTTAATAACTGTTGTATAGATAACGAAGATAAATTTTTCATAAATCTTTTTGACTCATATATTATTACTAATGAACAAAATGAACAATTAGTACACAGGAAAATACTTTTTTTTTCAAGCGCAGTCTTTGTGATAGGTTATTATTGAACGCAACAAAGTAACTAAAAATGTTTTATCGATTGTTTCTGTTTTTGTGTATAATTGAGTATAGTTGGGCTCGAAGTTATTTTAATACTGATGATTTGTCGATCAATGTACGTGAAAATAAGAATTTGAACGGCAATGAAAATTTAAGGCTTGATTTGGCATCAACTAGTCGACCTTTGCATACTGTCGATGTTCAAAATCAAAATCTACCATTAACTAGAAATTATATATTGTCAGATATCATACAGAGTTTTCGCAATAAAAATTGGAAGTTAGATGATAAAAATGGGTTTAGTGACGAAAAAAAGAGCGAAAAACGTGGAATGGATAACGCGAGTGGTGGAGTTTCTGATGAATTTTCGAGTAGACGGCAACTTCCTGAAAAAAAGTTGGCATTAAAACATAAGCTGTATGAAGAATTAACAACTAAATCAAGTGAAAGTGCAAGAAAAAAAGCTGAACCTCTACAGGGAAGTATTATTTTTGATTCTCACGAGGATACGGTTACGGCGAGTAGCTCAGCCATTATGACCCCAGATATTGATGACAATCATAATAATGATAATTTGGAGGTAGGATTTGATTCGTCTCATAATCATCCGCAAATATCAGTTACTGATAAACCAATATCAGGAAAAAAAATTGAAAAATTGCAAGGAACGATCAATTCAGATGATAGCGATCGATTGAAATACGAAGATAATGGTGCTGAAATACCAAAAGCTACGAGTGGATTAGCAGGCAGTACTAGACCATCTATTTCACAAATTTCCAATTCTGTAACAAGTAAAAATCTAAATGGAACAAAAATTCCGCATTCTGTTGAAAATCCTAAGTTTGATGAAAAATCGGCCAATGAAAATACTTCATTGCTCCAAAAAGTCGGCCCCGTACTGAAGAAAAAAGAATTGCCTAAAAGTGAAGAGACCATCAGTGGATTGGCAGGTAGCAGTGGAACATCAATTTCGCAAATAGCCGATCCTATAACAGGGAAAGTTATGGAAACAGATAAACAAACAACGTCTGCAAAGAATAAAAAAACAGGTGACGAGTCGAGCCCAGTAAAGAAAGATAAGCTACCCAATAAAAATGTAACGAAACTCATCAGTCCAATATCCATTCACTCCGGTACCCAGCTGGTAAATTCGGAAAAAAATCCTAAAGTGATTAATTTGACGGCTCCCGAAGGACAGAAAATGTTAGTAAGCAATAATAAAACCCAACCATTAGATTCAAAATCCATTAAAAAATCGATACCATTGATTCATGAAGATGATAATAAATCTATGAAAAAGACCAAAGCTTCAAATCCCGAAGATAAAAAACTAGTAAATATTACAGTTCCTCCGAACGCTAGCACCCGTAATGTTGCAGTGCCGAAAAGCCTTATCGGTCCTAGCAATGAAAAGAAAACTAGTGGATTGTCGGGAAGTAGTGGACCAGCAATTTCACAGATTTTAGATCCTGTCTCTGGTAAGAACAAAGGCATTCGTGGATCTTCGAGTAATAAACAAGCCATAGAGCCAAGTAATTCAACAGCACCCGTGAAACAAGATGAAAAAATCAACAATACTATCGCAGCACCTGTAAATCATACTGGGTTAAATAAAAAACCTTCTTTGATTCTTAGCAACAAAACGCCAGCTGCTTCGAAGACAGTTATTCCTGTAACACAAAATAAAAAACAAGTTAATGCTACTGTTTTGCCTAGTGCTAGCACTCGTGACGTTGTGGTGCTGAAAAACCATACGGACCGCAGCAATGAGAAGAAAACTAGTGGATTAGCGGGAAGTAGTGGACCAGCAATTTTACAGATTTCAGATCCTGTCTCTGGTAAGAACCGAGGCATTCGTGGATCTTCTAATGATAAACAAGCCATAGAGCCAAGTAATTCAACAGCACCCATGAAACAAGATGAAAAAATCAACAATACTATCGCAGCACCTGTAAATCATACTGGGTTAAATAAAAAACCTTCTTTGGTTCCTAGCAACAAAACAGCACCAGCTTCCAAGACAGTTATTCCTGTAACAGAAAATAAAAAACCAGTAGATTCTACGGTTATGCCGAGTGCTAGCACTCGTGACGTTGTGGTGCTGAAAAATCATACTGACCCTAGCACTGAAAAAAAAACCAGTGGGTTGGCTGCAAGTAGTGGACCAACGATATTACAAGTTTCGGATCCTGTGTCTGGTCAAAACAAAGGCATTGGTGGATCTTCTGGATCTGGAAAGGATATAAAGCCCACTAATCTGACAGCACCCGTACAAAATGATAATAAAATTCACAAAAATGGCACTTATCCAGTCAGTCAGATAAATTCGAATAAAACTCTTCCTCTGGTTCCTGGCAACAAAACAACACCGGCTCCCAAGAAAGTTAATCCTGTAATAAAAAATAAAAAACCAGTAAATGCTACGGTTATGCCGAGTGCTAGCACTCGTGACGTTGTGGTGCTGAAAAACCATACGGACCCCAGCAATGAGAAGAAAACCAGTGGGTTGGCTGCAAGTAGTGGACCAACGATATTACAACTTTCGGATCCTGTGTCTGGTCAAAACAAAGGCATTGGTGGATCTTCTGGATCTGGAAAGGATATAAAGCCCACTAATCTGACAGCACCCGTACAAAATGATAATAAAATTCACAAAAATGGCACTTATCCAGTCAGTCAGCTAAATTCGAATAAAACTCTTCCTCTCGTTCCTGGCGAAAAAATAGCACCAGCTTCCAAGACAGTTAGTCCTGTAATAAAAAATGAAAAACCAATAAATGCTACTGTTATGCCGAGTACTAGCACTCGTGACGTTGTGGTGCTGAAAAACCATACGGACCCCAGCAATGAGAAGAAAACTAGTGGATTGGCGGGAAGTAGTGGACCAGCAATTTTACAGATTTCAGATCCTGTCTCTGGTAAGAACAAAGGCATTCGTGGATCTTCTAGTAATAAACAAGCTATAGAACCAAGTAATTCAACAGCACCCATGAAACAAGATAAAAAAAACAACAATACTATCGCAGCACCTGTAAATCATACTGGGTTAAATAAAAAACCTTCTTTGGTTCCTAGCAACAAAACAGCACCAGCTTCCAAGACAGTTAGTCCTGTAATAGAAAATGAAAAGCCAATAAATGCTACTGTTTTGCCGAGTGCTAGCACTCGTGACGTTGTGGTGCTGAAAAACCATACTGAGCCTAGCACTGAAAAAAAAACTGGTGGATTTGCTGGAAGTAGTGGGCCATCCGTTTTACAGAATTCGAGTCCTGTGTCTGGTGAAAATAAAAGCATTAGTGGATCTTCTGGATCTGAAAAGGATATAAAGCCAACTAATCCGACAGTACCCGTACAAAATGATATTAAAATCCACAAAAATGGCACCTTTCCAATCAGTCAGATAAATTCGAATAAAACTCTTCCTCTCGTTCCTGGCGACAAAACAGCACCAGCTTCCAAGACAGTTAGTCCTGTATTAAAAAATCAAAAACCAGTAAATGCTACTGTTATGCCGAGTACTAGTAGTCGTGACGATGTGGTGCTGAAAAACCATACGGACCCCAGCAATGAGAAGAAAACTAGTCGATTGGCGGGAAGTAGTGGACCAGCAATTTTACAGATTTCAGATCCTGTCTCTAGTGAGAACAAAGGCATAAGTGGATCTTTCGGATCTAAAAAAGAAATGAAGCCAACTAATTTGACTGAGCTCGTAAAACAAGATGATAATATTGCAGATACTGTCAAGGTACCCATGAATAAAACTAAGTTAAGTAAACCTCATCCTTTGGCTCACGACAATCAAATCACAGATATGCCGAAGACAGTCATTCCTGTACTACAAAGTAAGAAACCAGTAAATGCTACGATTTCGCCTAGTGCTAGCATTCGTGACGTTGTGGCGTTGAAAAACCATACTGACCCTAGCAATGATAAAAAGACCAGTGGGTTGGCTGCAAGTAGTGGTCCAACGATATTACAAGTTTTGGATCCTGTGTCTGGTCAAAACAAAGGCATTGGTGGATCTTCTGGATCTGGAAAGGATATAAAGCCCACTAATCTGATAGCACCCGTACAAAATGATAATAAAATTCACAAAAATGGCACTTATCCAGTCAGTCAGATAAATTCGAATAAAACTCTTCCTCTCGTTCCTGGCGACAAAACAGCACCGGCTTCCAAGACAGTTAGTCCTGTAATAAAAAATGAAAAACCAATAAATGCTACGGTTATGCCGAGTGCTAGCACTCGTGACGTTGTTGTGTTGAAAAACCGTACTGACCCTAGCAATGATAAGAAAATTAGTGGGTTGGCTGCAAGTAGTGGACCAACGATTTTACAAGTTTCGGATCCTTTGTCTGGTAAACGCAAAGGAATTGGTGGATCTTTCGGATCAGGAAAGAAAATAAAGCCAACCAATCTGACAGCACCCGTACAAAATGATATTAAAATCCACAAAAATGGCACTTATCCAGTCAGTCAGATAAATTCGAATAAAACTCTTCCTCTCGTTCCTGGCGACAAAACAGCACCGGCTTCCAAGACAGTTAGTCCTGTAATAAAAAATGAAAAACCAATAAATGCTACGGTTATGCCGAGTGCTAGCACTCGTGATGTTGAGGTATTGAAAAACCATACCGACCCTAGCAATGAAAAGAAAACTAGTGGTTTGGCTGCAAGTAGTAGACCAACGATTTTACAGATTTCGGATCCTGCGTCTGCTAAGAACAAAGGCATAAGTGGATCTTCGGGTAACAAAAAAGTCATTAAACCAAATAATGTGACAGTACCGATAAAACCATCTTTGGAAAAAAACAAAAAGAATTCAGAGCCTTTACAGGGAATTCCTTTTAACGAGTCTGCACCATTGAGCGTAGGAAACAAAACTGCAAATATTCCAAAGACAATGGACTTTGATGTACTTAATAGGTTACCCGTTAATAGTACGATCAGGCCAAATGGTAGCATTGTTGACGTTGTGGGACTAAAAAACCATAATGACCCTAAAAAAGAAAAGAAAACCAAGATTTCTGATCCCGTGTTTGGTATAAATGAAGGCATAAATGCATTGTCTGCTACTGGAAAAGACATTATTTCAAGTAATTCGACAGTGTTAGTAAAGCATGATAAAAAAACCGACAAAAACGATACTGCTCACGTAAATCACACAAATTTGAATAATACTGAACCTTTGGGTCCTGGTAAAAAAACGGCAACAACTCCAAAGACAGTAGGTTCCGAAAAACATAATGAGAAACCAGTAAATTTGCCGAGCGCTAGCATGCGTGATGTTATAGTGCTGAATAGTAGTACCGTTCCTAGTGTTGAGAAGAAGTTGAGTGGATCATCTGGTGCCAGTGGACCATCTTCTACGTTATCTGATCTTATATCTGGAAAGATTAAAAGCATAAGCGGATCTCCAATCACTGGAATAGATAAAAAGCCGGTTCATCTGACGAATCCATCTGATATATCACAATTGAATCCCACTCGTCCCACTAAGATTGTCAACATTAAATTTAGTGGACCTACAGTGGTCAATGTTGTTAAATCGAAAGATGGGTCACGTCCCTTCGTTGTAGTCAATGTTCCCTATTATCTACAATATCCTCGCAGTTTATCATCTCATTCTCCACCATCAACAAACAAAATCAATTCTCGGTCAGATGAACTTATTAACACCGAAGTTTCGCGCGTAATTAATGATTCTTTCCAGAAACAGGCAACTAGTGTTTTCGATTCGTACAATGATAAAACAACTGCATCATTCGACTCAACAGATTATGATTTGTCTGGTGATTCTGTAGTTGGAATTAAGGAAAACAGTGGAATTCCAACATACCCTTCTATGAACAGACCTCCTTTAAATAGCATTAAGCCTGGTTTGAACATTATCTCGAGTACTTCTTGTGTACGTGAAATAGGCGATGTTTTTCTGGATAATTTAACATTGATACAGGTAAGCTTGAGTTGGATGTTTTATATTTTATCTGAAAAATACTTTTTCGAATTTGAATATTATGAATATAGATATATTTTTGTAAATGCGTTGTATTTAATATTGTAATTAATTGATTTATATAATCTTTATATTTTTTTTACACATCGTCATGGTAAATTCGCGTGTTTAATTTGTCAAGTTACATTTATTTCTCTGTATATTACCATGAATTGACATGCAGTTTATCGAATTCTAAACGGTTGGAACAATAAACTGTAATGATATATTTGTTTTTTCAGCTTTATGCCTCTGATAGACCTCAACTGGACGATAATTACCCTGGATATAAAATTACGTGTATAAGATGTTCGTCAATTTCAAATGGATTGAGAAAAGAGTTGGGACTGACCATTGTTCGTAGTGGAAATGGATGTAGATATATTTTTGACCGAAGGGAACTTGATCTCTCTAATCTTTTGGGATACTGCCAAATATTCGGTAGAAGAAGAAGGTGGAATGATCAGGCTGTACTTCCTTGTTAAACATGAATTTATGACTTATATGTAGGCAAAATGTTTTAAATAAACGTAATTAATTTAATAATAATAAATATATTATAAAAGTTATCCAAGCTTTGAACTTATTATAATTCTTGTTTTTATGGTTGATTGTTCTAACAAGCATTTATAAACCCATTAATTAAAAGTTTTTTTTTGTAAAATCACAATTCTGTTACTTACAATTAGTAGGTAATCTAAAAGTATAATATGAGCTTATATTTCAATTCCATTGAGTAAAAAATCTTTCTATTATATTTCTCTATCATCTGCCAAAGGATACATCAAATGAAGTATTGTAAAATTAATGAACTGGGTTATTATGCTGACGTGAAAAAATGATAATTAGAGAATGAAAAAAGTAACAAAAGAGACTGTAAATGAAGAAAAAGGAAGCTAACTGAAACGCGGACGAATGATGCCGTGGAGAGTAAAAATATTAGGGTGTCAAGATGGTACTTGACCCCGACCAAGCATACGTGCGAATGTACGTAAGCAGTGTCACCTTCTAGTTGGAATTTTGTAAATTCAAAGTATTCGTTTTTTTTATATTTTTTTAAGGTACAACTGAATGACCTTTATAATGCGTTGAAAGGTAATTTATTGCAATTTTAATCAATGCAATTCTATTGATTTACCTAACTGCTATCAAACTCCTCATCATTCTAACTTCTAACACCAGATTTATTTACTGGTTTCTATTTATTTTCTTCAAATGATTATCTACATAATCATGAAAAACCAAATTTTATTTTCGATGCTACGTGAAAAAGTTTCGAGATAGTTTCTAGGTGGTTTTGAAATGTAGAAATTATGCATAATTGCATCGAGTCCACCAAATTAATATTATTCATCGTACGTGTTTTTTTTTATACATAACGTGATTTAAAAAAAAAGTGTATTTATATTAAAAAAATGACATCATTTGTTTTTACTGATGACATTCCTATGACAGGTCCACGATGGAAAAGGTAAAGGGACTCAAAGTAGTCCACAAATTTGCGGTCAGTTCAAAAAAAAATATTAGAACCAATGTAGATATGCCTCATAAGTTGGTAAAGGTGGATACACGCACTGTAGAGGCAACAGAGTAATGGAAGAGAGTCGCAGGGAGTGCGTACATATGAGTGAAAGAGTAGTAAAATTTGGAAGAAGGAGCAGAGGGATGGGAGAAAGCAACCGACCGAAGATTCTGTATACATGTGCAGCATCGCTTGCATGAACCTAAAGAGGGAGTACCGAGGGCTGGTGTGCGCTCCAAAGTAAAGCTGGGTCGGCGCGCTATCGATCTTTCTCCGGGCTCTTCGTCTCACTCTGCCCACACCTGGTTGCTCTTGCTGCTACTGCTGCTCCACCCTGCCGCGTTCAGTCGCTCACTCACTGTACAGGAAAAGACCCCTCCACTCTCCTTCAATGCCTTTTCTTGTTCACTCTCTCTCTCTCTCTCTCTTTCTCTCTTTCTTTTTCTCTATCTTTCTCTCTTTCACTCGTATTCTATTTAAACTCGTTTCTTCATGCTTCTCTGTACGGCGTCGCGTGGCCTGCTTTTTCAAGCTCAGTTTTTTACTATCTGAAAAGATAAAATAGCTAAGGCCTACTTTTTTTAAAGCTTAGTTATTTTTTTACGAATAAAACTTGAACTTCAACTGGTTCATTGAAAATCGCAGATATTACTTTCAGAACATTAGACCCTTTTTTTAATATTCAGAGTGATTGTAATCCGATACATCCGATAGCTAAACTTTTGATAAATGATAACAAATAACTAAAGCAGTTAGTTGCTATTCATAGTTATTGAATAGATATTATAAATTAATTTTCTTATTTCTCACATCTTTCTGAATTCAATTAAAGCGGTAAAATTCTTGATCATTTAAAATTATGTATTTACTGCTTTCACTATCTTACTGCAATTTTATGTTGGGACAAAATTTTCACAATCAGTTTAGTTAATTTTGTTAAAAAATTAAATTAAATTGTCAACAAAGGTTAAAATAACTATAATTTCAAATTATAAAAAGCTCAATTGTACGTATCATAAAAAATCATTGTAAAATGGCATTTTTAAAATCATGCTAAAAATTTGATTTATTATTTGTAATCGGAATTGTCTTCTCAAGCTTATCCGCGTATTTCCGAGTTTCTTACTTGCTGTGTTCTTTCTCCTGTCACATAAGTTCAAAGTTACGGTTAGTTATATGTGAGGCTATGACAATAGGTTCAGCTGCCAATAAACTCATCGTATAAAGTCAAGAACATTTCTCTCGTGACTATTTGTTTTTCAAAACTCATGTTTAATTCGCTTGTATAGTCTAGTTTGCTGCCGAAGCTGTGAGGGTTTCATTGATGGATTCATCAATTCGTTTATAACTTGTAATGAACTATGACTTTGTGGAATTTTTTTCCCGATCAATATAGTGATAAAATGGAATACATTATGTATGAATAAACATAAAGTAATATGAATAAAAAATAAAGAAAAGAGGGAATGTCGACTAGTATATTGGGTATGATGTTTCATTTTTCGAGATTTCCTAATTATAAATATTCATTATAAAAATAACCAATTTTATTTATTAGTAATTATCAGTTTTATAATTCAAAAATTCAAAAAGTCATAGCAAATACGTTTCTGATATAGACTTATCAATACAGCATTTCAAGTTGATGTTTTTGTGTACAAAAATAATTGTTTTCATTCTTTTTTTTCAGACACAGATGTATACTTTTACCCTTAATCATCATCTGATGGATTCAAAAGGTAATTTTCAACTTCTTCCTTCTAATAAAAACCTTTTTTTGTTAACACTTAGAGGATATGTAGAAAAGGAATTTCAAAAATACTTTTTTCTGTAGAAAAGTCATCCGAGGCTTGTAAAATTCGATTAAACTAATATCAGATATTTATAGATCTATGACCTCAGACCATATGGTATATCCTGTTCCGGTACTATAAAAGCACACGTTGATTGTAACGAAAAATTTTATTACTATGTATACTTTCAGGTTTTCAATACGTAAATGTATATGACGGTTCAAATCATCGAAAACTATATTCTTTTTTTTCTTTTCATTTTATTTTTTTACTGAATTTCGGTGTTCAGTTATCATCACAGAAATAAATGTAAAAATTGCGATTATTAATAATCCGAAAAATCTGATTAAATTAGAAATTTGTATTATAAGTTTAATTCAAGACGTTTTTTTCAAGCCTAAAAGCGGAATCCGATTCTCTAAGGGTTAACAATTTCTGTACATAAAATATGGAATGCATACATGAGAAATATAAATAAACAGTTCCTTTTTTATAATACAGCTTTACATAAAGAATATTAGCTAAATATTATTTTGAAAAAAGTTTGTCTGTAATCTCAGAAAACATAATTAAAAAGTATCGTACCCACTTTAGTTGCAGTATTCCCTTGACAAATTATGTTCGAGTATTTCAACTCAAAAGTACTCGAAATATTTTCTAAAACTTGCCTGTCAAAACAAATTTTATATTTTTAAATAGGGGTTTAAATCGATTAATTGTTTTATAAATGAAAAAAATAAAAAAAAAGGGCTGTGAGTTCAATTTAAAAAAGAGAACTCAATTATCTCAGAATTGGATGAATTTTAGCAAAATGAGATCGCATTTCAACGGGAAAGTCTTTTAGCTGTGTCTGAAATTACGAAGTTGAAACCCGCATTCTTGTCAGACTTGATCAAAAAGACTTTGAGTATCAAAATAGCTGATCTATCTTTCGTTTTTGTGCGCTTACTTGATGTTTTTATCTTCTTATCGTTTAATTTAGATTTGCTGGTATTTTCACGTAGCCATAATTAATTGAACCTGCATATATTTTGTACGTTTTAAAATGGAGAGATACAGTAGATACTGAAAATAAGTAATTTGAGTTTTCAAAAAATTTATTGATCAATTGTACCTGAAGAGTAAAGTAAACTAAATATAAATTAGAATTTTTACCTGTTGAAAAAACTAGTACCTTAAAACGCAGATACAAGTTCACAAATAATTTATGAATACCCAAAAGCGTTTATGACGATTCCTCTTTTTTTGATTTGCATAATCAAAAGAGAATGGAAGCTTGAGATGAAAAAATGTAGTTATTCTTTTTTAATTTGATCCTGTTTTTTTCAAATGTCCCTAACATTACTTCAAAAACCTTCATTTTTTCCACTTGACTTTCACTAACTCAATTTAAATAATACTTCAAATAGTAATCATTCTTTATAGATTATTGAATAGCTCAAATTTCAGTGGATAATAATAATCATGACATTAAAAAATGGAAAGTTTATTGTTTTAAACTATAGTGATGCTTTTCTTTTGTTGATTTTTAAATTGATCATCAATTCCATTCGAACGTACAGTTATACTGTACTGTTGCAGCACGGTATTCTGTCGACATCAATTGTTCCTACGTTGATATTTTATTGAACACTTTTATCTGAGCCGCTCAGGTCCTTCCACGTTTCCAATTTATATCTACGCATCATGTTCTCGGATTGTCCTTATATTTTTATCCCATTCCCATACATGGAATTCTGCTCTTTCCATTCAACTGCTCACTCCATCGAGTTCCCGCAGCTTATATCTTAATTGAACGATCGTGATCGAGCGAATTTTCCGAGCTGTCGCTTTCAAAAGCTTTGCAAAGGCGCAAAAAAAGTCCCAATTCCATCAAACTTGTCTTCTTTCTATTGGAGTTGAGTATACGTCTTGGTTAACGTAAGATGCTGTATTAGATGGTGGCTTCTATCGATTAATATGTGATTTAACAAATTAATAAGCACTGTTTTGTTTTTATAATCTCTTGTGTGATATATTGGCATATTCATTGCAGGAGGACCTTCTTACATAAAATGACACTTACAATCAAATAATAATTAGATGTGTATCAAAAAATAAAAATTGTCTATCGTGCATTGTACTTTATTTTGACGTGGAAAAAACCATGCGTAAGAGAAATGCAAAGAAGAGTTATCAACGATACAAAACAAAAACGAAAAGCTGATTAATTAAGAGTAAAAAAAGTTACTGATTAATAATACTTGAAGGATTACAAACAGGAATATAAAATGTAATTTAATTCAATTATCATATCCTCGTGAAATATAATGAAAATATATGTAATTAAAATAGTGAAGATATTCGAAAACGAATAATATGGCCTGATCGCAATTTTAACCGTTTAGCTTTGAACGGGATGTAAGTACTATTCTTCAATTTAATTTTACTTTTCATTAGTAGAATTTCTTTTGATCGCATACAAAACCATTTAATCTTTGTGATTATTTTAAAGCTAAGTCTAGTTGAAAACATCCAAAGTATTTGGTCTTTTTGATTTTTTAAAATACTTTGATATAGTAATACTATCAAATCAAACCTTTTTCGTTTGACGCTTCTCTCAAGTTCACAAAATTTCTTTGTAAAGCTAAGATCATAGGATGATACATTAAAAAAATTAATTATAATTGTGAGATGCTAATTATACATAAATTGTGTTTTTATCAATGGTTAATTTTTTAAAATTTAGATTTACGTTCAACCATTGCTTCCACGTTCAATTATCGAAAAAGATCCGTATTTGTCACGTCAAGCTCCGGAATGAGCTATTTAACTCAATGAAGGAGCAAATTGAATTTTCGATAATTTTATGAAGCAACGCACTTTGTATGGTTTTTGAATGTGCTCGCTGTTGCTGCTTTTGCATGCAGGTGTTGCGTTCAATAGCGCACGCACTATCTACCGTCCTAAAAGCGAACGAAGAAAACAGTCTTAATGAAGCAACTCGGAATCCTCGTCACGTTTTTTTTCTCATTCTTTCCTCATTGTTGCCATTGTCATTCATGACGGGGTATACGTCATATTATATAAAGAGACTCGAGTTTGTTAAGAGCTATATTTCGCCTTTCACGAGCATCAAACGCATTCAAAAGTATTCACTTTTTGGGCGGGGAGACAAAAAATGTTTTTTTTTTTTTTCAAAATGTAAGCCGTGTATGCCGCTTTGAATGATAACTCAAACTTTGTGCAACAAATGAAAAAAAGTTGCCATAAAAATCCAGTCATTATACACAACGCATTTGAAGTGAAATTTACATAAACACATGTACACACTCGTTTGCGTATGCGCGCAGTAAAGTAGCGCTGAATACATGTAAAGAACGTACTCGGCCGTATAAGTAGTACGAAATGAGTCGAGTACGGCGCGCTCGTAATATCATGTATTATACGTCGTTCTCTCTTTCGTTCGGTCCGTTTGTGCATCGGCTTCCGTTGAACTTGATTTTTTTTATTGGAAATATGAATGATCGCAGTCGATGGATCCCGGTCCAACAAGTGTGTGTTTTGGCGTCCTTGCAGACGGAAATTCAGTCAGATCGTCGCTGTGTACTCGTGAAAAAAAGGCTTTATGTCGCAGCTATAGGCGCGCATGTATCGGGAGTAAGTCGCAAGTGCAAAGCTATGCATACAGAGGAGTAGAAAGCGATAATAAAAAATCAGGCAGAGTAGGTATTTGTGTAAAAGAGGGTGGCCGAGTTGGCGGGAGCAACGCTTGGCAGGGCTTGGGAGGAAGGAGGAAGAGGAGGAAGAGGAGGACTGGAGGTTGTGCAGGCGCATACATAGGCAGGTAGCATAGTGCAGGCAGTGCAGGCAGTGCAGGGGGAAGCGACGGTGTGCTGGAGGCTCCGCGCACACATTGGAAAGAGAGGGAATCCAGCGGCAACAGTGGCGGCGGTGGCAGCGCAGCGGTGGCGGCGGCAAATAGGTGGGAAAGCCAGGCAGCAGGCAGGCGCGCGAACGTAACGCGCCGAGAGACGAGCGAGAGTTGACGTAGCCTGACGCGCGCTCCAACGCCAGTATGTTGATTCGCGTCGGACAAGCTTGAATAACGGCTTATACCGGACACGCGCATACAGCAGCGAGAGATTGACACGATTCGGAGCTGCAGCGGGGATCCTCCTGTGTGGATCGTCGTAGTAGTTTGTCGGAATCGCGCTCGTGCGCGCGCGTGTGTATCGTAATTGTGCCCTCTCAACTGGTGCTGCAGCTGGTGCATGCTCCGGAGAAGCGAGAACGGCTACCGAGTGCAGCAGTACACCAAGACCGAAATACATCGCTTCTGAGTGAGTGCAGTTGTTGGCCCTTGCAAGTAGTAGTTCCTTATCGAGCTCGAGGCGCCCTTACCTTCATTGCGCAAAATTCCAACACAAGTTTCGGGCCAGCAGCGCGTGGAACTAGTTTTCGAGTGCACTGACCAAAGAGAGTAGATCGTTGTTGTCTTGCGAGTGTCGGTGCTTCGACGAGTGCATAGGAGGAAAATACGTACATACAATAGGTAGACGGACGGAGAATAGGTGCGCGCACTTTCACACCGTGAGAGAAAAAAAACAGAGTAGAGAGAGAGGGTGAGAGATAAGGTGCTCGAGTAAGTGACACATCAGGTGCAATAGAACTGGCGCTAACAGAGCTGAAGGGGTCGCCGACGAAGAGAGACGAGGCACGAGAGGTGAGAGAGAGAAAAGCTAAAGGAGATATCGACATAGTTATCGAATCCCCTGTTGCTGGCTGCTGCTGTTGCTGGCGCGCTTGCACGAGAGAGAGAGAGAAAGAGCAGAGTCTGCTAGTGCTAGAGCTGCTGCTGTTGCTGGTCTTATAGCGGCCCCTCGTCGATCGATACGCACCTCTCTCTTGCTCTCGCTCTCGCGTGCTACACCTCACCTCTACCTCTCTCGCTAGGTGAGTTGTCCTCTCTCTCTCTCTCTCTCTCTCTCTTTCCCCGGCTTTTGCACTCACGCATATACCTACACACATACTATTTTCCTGCGCTCGCGCTTTATTTCGCTCTTTCCTCTCGCTAGCTCTCGCACGCGCGCGTCTTTTATACCAATGCGCTGCACGAGAAACGCGAGCTTTCCCGGAGAGAGCAAAGCCCCTCTGACCTTTTGGCGTTTTTCAATTCAATTTATCGGGCGAGGGATCGCGCTCGACGCTAAATCCATTACTAGACTGTAACATATCGCGCTCGCTCCTCGCAGCTACTGCATCTTTCGGATTGTGCAGTTCGCCTTGCGATGCCACTGCAGCTACGGGCTTTGTCTTTCGAGTAATTGTTCGCACGTGACAACGGTAGTTGCTCCTGCTCCGATATATACACAGTCGCTCGTTGTCGACGCGTTCGGAGTCGGAGCTTCTCTACCGCCAATTGATCAGTATTGCTGTTTTGCCATTGGCTTTTGGTGCGGAGCAAACGAGTACAAAGATACGCTGCTCTTTATCCCTCTCTTTCTCGCGCACGCGATAACGGCAGCACGAGCAACATCAGATGCTGAAAACATTCCGCAGTTTAACTTAATGACGCCCCGCGGGTTTTTTTTTCTATCCATTCCTTTGGAGCGAGATATCGTCTGCGATTCGACCGATAGAACTCGATCAGTTCGTGCGTGCACCGCGTTCCAAACAAACCTCTTTTATGTACTCTAGTTTTGCTCTTCCGACCCTCGATCAATAATACAATTTTTCTTTTTAAAAGTCGCTATTTACATCGATGGGTAAACATCTTCTTACAAAGCTCCGAACGTGTGCCCGCACGAATTCACGAGCATGTCCTGCGCCACGTTGATGCAGAAAAAGGAAAACCACCCAAACAAATGCGATCTAGTTGCACGAATAATAATTTATGCGCTTATAATGTAAATGCACCTGAGCGAAGGGCGGTTGCTGCGTCACGATTTTCAAGAGCGAAAAACACCAGGGAACGGCAGCCCCCCCTCCCCTTATCCCCGCGTGCGTATATACTTCATCATGTTAACCGTTCACTTGAATTTATGAATATAAGCTGCGGCAACACATTGTGCAAAGTTTCGGGATTAGAAGTGAAGCTAAACAAGCACGTATTAAAGCACATTTGTAATACCTGCAACTGCAGCATACAATTTCGAGTCCCTTTCAAGTGCTATATATAGCAGGTAGCGCGCGTATTATGTCGTACATATAGCGGAGCGAGTTTTCGACCCGCGCGCGAGTGTAATGCTCTCAAACTGTATGCATGTGCGTATATAAGTACGATACATATATCCAGCTCGCTACAAGGTTTTCATTATCATTTTTGTCGGTTTTTTTCTTCTTGCCTCTGCATGCCTCGGCGAAAAAGTGCACGATATGCTCTTTTTTTAGAACGCGCGCGGAAGAGGAAAAAAATTGTTTCGCTATTGCAACACACATAGCAGAGAAAAAGAGTAAACGTAAAGTCAGTTCTCTCTCTCTCTCTCGTTCTCTCTTTCAGAGCGCGGCGTACATATATCGAGCATGCTAGTTTTTTCTATATACCTTTGCTAATGGCAATTTTGCAACGAGTAAGCGAGCCGCTTGCTCTCTCTCTCTCTCTCTATTTTATGTATTCGAGCGTATACGCCCGCGGGATAGCAGCAGCGTATATATATTCTGCCGTTATCTCTCTTCTTTCTTTCGCTCAACTTTTTTAACGAGCTGACCAATCATCGAAGCTTGATTGACCGCTTCGCGTAACAGCTAGAGCATCGTTTATTATAGTCACTTAGTATGCCGTCGGCTTATAACCGACACAAGACCAAAGCCACCACCGCACCAACTTGCGCGCCCCCCGTCCATCGGCTGCTTTTTCTGCGCTATTTATTGCTCGACGCGATGAATTTTTCGTTTTTACCAGATATAATCGACCGCAGACTCTTCTATTGCGTGCAAAGCTTCCGATTTATTTCCATATACTTGAATGCGAGCAAAGCCGTTTCGAATTTTGCTTCGTTTAAAACTTTGATTGAACGCGACGAATTAAAAAAGTATCAACTTTTTCCAAATCATATCCACGTACATAAAGAAAATCCAATGATCATGTTAAACCCATTTTACGTACATTTACTCCATCGGCTTTCGTATTTATCTTTCACGCGTGTGCTCAAAAATTTACATTTCATTTTTCAGTATTTAATTAAGAGCTTTATGATATTTCTTTTATTTGACCATGTCTCTGCACGAATATCTGCAGTGCCTTTATAAACTCAGTGAACCGAACTTAATCTCGTAATAGTTTTTTTCTTGTACATTTTGTGACGTTAATTTATCCTTGTCATTATACCACTGTGTCATCCTTTAAAAATAACGTTCCCCTAATTTTGCTTATTTCATCGGAGCAGTTATACAAAAGGCAATTTACGAGCTACACGTTTCTTCTAAGACAAAGATTTGTCTATTTGCGCGCAGGTTGAGCGATGTATGTGCACTTGCTCGCGATCTTGCTCGAAGAATTAACGCGCTCCCAGCTAAAAGCCGTCAGACAAAGCGCACGGAAAGCTCGAATATCCGTATATGTTGTACATGTAGTAGAGGAGTTATTTGGTAAATCGTAAAGTTCGGTGGGAGGCCAATTTTCGCATAAAAAGCTCGCGAACTGGACGCAGGCTGTTGCACACACGGAAAAAGAGAGAGAGGAAAATGACGGTGAAAAAGCTTTTGTTCTCTCGTGTTGTATAAACGTCTTTCTTTGCTGCATAACATAGAGAAGAGATGCTTGGGAATGTTTTCATAGTAGATGCGCGGCACAAAGTGAACGAGCGAGGGACTAGTAGTTTTTGAAATGCTTCTAGGAGAGAGAGAGAGAGAGGGAGAGAGAGAGAGCACATAGCGGATGCACGCGGGCTCAAAATGGACAAATTCTCGGATCCTTTTGATAGGGGCGCTCGAAACTGCGGTATGCGTAGCCACGCTAAATATTCGCACACACAGGTTCGGGGCTGCATCGTAGAGCAAAAATAATATATCGCTCGACGAGATGATTATCGACGATTGGCGAAACGAGCTCTTTGGGTGGGAGAGCTCGGGCGCAGATCCTGAGTGGCGGCAGCTCTTGATTTCTGCAGTAGTGGCGTTGCATAAATCAAGCTTCATAATCAAATGCAGCGAGAGCTGGGCGCGATATGCGCGCACACACTTATGTTATAGCTGTGCAGCGGCCGTTATGGGCTATATACGCGCGCACACACACAAGGTGTACATACGCAGGGCTGCATAATAAATACACATAATATTTATACACTTACATATACTCAAACACACGCATACGCCGCTGCCGTAGCATCGATCGCTGAATTATTTAATTTCGTGACGAGCTCGTACGTATTATGTATACATAATGCAGCGTATAATATAAACGCAAACACAGTGTAATGGTGTCTAGCTTTGCATTTTTGCCATCGCTCCGCGAGCTCTCGCTCCAATGTATAATTAGTCTCGTGTTGGCTGTGTGCACAGCAGAGCACATGAGAGCGAAAACCCTGTTTTTTTTTTTTTTTTTTACAAAAACGCCAGCTCGATATCCTTTTTCTGATTCGCGCTCGGCAACAGCCTTGTGTGCGCGAGCGTGTGCTGGGTTTTTTCGCTGCAACGACCTATGCACTGTAGCGAACGCTTTACACCTTTTTTTTCTCTCTGTGGACTATAGCACGTTATGTATTGTGTCACTTCGTATCGAGTTATCGTGGACTATACCATAGGGGAAGGTACACGCGTTATTATAAGCCCGTGCACAAAAGTTAACGAAAATTTTTGCGCGCCACCCCGCATACCTCACTATACGTACGTGTGTAGAACGACGCGGGTGGGCGAAAAATTGGGTCAGAGGGTGTGTGCGCAGCGCGGCGAAACATGCATAAATTTTCGATGGGCGCATCGATGCTCTCTCTCTCCCTCTCGCAGCTTCTATCTTTTATCAAGCCAATGTCTAGCTAATTGTCTTGGTTTTATTTCGCCATATACTTTTCGTTCCCTAGACGTCGCTCTTAATATTCATCCTATGACTATATTGTATAAAATTTATACGTGCTTTGACACAAAGCTGTGTCGGAGTGATCACTCGGGCTCTCTTATCTCTATGCGCATTATATAAAAAAAAACGAAAGGAAAAAAAAACTACACGGCTCTATGTAGTGCGATAGAATGCTCGGTATGTAGGCTTTTGACGAGTGTAACCTCGATATATACCTCTCTTTCTCTCTCTGCTCGCGATTTCCTCCCAACTCGAGCTCTTTCACATTTCATCGATTTTATTCAGTTTATATATTTTTCTTTTTTTTTTCATCTTAACTCGAGCGCTCGTAATACTGATAAATCTCTGTACTCGAATGGCATGAAAAAAAAAAAAAAACCAACACACATACAACTCAGCTACATGAGTCGCGTATCTCAATGACATACATATAACACGTGCGTTGTGTATCTTTCGCGAAGCAAAGTAGCCGCAGTATAGCTGTTGCATATAGGTGGCACAGCATAAGCAGTTGGCAAGTGTCAGGGTCCCGACAGCCTCGATACGCCTTGCGATAGCGAGATAGAGGGAGAGAGCAGCGGCTTTTAGCTCTCCCTCACAGGCGAATGCTCGGGAAAAGGCTCTTTGCTAGCTGCTTCTCTCGGAATCGCAATAGCTCGTATAGCAGAATCAGCATCAGCCCATGTACACACCGCTGCCATTCTTTGCGCGAGTTTTTTCAGACAGAATCTAATACGTACGGGTGCGTCTTTCTCTATATACATATAGTGCGCTCGTTCTCGCTCGGCTGAGCACAAGTCTATTACGAACTACCGCGCGTCGCAGCTACAGTGGCAAAAGCTCCACGCTCGGAAATAAATTCGAATGCTTAGCCTTAAAATACGTTTTAATGAGAGACAGAGAGAGGGGAGCGTAAAATTCATTGTTTTCCTTCTTTAAGCTGCTACTGCACGCTGCACACATATAAAAAGCGATACACGAGAGATTTTCCAACAAAGCTTGCTTAATTAACTCCTTCTGTGAGTGCCTTATTTGTCAGACAATGCACTAATGAGCTGACCACTCTCGGCAGCTACTCGGCGCAATGCAGTTGTTCTTTGGTTTTGTTTCGAAACGCCCGAGCACACAAATTTACCCTTTCGCTTCGACATGTCGCGATCGCGACAGCTACCTCGCACTCGCGCACCTATTTATTCCCTCGCGCGATACGCTCGATGCGGACATTTAAAACTTGTCTCGCCGATCGCATCGAATGGAAGCTAATAATTTTATCAGTTTAATTGAGCACCTGCGCGTTATATCGATATTCGCGAGTTGACAATTTAATCATCAACGATTCTCCCCCTATGTCACGAGTCACGATCAGAGCTGCGATATTGATGTTTATCGGCTCTGCTACCCTGAGAGTGACATTTCGAACGTCAAAATTCGATTAAAGAGTTTTATTTAGAGCCTTGCAAGTTTTAAACGAAAAAAAATTGTTCAGCTGCACGCGAACACTTGCGCAAATAATTTACTAGCTTCTCACCGAGCTCAAAATAAACTGTCAAGCGAGTCTTGCTGTACAATAAAAGAAAAAATCATCGCTCCAAGTTTGAATGCAAATGTTCCTCAACAGATCTCGTGTCAATTATATTTGTCCGTATCGCATTTCTCTATGCAATATGCATACGAGCTTCTTGCAGTCTCGTTAAAATAAGATGAATTTTCGAACTTGGATCGCCAAGGAAAATGTGCTGAGCTGGCCAAATTTATGCAACGTATTATCGAGCATGCGCTAAGCGTCGTACGTGTGCGAGCTCGAAACGTATATCACGTATAGGTATGCCGAGAGGGCCAGTGAGTGGAGAATTTATATAGACTCCGGAGGATGCGTACGATAGATATACTAGTCAGTTGGCGCAGTCAGCAGCAGCGGACATACGCGGCTTTATCAAGACATCTAATCTCTCGCGCTGCAGAGTCACGATTACTCAATTGCTCCGCCATAATATAGGCCTTCCTCGTACGCCATTGAGATGCGAATGAGCAGGTACTCGAGCGCAGCGGAAGTGTCTTCGAATACGCGTCGAGCGAGTTGATGCGTTAATTCATCGCGTCTCTCTCGCACGTCTTCCCTTATAATTGTTGGCCCTTAGCTTTCTCCTCGCTTTGTGCCGCTGCCACTTTCATCTCGAGGCTCTCTTATCGAGTTCCATCCAGCTGTTTCAGAAGCCCGCGCGTGCTTGAGACAGCCAACCGAAGGCGCAGTCATGCGGTTTAAACGCAACCTGTGACCGAACCACCCGAGCTTTGTTTTTATCCAGCGTAAATCGTCCGCGGTGTCTCTCTAAAAATAGAAACGAATGACCGCATACGTGTGTGTGTGTGCGAGCAGTGAAATACGATATACTGCAGAGGAGAATTTGCCCCGTAGTCTTGCACGTTTCTACGTGGACATCTATCTATCGGTGCAAAAGCGAACAAGTCGACTATGACGCTCGCAAGAACATTTTCGCATAAAACTGGAGATTTTCAGTGAAATAAAAGCCGAATCGATTGATTGAATGAGCCTATAGTGCTTTGCTTTGGCACCTAACCTATGAGAGCCGCAGTTGTTTCGATCCTATGTTTGTTTGCACTTCTTGCTACTGAAATTAAACAACAACTGCGATTCGACTGTCGCTTCCGTTTACTTTTTTTTCGCGCGCATAAGAATTTGATTGTTTGCCGTATTATTTATGCACTCGTACGCGCCCAATGTTTTTCATATATATTCAGCAGTAATACTTGCGAATGAATATAAAAATATATGTTTTTCCAAGAGTGAAAATGAAAAAGTTATCGAATGCCGCACGAATATTTGCTTCGACGGATGCGAAAGAAAACTGCACAAATCGCATTAGAAAGCGGCTGAAATCCAGAGTTTGCGGAATAGCGAAGATAGAAAAAACTTGCCGCGTCGTTCCGGAAATAGATTTTGAGAGTTTTCAAGTTATAAAAGTAAAATCTTTTTCGGCGATGAGTTGGCTGCACGCGTACATTGAGAATTATTTGTTTTATCGAACGAGTATTAAAAGTCGCCCCAAATAATTGAAGTGCATACTCCTGTCAAATATAGATTTTTATATAGAAATATCAATATAATTCGACGTACAGGAAGTCGAATAAACAACGTATGAAATAACTTTGCAAAAACAGTCGAATAGAAGGGGTTTGCACGGATCAGCTCAACATTTTTCCGACTCGAAAAAATTGATCATCGCATTGTTTGACAAATTATCCGTTCTCAGGATCGAAGCTTACGTAAAGTTTATGCATTCTGTAGATAGCTCAACGACAAAATACCATACTGTGTCGTGCGCGCGATACTATGAATTGTTAGGTAAGGCTGATTAAAGTCACGGCAACATATCTTCTGGAAATCGCTTCCGAGTCAGGCGCGATAAATCACGTTAAAGACTCGTTGTCTCGCTTGCGTTTACGTAAGAAAAACAAGAAAAACATCGACAGCGGGGACAATAACAGCGAGTGTTATTGGGGAATCGTATTCACTATATTATAGATAAACAAAATGCACGTTTTACCGATAGCTTTCGCTATTTAATTTGTGGGTCTATACACAATCTTCTAATTCTCGGTATAGAACAGGAAAATCATTACGATGAACTAACGTGTCATTCTAAATTTTATCCCTCGGTGTTTTTGGTTGAACTGTTCTTAAAAAAAAAAGTTTTTCCTAGTATACGTTAAATTTTGAATTAAATCTTAATAATTTGTATCGTGTATCGCGTGACTCGATAGTATACATTGTATATAGGAGCGCCACACCCGAGTCGTCTATATTCGTTGAGTCGATCGGAAATTAATTAACGTCACAGCGAAACTATAACACATGGCGCGGCAAGACTTTCTGCACACACTCACGTACACATAAAAATCTTTATAGGCGATCGATTCCTGCAAATCCTTATTACCGCGCGAGCAGCGAGCACACACACGGACTGTGTAACGCCTACAATGAGTGCGCGATCGATTACGCGTGATTCTAATTACTACGTCGTATACGCATCGCAGCCGGTACTATTCCATGGGTGTAATGAGTTGCTCTCGCGAATCGTTGGCAGCGTATAGTCACCACATGGCCCGCGCACAGTTGCGGCCCGCCGACACACGCTGTGTAGTGTATAGCTGCGAATCGCTTATCCACGAGATTGATGTGGCGCTCCGCTCGAAATGCGCGCCAAGCACGAAGAGCCTCGAATTGATAATTGCCACGGCACGCATTGTGTGACCTATTGTCTGCGCGACACACTATGGACGAGTCTCAGCGATATTCTCGGCCAATTTGAGAGTCTCGGTGCAGGCGTGAATAATGCCATGCTGCACCTGTACTATAGATCCCTCGAAATACACGCGTCCCATTATTTACACCTTAGCATATGCATATTCACTTATTTGCCGACGTTTACCTCATCGTTGCACATACCATTCCATCATTGGTGGCTTTCGTGCAGTAGCAACCTTGTCGTAACAGCGCCGATAGCGATCTGAAACATTTTCCGGACAAAACAAACAGTTGTGCACACGACGACGACGACGACAAATGCTAAGCGTGACAGTAACAATCGCGAAATATTTTGTTGGATGCTTTGTAGAACAATGATTGCGACAGTTGGTCGATTGAATATTTAACGCTCAAGATGGATTATTTTTCGCGATGAGCGTACGCGACTCGCTCATGGTCGCCGATTATTATATAAAAAAAAAATGTAGTCGATTCAGTGGAGGGTGAGGTATATAAAAGGCGGTATCGCGGCTTGCGATACGTCTTCCCTGTCGTAAGGTGCATATAGCTCGGTCACGAGCGAGTCTCGGGGCTGCAACAGTCTCTCGTGTAGCGCGATGACAGACAAGCGAGCTCGAGCGTGCAAGAGCTCACGAACGATACACTCGCTCGTTCTCATAATATAAGGCGCGTGTTCAAGTTCTGCACTCTCGCGTGTGCCTCTTTTGCGCCATTCGTATCATACGTGCCATCTGTTTCTCTCTCGGCTAGCCTCCCCCCTCCTTCTCCTGTTTTAGCTCTCCTTCTGGCGCTCGCGGCGTCGCAGCGTCTGACTCGACACGAACTCTATCCACTCGTATATGATACCAGCATCTACGATGTACATATAATGTACACATAATGTGGATAGTACGAGCTCGGCGACTCCACGATGCACTTTCAAGTTTTTTTCTAGTCTGCTAGACTTTACGCATGCGACCCATACGTATAACGATGCCCTACACCAGCTTTTATCGATCCACAATTATTTTCAGCTATTATTCAACTTCTACTTTTTTCTCGCTTTCTCGCGTCAACTGCACAGATACGAAGAGAGGCTGTAAATTTATCGTAATTGACCGGACGAAGCTCTTGATGAAAAAACTTGTCATTATTATACTTAGCATTTATGGCTTTCCGTGTACTACTGAGCTTCGTTGCGAGGACTTAAATCTTTGCAACTGTAGCTCTCTCATTTGAGAAATTAAGGACCAAATCCTTGCGGGCGCCGCAAAGCAGCTTTAGCCTTGGAAGCACTTTCTTCTGCGGTTTTTATCTTCCTCTGAACAGTGAGCTTTTTCCACTGGGCGTTAACGATTTCGTTTTTTTTTCGCTTACACCGTGTAGCGTGTTTACGAGCTAGTCAAAAATTAACCACCATATGTTTCAATAATTTATGATCTCATGCTTGACTGCAAAAAATTACGGAATAACACTCATTCGTTATTTACTTCAAATGCGCAACACAAGTTTCATTTAAACGGCCAATTTTTTATGTTTATAAATTGTACGAGAACAGTAAAACATAATATTAATGCAACGTAACTTTGCTTTGGAATTGTTGAAAATATCAAAATCTCTTTGAAAGGAGCTTGTAAATAAATTGAATTATTTTCAAGTTTCAAACGAATAGTTTGAAAATAACATTTAATGCTTTTAATTATCGATGATGAAAAGGTTAAACAAAGACTTTGACGATTTGAACAAAATTTAATCTGATTAAAAGAATTTTTCCAACTTGCTTCGTCGGTCGAGCGATAGAAATTCAATTCAAAGTTTGCAAAGAGAATTATCGTTTTCCGCGGAACAAAGTAAGCTATATAATCAATATATCTGAGCACCATATGTGCCACTCTGGTTGAGAGGCCGATTTTCTTGCTGTTTTTTTTTCTTGAATCGCGCCAGGTGTAAATATCTCCCTATTGAAAATATGTAACAGCTGTATAACGTTCCACAAGCTGTCTTTACGCGATATCTCACGCATCATTTGATGTTTCCCTATATGCATAAGCGATATCGTAACGCTGCGCTTTAAAAGAAATCACACGTGCATGCAGTACACTGGGGTGCAGTCACAGGAAATTTCTACCGACTCGGTGAATACGATTTTTCTGCGAGAAAAGATTTATGCGAGGTATTTATCTGTATCGCGAGGCTTACTCTTTCTCTCGCGTATCTCGCTTTTTTATAAATATGATTATGGCCAATCCATAATGCTATTCAGGCGAGAGCTAAAAAGCATCGTTTAAAAAAAAAGCCTCGTGTGTTTTCGTGCTTACAGTTATATATAGGTAGATTTATAAAAGTGTGCCAGTACATACTTTTCATTCTTACTGGCGCGTGCATAAGGCTACTTCCTTTCTCGGCTTCTTATCGCTCGTCCAGCTGTGGACGACACGATGATAATGAAATTAAGGCCGTCACGCCATGTCCTTATTTTCTTCCAAGTTAGTACCACCTCGTGCCTATAATGCACACCAGCCCGAAATACTTCGAGAGGAGGAAAAAATAATAAATCAGATTTCCTGCCTGCGAAAAAAAATATTTAGTACAATTCGATCGTTAAAAAACGTTAAAACGTGACTTTTGAAACTAATCGCGTTCATAAAATATCAATCAATGAGGGAAGAGAAAAAAATACTCGCCGACTCTGAAATTGAAATTATTTCACTCTTAATGAAAGCTTTTTAATGTCCGGTAACAGGTGTACGTAAAATGATGGAGTCTATTTTCATCGCAGTGGATTTTTTCACCCCCGTCTTTCCCTATGATTATTCAGAAATGATCTTCACGTATAATGGCTGCATATTTCATTCTTCAAGAACATAAAATTCTCCTGGCTTCATTCCATTTTTTTACTCCGGGGTACTATATAAATGATTCTCGCGCTGAAAGATTGAACACGTGAAAAAGCATTGTCATATATATAGCGAGCACATAATAATATAGTGAATCAAACAATTCTTATTTTTTACGCGGAGCTTATATTCTTTCAAAAGGTACATTTACGTGATTTTTGCCTATAATACGCATCGATACTTTTAGTTGCACAACTTATATATTCTCTTTTGAGCAAGTGGACTTGAAAAAATGCATCAACTATACGGAACGGGATGCTGCAAAGTTTCATTGAATTTTAGCTTGAAGCTCTTTGACAGAAAGTTCTCTAGTGCGCAGAAAAAATTTGTCGATATTGATTTATCAAAAAATCTTATTTTACAACAATCTCAGGATTCGATTAAAATTACAAAACTGTTTGTAAAAATTCAATTCAAATATCGAGACAATCACTCTCGATGTTTGAGTTGCACGCATCAGAAACTGTTGGTTGTGTTTTACCTATTGATCACGTTCTACAGTTAGCTTAAAACAAATTAGTTTTGCAAGTCAGAAATTTCTGTGTCAGGCACTCATTAGAAGTTTCTCATTTTCGCAAAGCTCCCAAGGTATTCTGTTCGCGCCCAAGAAACAAACTTATTTATTTATAGTGTGCGGTATCTGAGCTGTTTTTTGCTGATGAGTAAAGAAGCTTTTGCAAAAAAGACGAGTTGTAAGTTCTATTATTAATATAAAGCCAACTGGTTGTGTTTCCTGTCAAAAGTGAATTATTCGAAAATACGATTCATTTATTATGAAAGAAAATAGAAGCTAACCTTATTGATTTTGATTTAATCAGTAAATTCAATACAGCAAGATATTACCATATCTTTAATTTAATTAACAAATTTTCTATTTGAGATTTTTTCAACTCTTCTCAAATTTTCATCTCGCTCGTCTCAATTTATTGACCAATGGGAGGCTGTCTATAAAATCCTGGTTTTTTCAGTCATCATTTTTTTATAATTAAAAAAAAATAAAGATGAGTAGATATTTAACCTACGCATAACACTGGAAATGTACAAACTCGTGCACTGAGATATATTGAGAAATGCCTATTATGTTGAGCACATACTGGCAGCCCGAATTCAGCTTAACTAAACAGAACCTCCAGGCGTTTCTCTTCACCACATTCAAGACGAGTGACAGTTGCAGTATTATTTGATGTTGCTTCAAGATGTAGAAATGATTGATATCTTAACAGTTGCAAACAGATACTTTTATATACTTCGGTGTTATTAATTTTACCCACTTAAACATTTCTCGCATTCTCTTCGAAATTCGCTCTATGAAATTTTTAAAACAATCGGGCTAAAAAGTGACTGGTAGAGGTAGCGATACTTTACTAATGCAGAGTTTGCACTTCGCGCAAGTCATAGCTGTATACTTACGATTATTTGTTCTGCACTGCATATTGTTCTCGCGTGGCGCTTCTGTTTTAGCTTTTCTTTCCACGTAAAAATCGCCGTTGTCAGCTGGCGCTGAAAAATGTACATCGTCGTCGCGCGCTCGCTCGCGAATAATTTTTTTTTCTTCTCACTTGCTTCGCGCGCATTAGCAACACTAATTGAGATGGATGCTAATGTTTCTTCGCTGCGCTAGCGTTTTTTCAAACACGACTATTTGCCGGAGTTAATGGATTCCGGACTATGAATTACATAGAATCGAGTCGAGAAAAAAAATGTTTTTTTCGAAAAATGTATAAACTCAAGTTTACTGTATAGTCGGTACTCTAGTTACTCCTGACACACTCTCGGGGAATAGGTACATTTTTATTCTAAAATCTCATCAAGATATTTTATGGAAGCGATCGCGTTTCTCAGCCGATAAGTTGCGATTCAATTAATCAAGACAGCAGGTGAAAAATGAATTCGTAATCGATGTATAGGTGAGTCGCAGCTGCGTGCGCGCCTGCCTCGATAAGGTTAATTTATAATTTCAATCGTTCCCGTGGAGAACTGCGCGCGTTTCTACTTGCTGCTAATTTCGCAAAACAAAGCTCGCATTGTTTGTCACCCATGGAGTGAACAACAGCACTACATTATAGCTTTTATATAGCCAACTGCGCGACACAGATCTCCATTCGTTGAAATGATTAATTTAGCCAGCAGTGGAAATAATACCTGCAGGTGCTTACGCGTATAAGACCGACATTTTATGGC
Organism: Trichogramma pretiosum; assembly: GCF_000599845.2. Taxonomy (NCBI): domain Eukaryota; kingdom Metazoa; phylum Arthropoda; class Insecta; order Hymenoptera; family Trichogrammatidae; genus Trichogramma; species Trichogramma pretiosum. The sequence goes on from NW_019641687.1 coordinate 238,936, forward strand.
AAGCGAGTATAGGCATTAATTATTTTCAGACAATGCAGGGGGGACGGTGGTTTGTTTGTCATTGCATCCTTGCGCGTATCCTTATACACACGAGCAGGCGTCTGACGCTATCGTGACTTGGTTCATTGCCGGAAAATCGGAGCATTTCTAGCACGCGCGCTCATGCGCACAATGAATCGAGAAGTGAAATGGAGATGCACACACGTGCGCGCGCGCGCGCGCGTGGCGTAAACATACGCTCGAAAAAGGAAAAAAAGAGTCGTCCGCGTCTTGGCAGCGAGTCGAGCGAGGAGCTGCTGCGCGCCGAGCAGAGGGCGCAGAGAAAGAGGAGTATTTCGAGCGTAGTCAGCGTTATTCCAGCCACGTATCGCGGCCTTCCTCATTAAGCCGGAACTTGCTTTTTTTTCACTGCAGCCCGTGTACATTTCTTCCTTTCGATCTGCGCTTCTCTGCGTGTTTGTGCCACTCGCATACACATACGTCTCTATATAAACACGAGGGCTATAAATGTGCAAGCACACACATACACATAGATATGCAATGTAAAGCGAGAAGTTGGATGTATTCCGTATGCTATTTGCGGCGGTCGTACTGCGGTCTCGACGGCATCCTGTACACGCTTACATATACTACGTCTCTATAATGCGCGCACATATGCATGCTACACGCTAAAGGAGCCAGCGATATATGCGGTATCGCATGTATGAGAGAGAGAGAGAAATAGCTCTCAATCGATTGCTGCTTGCCACAGACATACACAATGAGCACACCGAGCTGTGTCTCTACATATATATGTACACACACATACGTATACACTCGTGCAAATGTGTGTATTGAGCAGTCCGAGCGATTTTGAGTCAACGAGCGTCGCCTCGTGCACGCGGACCACTGCGGCTTTTATCCTGCTTCACATATATAGATATCTACTATCCTGTACTCGTCGCTCGCTGCCTTTTCTGCAGTTCAATCCTATTATATGCCGCGCAGCTAGAGCTCCACGATAGCAAAGAATCGATACGTATATGCTTCGAGATCAGGAGTGTCAACCTAGTCAGCGAGATAGATCGCACACCTGAACTTATGCATCATAGATTGAACTCGTGTCGTTTATTCCGCTGCTGCGTTTTGATCGATGAATCGTGCAGTATAGGACGCTTACAATCGCGTGTATCAGGAAAAATCTCTGTAGCTCAAAAGCACCTACAGCTGACGTGACATTATCGAAAAGCATTTAATTATATAGGTTAAAAACAATCCTGCACCGCTGACAACTGTCATGTATTTCTCTGAAGCAAAAAAATGAAAGAATTTAAGTATCACTCGCAAATTCACTTGGGCTTAAGTCGTTTAGCTAAAATCACCTGCAAGGACTTTTTTCTCATTTTTCAACCGCTGAGCTTTATTTTCGGTAGCTAATCTCGACGCAATTTATTCGTCATTTGAAAGCTCACAAGACTTGTTTAAATCAGATAAATAATCAACTGCTGACCAAGCTTGTTAGAAATTTAATAGCCAAAGTACAGGGCATTATAGGTCAGAAGTATGCTGAAATTGCGAACGAAGGCAAAAGCGAGTCTAATCTAACTTTCGGACCATCAAAGTAAACCTTGCAATCCAGCTGATGACTGCTTCTCTGTAACTGCTTGCGACTCCTACTCAAATGAAGTAAAAAAAGAGAGCGTCCAATTGGAAATGTGTCTGCGCTGCCTCTCTATTCATGATCAACCTACCCTTTTCAAGTCGTTAACACTTGTAATGCTTCTTGAACCATCAACTCACACCTGTTACAGTGTTGACTACCTACTATGTACTGCCATAGTTTATAATATTAATAATTTAGATGATTACCTAATTTCAACGACTAATAAAAACTTTTGCGCATATTGATGGCGTTGCAGCAGTATTATCTGTTTTGTTGTATCGTGGTCGATCATTATCATTGTTTGGATAGAAATATTGAAAAGTGAATTTGAAACGCTAATACTGAAACGCACATACTCGGGGGAGGGTGATAAACGAGGTAATAAAGAGCACCGAAAACCATTACCCGAAAGCTATAGATCTGCATTTACTGCTTGGTTTATCGAGGAAATATGGATTTTCGATGAGGAATAAACGATTTTTCAAAGCACCCAGAAGTTTATGTTTTCTCCATTTGATGCGCCCGTGTGCATGGCATCCGGTTGATAAGTCGACGCGCGGTCGAGATTCATGCGTGCAAGTTCAATGCGGTGTGTCATATATACCGCGCTCATAAAGCTCCTTGGCTTCCGAGCTTTTTTCTATGCCCTTTCGTTGTTGTTGCTTTACATCCAGTCGTGTAATGGCAATGCGTGCGTGTGGACTGCGCCTTTCGTACGTGGACTGGAAAATTGAATAACAGCACACTCGCGAGCGTCAGGTCAGCCGCCGCTATCGATCTATTTGGTCTCTTGTGGCATCCATTCAGTTCATCCTCCCCCCNCCGAGGCGAGATCCCCCCCCCCCTCACTCTCTCTCTCTCTCTCTCTGACTCACTCCTGCAGTGCCAAACAGGTGGACCGTGGCGCTTTGTGTGTAATATGGCTGGATGCTATTGTTCGAACCCTATTTCTCTCTCTCGTTCTCTCGGTTATTTCGATACACTTTCCAGGCCAGTGCAACAGCAGCAGCGGCAGTAGCAACGAGAGAGAGCTTTTATCTGGACGTTACCGCTTCGATTACCTAAACGCCGCCGTGTGTGTGTGTATACATGTACGCGGAGCCGAGTCATCTGTTAACTTTAGCACCTTTTCGTGTCGTTCGCGTGCAGTGTGCGACGTACGTTTATTTTTTGCACTGTCGACCAATGCCTTTAGCCGCGCACGGAATCAAATCACCGAAAGTGGTTTTCCACGAATCGACCTACACTCTAAATGTAAAGTTTGACAAATCTCTGTCTAACCGTTTTGCCAATAGTGTTTACTGAGATTTACAATTGTTCGAGGAAATAGTTGACATTCGTCTCCAATTTTCATGAATATTGTTTATAAAATTCGAGTCACTCAGTGATGCGAGAATATAGTTTTGATTTTTACACAACCTCTTGTGGATGAACTTTTTTATACACTTTCTCTTAATGTCTCAAAGTTGTAAACATTTCTATTCGGATCACACCTCACATAAACTGAAATGCAGATGTATGACTTTGAAATAAGTATGATCTTGCATGTATGCAAGTTAAGTGGTGGATCAACACATGCACAAAAATGCTGAGCTCGTGATGCGAATATTTTTCCGCGCGCGTGCAGAGTTACGTGTTAAGAATTTGTTAGGTGTTAAGAATCTACGTACGAACTTAGGGAGGTGACATTTGTTTAGCAATTCACATTCGAAAAGAAATATATCATTCAACAAATACGCGAGCTCAATACAGAATATTCATGACACTTATTTTGTGTCTCTTATTTACGATGGAAAGTTTATTTTTTTACATACCTTTCAAAAGTTTCTTTTACACAAAATTACTTTTTCGCCGCTGTACATCTGCAGAATACACGATTTATCTTGTACCTAAAATTTTAGTCTACGACATAAGTTTTTAAAATATTTATTTCAAAAGTAAGTTTGATAAAACTTCACTTCATTTAACCTTTTACTCTTTTTCTTTATTGCAGTTAATTCAAAACGAAAATGGGTTGCTTCGGAAGCAAAGATAAGTTGAGCAAGGAAGACATGGACTTTCTCAAGTCGCATACAAGATACGATGAAGCAACTATTAAAGATTGGTACAAAGGATTCAAAGTGAGTTCAATCTTTCATTACAGACTTTGTTAATTTCTCAGAGTAGGCTTATTAACTGTTTAATTTTAATTTTCAATGCTCTTAGAATATACTTAAAGACGTATTACGTTTTTAATGAGAACAAACTAAGCCAACATACGATTTCGCTTAATGATATTAAAATTATATTTTTCCTGATATATCTAATATAAAGTCTACTAACTTTTAAAAAAGAATGACCTTGACATTGTTCGAAAAATTTTCCTTATTTATCTCCAGGAATGAAAAATATTGTGACCTGGAATGCCTAATACCGCTAAAGCCTGTGGTATTTTTATAAATCATGTGAAATTCTATTTCGATGTAGTTGATCAGCAAATAAAAAATTAAAACTTCAAATGATTATTATTTGAAAAGACGGTATGCTTCTCAAGAAACTTTAAACCTGATTACTGCTCAAAATTTTGAGAACGAGCTGTACAAAAGTGAAAAATTTAGCATGAGCTCTTACGGAGAATTTGAGGAATTTATGCTATAAAGTATCATAACTCATTTTAAAAAACTGCTAATCGCAATAAAAACAACTGCAAACATATTCTAAAACCTATTAAAGTTAATTTCATTTAATGAAGTTACTGCAGTAATTAAATCTGATTTAATACTTTTTATACGCTTTTTAACTCGAGCGTTTGCAATTAAAGATGAGCGCGCAGGTGTAGCAGCCTAAAGATACAATGACACTGTGAGTCAAGCGAGCTAGCTATACAAGCCGAATACCTTAAATTTTTTAAAAATTTTACACGATACTTGTGTAACACGCTGTTATACGAGCTTTCACGCGGTACAACAAAACTGAGTTGAACAAAAATTTTCTTAAGGCTTTTTTCCAATTTAATGTCGCGTATGAAAAAGAATCGATCGATTTTATCAGTCAAGAGTAAAAATTTAAATCGAAGGTACTTTTACCCTCGACAAGAAAAAATGTACTTGCTCCATTTTTCGAGATATTACGTCTTTTCACGTGCAACTGCACAACAACGGAGAAAACGCGCAAAATTTCAAGCTCGGAAAATGCCCGAAAAAAAGGGATGCTCAGCTCAGCTCAAGCTCGTCGTCGCCGTTGTTGTCATCGGGCGGTGTACACGTATTTATACGACGGAGCGAGCTTGAATAAAATAGGGGTCTAAATGGCATCTAGAATATATGTATACCATATCGTGCCGGCAGGTATCATTGTGTACAATGTGCATCTGCAAGCCCAGAGCTCGCTCTCTGTAGCATGTGCACATAAGCAAAACTGGAACGTGAGCGTCTGCGCATTCAAGTGCTGCTGCTGCTGCTACCACGACGACGGACTCTTTTGTGACTGGCGCTCACAACCTCTGCACGCGCAACTCTATATCTCTTTTCTCTTACTGATTTCGCGCTGTGTCATTTGCTTATCTTTCGGTATTATCTTCTCAAGTTCGTTTTGCATTATTGCGAAGCTTTCTGTATGAAAAACTTTCTCGCCTTTCTCGTTTGTTGTTTGCGAGCTCTCTCTTTCTCTCCAGCGACACGTAGAGTTGACTTAATGCTTTCTCTGTTGAGCGTGTAAAGCGTTACGAGCTTTTGCATCGGTTAAAACTGATTGAAATGTTTATGCGTGCCAGCACTGCATTATATAGTCGCCTCTGGGCGACCACCGCCGTCTCCTGTGACTACTCGCATTCGTAACGCATCGAAAGTTATATCAGATAGTTTCAATTAGTTTGAATTTATCTAATTACTCGAAATCATATTAATTTGCAACTTTTAATTGAAAATGCGCGAGTTTTCCACTGCACGCATGTGTTTATAATTAATTAAAACAAAGTTTCATTGCGTTTATATATATATATATATATTGACCACTAAAAGTTCATCCTTAAACCTCTGTCATGTCGTTACATGCCTTTCGCTCGTCGTGCTTACATTACAAATTTTCTTCTTCGTCAACCTGACGTTGCCCGTGTACCCCACATTATGTCCCACGTTTACCTTGCATTTTAATTATTTTCAAATGTAGGTCGATTTTTCCTCTTAATTACTTTATTATCAGGCTGTATATTTGTGCAATGTAGCGTGTTAACAGACCGTTTGTTGTTAAATCAAAAAAGTCGATTAAATGTAAATGATTAATTAAGAAGCACTCAAGATACCACCTACATATATTTTTACCGAAAATTCAATCAATGACTTTGAAAGTATACAGACTTAAAAAAAGTATGCAGAGCAATTTAAGAAGTTAGCCTGTAGTACCATTTATTACCAGGGTCTTGAAGAGCAGTAAAAAAGATACAGTTTATGAAGATACCTCTCTCTCTCTCTCTTTCTCATTCATCTTGTTTTCACTCGATGCAATTCCGTAAGTAGTACGGTCTGTGTAGGCTGCGGCATACTTGTTTCTTCTCGACTCTTATTTAGAACCAAGTTTTTTCCTCCCATAAAGTTCAGTAGTGCCTCTGAGCGTGGGTCATAATTTTTAAAACTGCATTTTAACATTTTTGTACTTTTTTTTTGTAACTTTTATGCAATACGTTAAGGAAGGCGTTAGCTGTAATGGCCACGTCCGGTCTAAAATTAGATTAAAAGTCCAAAAGCTCAGTTGCTCTTTGCAACCTTAAGAGATCGCTGCAAACTAAGATGCATTTTTAAAGCGAATCTCAAAATTGAATCACGTATATAATATTCCTTGTGTCGCACTTACTCGTGGGTCGACTAAACTACATTTCCACGGCAAAACCGTAAGTTCGCCGTGTGACGGTGTATATACGTATTTGTTGGTTTTTCTTGCTCGTGCGCGGTTTATTAAATTGCGCGAGATGACACAACGGAATATGTGTGCTTTCATACTTTTATATGGACATGAGCTGACGTTTCTTCCATATAAACTACGGATAATATATTTCCGGTGCATAAACTTTTCATAGAGCCAACACTTGCCACGTGCCCACAAATATAAGTTAAAACTTTGGTTACGACATTCTCCGGAGAACTTGCTTATCTTTCAAATTAAATTAAATTATAGAGACATTTTTTGTCATATAATGTTAGAAATATTATACACTCGGCAACAAAATTATCGCAACAAAAAAATTCATCGAAATTTTGTCGATTTTCAAATGCTTCTATCTTGGGCTAGATTTATCGTATCGACACGCTTTTTTTTTTAATTTCTTGGAAATTTTGTCCTCTTTAAATCCATATAAATTAAGATAAGATTTGAGTCAATGTTGAGTTACCAGTAGTATTTGAGCGTGACCCTAAAAATTACTGAAAAAAAATGACTGTTTGAACGTGTACCAGTACCACAGTGATTTTTTTATCGAAATCTAACATACACCATCGCAAAGTGCTCTTTTTAACGAGTAATTCAAAAAAAAAAAAGACCTCTCTACGATTTTTTTAACGCCATGTAGGTCGATTTGAAGGTACGGTTTATGTACGCATAATGCCCAGAAAATCGTCTTGATTTCAGGTAAACGGGGGATTTTACGTACTTTAAATGGTATCTTCAAATCGACCTACATGGCGTTAAAAAAATCGTAGAGAGGTCTTTTTTTTTTTAAATTACTCGTTAAAAAGAGCACTTTGCGATGGTGTATGTTAGATTTCGATAAAAAAATCACTGTGGTACTGGTACACGTTCAAACAGTGATTTTTTTTCAGTAATTTTTATGGTCACGCTCAAATACTACTGGTAACTCAACATTGACTCAAATCTTATCTTAATTTATATGGGTTTAAAGAGGACAAAATTTCCAAGAAATTAAAAAAAAAAAGCGTGTCGATACGATAAATCTAGCCCAAGATAGAAGCATTTGAAAATCGACAAAATTTCGATGAATTTTTTTGTTGCGATAATTTTGTTGCCGAGTGTATATAAAATATATTAAAATTGAATTGAAATGGTAAATTGCAAATTGAATAATAGATACTTTATGACGTATAAAAACGTTATTCGTGTCATACGGTATTAATGATTAATGTTGCATAATTGAATAAAAAAAGTATAGTAAACGTCCGCATTGATACAGGTGGATTACTCTCCCGTTAAATGGCATTTGCGCTAGAAGTAATCCGCTTTATAACGCAAAAACGAGACGAGGAATCATAAAATTACATTACGCTGCCTGTGCACCCTTTGAACTTGGAGTTGCTGCGACGAGAAATCCGACTTATGCCCTCCTTCTTCTGCAAAGACGTGCGTGCGTGTGGAATAACTGATTTTATTCGTCCTCGCGGAACTTGCGGACACGCGCTTGTGCACGTGAAATCCCTACTGCTTCTGGCGCGTTCACAGGGCCTTTAGATCTCTCTCATTTGTGTGCAGGCTTGCTCGTAAAGCAAGTAGCTGAAAATTCATTAAATTATGTTCGCAGCTTAGATCGAATGAGAATCCAATCAAATTATATAAGTCTGAAATTGCGCGTCTTTATTATTACAATAAATGCAATTTAGGGTGGATCGTAGAAATTTCCCATTTTCTGTGTTCTTTGTTTAACTCAAAAATAGGTGAATTATTAAACAAATTTGAGAATTTTGTATATAGTTTTTATCACATTGCAGATTACTTTAATGTAATGAATCTCGCAGTTCGGAGTATCCTCACACTCGGCGCTATATCAGCTTACATTCCCTGACCACCGCTACTTTGTTTACAGCCAAGGGTGTCATTCTTATTGTTCTTGTCGCTGTGATTGTGATGCACTGCGGGTGGACGTATATATATGTACGTTCGTTATCCTGCACAGTCGATGCTTTATAATGAAGCAGCGGTAGCCAGCGAACTCGCGCACTCCGATGAATTGGAAACGAGGTCTTTGTGGTCACTCTGTAGTTTCAAATTACTTTAAAGAGTTTTTTCCCCTCGTTTGCGCGTGCACACACATACACGCACGCAGAATGAAATGTGCGACTGGTTTCATTAGTGTCATAGTAACTTTCGCTGTAGCATAATTATGCGCAGTATTTAACAGCGACACAATTCAATTAATTAATGAAAATGACAATTCGTTGAACGCGGGTCAACAAATCTACTACTCCAGCAGCAGCTCGAGAGCCGGGGGAAAACATTTTCTTTTTAATTTGTCCGCAAAAGTGGAGCGCGGCGCGCACGAGGCAAAAAGTAGTGTAGGCGAATTCGAGGCCCTCTCGACAAAAGCAGCGCAGCAGCAGCAGCAGCAGCACGCATATATGCCGCAGACGTATATTATGCCCGCGAGTACACTCGTTACTGCGAATCTCAGTCTCTCGTATTAGTGTGCTAGTAGGTATTCGTGTGCTCTCTCGGATACTCGGGAGCTCCGCGAGTGTAGTGGTAATATAACGAAGTCACTTTGCTCGGCACCACCGCGCGCGACCCGCTATACGCATACTAATGCGAATGCATGTAGCGATGCCTCTCCGACGACGACGACTTGCCTATATATATATCGCAAGTGGTACAAGAAAATCCTCCTTCAGCTATTGCCTTTTCGATCCCCCTATAAAACGGCAGCGAGAGAGGCCAAGAAGAAGAAAATATGCGAGATTTTCGTTTTTCCAACGGAAAAAAAAGAGGAAAAGCAGTATTGAAACGACGAAGCGGAGATTTTCATTGAATTTGCAATTCCGTCGCCGGTGGCAGACAGCAGCTTCACCGCGAAAGCTCAGGCTAGCTACCCTTGCTGCTGCTGGTGACTTTCGAATCTCACTCTTGGCACTTTAAAGTATTTTTGGTTTTAAAATGCAGAGAATTGATTTGCCGAGTGCTTGTTTTTTTGTTATATTTCTCTTGGCTCTTCTTTACCGTCGTATCTTGTGTACGATAGTTTGATATTATTTCATCTGCTTCCGACACTTTGGCATACGAAACTTTCCTTATTATATTTTTATACTTCCATTTTCAATTACTCCATGATGTTCTCTCAAAGTTCATGAGACATTTTTTGAAATCATTTTCAAGGAGAAAATTCCTCTTTCAAACCTTGTAAATATCCGCAAAGTCTCGAAGCTCCTCTCTGAAATGGAGTCGAAAGTTACATTTTCAACGAAGTTTATTTTTAATCTGTTCCAATGCAGTGACTTTTACATCGATTACCGTTGGCCCAATAAAAATTATTTCATCGAAACTCGCACACGATCGTTAGTTTTTTCTCCGAGCTCTTGAATCGAAAATCTTGAATACACGGATATTGCGAACAATTGAAAAACGTATCGGATAAATCGCGAGCAGTTAAAATAATCGAGTTATGCCAATATTTGTTCTTCGCATGCATCCGTTTTGTTTCGTGAAAATTCCATTCTTTTTCTTGCAAAAGGCGAGGATTGCCGCTTATGAGAAAGCGAAAGAGGAGGGGGGCTTTGCTCGTATAGGTCTATGTAAACGAGACCAAAGCGATCCCAGTTAATATACATTTTACTACGTAGACTAGCTAAATCAATATTATAGAGCTGTATGTATAGGGGCGCACACAGGGCAAGATCCTCGTTCTGGTGCAGCAGGCAGTGGCCTAGCCGAGAGGTCATGCATTACGTCCTTTATGCATATGTATGTGTATATGGACTGGAGCAGTAACCCGTGGCCTACACGCGGTCATGTATTTTATCGGACTTGCGTTGCCGCCGCTCCTGCTGTTTTATGGCATAGAACCGAACAATATCCTCTCTCTCTCTCTCTCTTCCTCTCTTCCTCTCTGTAGCTCGTTGATTTTCTCTCTTGGAAAGCTCTCTTTCGCGATTCTCTGTGTAATCCTTTGTTCGTCTGCGCGTCGTCGACTGTCACGGGGCTTTTCTATTTATTTGCGCATTGAGTGGCGCAATCGACGTTTTCTTTGTGTTTTAAATATGAAATGCTGCCACTGGATCGGACAAACTCGCCGTACGTTTTATCTGCGTGTTTGCGCGCAATGTAGTATCCTAGATTTTCTCCTCGCCAAAAGTCCACCTCTTTGATATGCTAATCTCTTTGTTCGATTGCGATTTGTTTAAAAAAAATTTAATATTCCATTCGAGTGTGCGGAACGGCCAAGCGCGCTTGTCCAAGAAGTCACTTTGATGGGGGGGAATAAAGAAAATCGTTCGGAACTTGGCCGGTGTAACGGGCATAGGTATAGCTATAAATGCTTGTCGAACCGGTCATCCGGAAAGGTAAAGCTTGCACGTGCGCGCGCGATCCAGCATCTCTCGATATAAAATGCAGCACAAGCTGTCTCGGAAAAAAGCACGAGGATGGCCTGCGCGCATACGTGACAAATTTACCCTAATCGCGCTGCAGTTTACACGCCTTAACTCTGCCCTGCTGTGTAGCATTGAAATACTGCCAATGTACACGAGACTCGGCTCATTGCTGAATATTCTGAAAAATAAGAATTCCGATGATTTCAAGATGTTGCTGAATGAGATTTATTTCTCTGTCTTGAGGTTTACCGAGCAAACAAAGAATATCTTTACTCTCTGCGCCCATCTCTGCAGATACTTATTTCTTTCCCTGCAGCCTCCCTTTTTTTGTTGGCAAAAAGAAAAATTATCCGCTTCGTATTGCATGAAACATTTTAACCTCTCTCTCTCCTGCCCTTTGCTCAAAAATGCTCGTTTCTCTTTTCTTTTTTTTTATACGCTTTTCTCGACGTGCGCTTCAGGCGGTGTTCGTTTTTTACCCTCTCACAGCTCCCTGCAGTTTTCCCTCTTTCTCTTTCTCTCCCCGCACAAGTGAGTCGTTCTCGAGAGAATTTCTATATATATGTACATAAAATAAGATGAAGCACGTGAAAATAGAAAATTATGGAAAATATTTCACGGAAAAATCCGAGTCTAAAAAACAATGATCTCAATCTTTGTGATTTTTTTCGACTTTGGGCAAAAAAATGAAAAACATCAAAAGCTCTGAAAATAAGTCAAAGAACATGTGTGAACATTTTCAAAAATTGTTTACCTCTACTTCACCTAAAAATTTCTTAATTAAAAATATCGGCTTTTCGTTTGGAAATTTTGACGAATCGTCAGAAAAAGATCTGAAACAATTTGAGATTATTAATTAGAAAAGAAGATGCGCGTGGTAGAAAATTTTATAAAAATGATTTAATTTTACCTGGATTGGATTGACATGTTTAACTTTAAAATGCTTTATTGCGAAGAAAATAATATAGTGAGCTTTTGGGTACTCATCGACTATATTTAGTAATTCTGAACTTACCTTCATACTAATGATTATCATTATAATATATTCTTTAATGTTTTGTTTATTTGAAAAATAAATAGTAATCGATAGTCTCAAGTTTTTGTGTCATGGCGCGTGAAAATAACCCAAAACTGCTGTGCACACTTTCCACTTCTTGTACTTAAAAATATACTATCGTAAAAGTGACGGCTGGTATTTGTTAATGAGTTAGATATTATCTCGTAATTTGTCTCGTGAACTCAAGCGAATTAGCCAGTTTAATTTTCATTGCGATAAAACGCAATTCCGCAAGTTGGAGCATATCGTAAATCAAGTGCATTTAAGCAGCGCGAAGTACAAAAGAGAAAACGCAAAAGAAAGAAAAAAACTGTATATAGCTCAGTTCGAACGTATGGGGCGCGGGGTACGTAAGAGTGGAGCTGTGTAATTTTCACGTTCATACGCGAATAATAAGATTGGAAGCTCGCGCGAGCTCGATGGTGCGCTGGCAGTGTGCACAGTGCAGTCACGTAGAAAAGTGGTTGGGATCGCCTGGAAATTCGAGTACTCGTGTTTTCATCGCGATAAAATGTGCTACTAGTTGCGTGCCACTACTATACGTGTACCCTGTGCGCAAGGGCAGATAGAGAGAAAGAGAGAGAGAAAAAGCTCGGGCGCTCGTGCTAGACTCGTGTGGCCGATAAAAGCCCTGCTGCTGCTGCTGCTCCTACGTGTTTCTCAGGGTCATAATTTTCTTCTATGTAAAATATAAAAGTGCTCGTTGAGTTTTCTAATCGATTTGGGTGATCTCGCACTACTGTGCCCGAGCTACACTGTATAAGTTTTCAGAAATAGCTATGTTGGCTGCTGCAACTATGTAGCACGTACACGTTCGCTCGCTGCACTACATCGCACTATGTACACACATTGCTCGCATTGTTTCCCTTTTTTTACGCCGAGCGTTTGTAAAGCAAGTTGTTTTCTTTGTTGCGGCCTGTCGCTGCTCGCTGCATAAGACTTTTCCGAGGTCGAGTGATTGATCTGCGTCGTCTTTGGGAGGAACGACCGACGCGTACACGCGTGTCAACAAATTATTTACAACAAATCTAAAACATTCTGCAGTAGCATTATGCAAGTTTGTAAATTATGCTCTCTCGCTATTGCTATTTTTTCCTCGAGATGCTTCGACGCGACGATCGCGCGTCACCTGCGCATTTCCGAGAAAATGAACATTGCGATTGCGCGAACTGCATAACTCATTCGTCACTTTCCGTTAGAACAGAAGCGTAAGCTTATAATACCTACGTTTCTCGAAATGCGCTGGAAAACGAAAAGAGCCTCGCGTGGCAATGTCACAGGTGAAGCTGTGAGCTACTGCCAGCAGAAAGCTGCCGCATCAGCTTTCGTACAGTTGCAATTCGCTTTAAAAGATAACGAGCATGACACTATCGAAAATTTACGCAATATATATTGTACATTCATGCACCGACCGAGAGACATACACACACATACACCAACGTTCAGCGAGTCGCCAAGCGGAAAATTACTCGAATGGTGATTCGAATAAGTGGACGTATAAACTATATATTCGTGTTCAGGGCACACGATTTTGCTGCAGAGCCGCAAGGCATTATGCGGCTTATCACGGCAATGCAGCTGTAACTATGAGAAACATGTAGGTTTTTTCTCGGTTTTTGCCCCTTACTAGTGTTTGAAACGTTATTAAAGTTTTACTTCTTTATTTCTACAAGCGCACACAATGTTGAGTAAAGAATCTTCAATCGAAACCATTCACTTCTTCCAAAAGATATTTTTGTTTCAAATTTTCAGTAATCATCTTGATTTTTTTCTATTCAAATAAAAAGGGCTAATTTATCTAATTACATCGAAGCCTCGAACTTTTTTTATTATAGTGCAGCAAAGCATTGTTATTTTATAAGTAATATATACTTTCATCCCCCATCCATCATTAATAAGAAAAAAAGTAGTTACTCTTTTTACTTTTTTCTTATAGAAACAAACGAGAAAATCTCGACGGCATCGAAGAGAATCTCAAATGATATTGGTTACTCTGAGCTTTGTTCAAATAAAACCTGATTCCATCATTCAGAAACCCTTTTTTTCCTTTTTCATCAATGGATTTTCAATATTCTTCGTTCACTCCACTTCTTGCTTCATTCAGTCCAGCAGTTTCAAGAAGTCGAACATATTCTTTTATTTTCTTTTCCGTGTCCCAATAATCATCACTTGCGACGAACATTCAATTTAGTTGATTTTTAACGTGTGAGTGTGCATTGCATTACCTTGGCGGAGCAGAATCGTTCCAATAAAGTGCTTTACTTTAATATTCGTTCAGTCGAAAAAAAATTTTCCTCTTGACCCAAAATAATTTGTATTTGAAAAATGTTGGTAAATTTGAATATTTTGTTCTGTTGCAGCAAGACTGTCCAAATGGCAGATTGACGCCGGCAAAGTTTGTCGACATGTACAAAATGTTCTTCCCCTCTGGGAACGCTGAAGAATTTTGCGATCATGTGTTTCGTACATTCGACATGGATAAAAATGGTTACATCGATTTCAAGGTAAGCGTCATGAGCCCACGCGTTTTTATGTAAAAAATGTATTATTCCGCAAAGGTGGAAGTTCAATTGCAAGCGAGCAGTTGACTGAATCTTAATTCCTTCTTCGTTGAATGAAAAGTGCGTGCGAGTAGCTGAAACGTGGCTATCACAGCTAAAGCTCACAAGCAAGTTTGCGAACAAACGAGTCTGCCTCGCATTCATTTTCTCGAAGTAGTTAATTGAAAGTGCGAACGAATTCGGTGGCGCGACGCGTGTCTCTTCGGAGTAGCGTGGATACGTATACAGGCGCTCGGAGCAGAGCATCGAGACGTTGGCCCTCTGCGTATTCAAAAGTCGTATACATTCGAGTGTAAGGGTTGGCGCGCGGGAAAGAGAGAAGAAAAATCGAGGCCGTGTCGATGGGTGGCTGGTTCGCTGTGCATACATACGTAGAATATGACGAGCGAGCGAGTGAGAGAGCCACGCCCAGAGCGTTATAACGTACCTAGTTGCATTGGCAACGCGTGCGTCGACAGCGGCGGCTCACGGCTCACGGCGTCGGCGGCGGCTGCACCCCCGCCGCGGTCATTAATGGAGCGCGAAGTCGACTGCTGCTGGTCGAATTGGGTCAAAAGCCGCTCTCTCGTTTGCTCGCTCTTTGTGTATATGCGCCCCTACCTTCTATGTGTATATATATTTCTCCGGAAAGTGCAGCACATTCGTCGATTTATGTGCAGCTCCTACACGTAGATATCAAGCAGGCTTTTTGTGAAACAACAGGGCCAGCCAACAACACTATTATTACTATATGTACGGCGATGTGTTGAACATGCTAGCTCAGGTGAGATTGATTACAAAGTTATAAGCGTCCGCACCGATTGGACTTTCTCTACTCCTTTATTCTACCATCCTATCTTTTTCGCTACGTAATTTCTGCGTGGCATGTTTTGTCTTCTCGTTGTTTTTACTTGAGTTAGCGTATATACTCAGGGCTCACACATATTTCTAATTCGGCGATCAACTGTTTGTCTTCACATTACTGGGTTACGAAAAACTTGAACGAAAAAAAAAATTAAGAGCTGTCTCAGTTGAGTTTAATAAGCTGATCTCAAAACGCATAATTTTATTAATAATATCTGCACCGAGCTTATTTTTCTTCCTTTTCTCATTACTTTAAATGTTCTATTACATTTTTAGCTTAGCTGGTAAAAGCACTATAAAATAAAAAACATTTTTAGCTCAATTTATATTTATTTTTCAATTTATAATAAAAGTAATTTAAACGCAATAAAAGATTCTTTTTTTCATGTCTACGCTTGACATCATTTATCGTTGACTCGTCAAAGTGTGAATACTATTTTTAAGCACATGATTAATGAAATGCTATGGTTGAGACTGATTACTAGACTGGGGTAATTAAACATTAGAAGAACTAACACCATTAATAATATTCTTGAGAGCTTTCATTATGCTCTTAGTGCTTACAAATTACTGTTGTTTGAACGCAAACGTTACTACAATTCGTGGGTCGATGAACTTTTTTAGTTTATTTTGCAAAAAATTGTTTTTATATAAAATTTTATTTTATGATTTTTTACCAATGATTTAAATTAAAATAGTAATATCAGTTATTGAAACTTAGAAAAGTAATACTATTGAATATATTAAATTGAAATTTACAAAGTTTGAGAAAAAAAGTAAAAGTAATGAAAAATTTACGTGTTTTTCTAGCTGAATGGTTGCTTTCTACACTAAAAGACATTTTTGTTGTTGAGTTTTCTCACGCCTCGCGCGCAATTCGCAGAGTCGAGGAAAAGCAATAAACGCACAAAATGTTTCCTACTGATATAGAGAAACACTGAAATGGAATAGTTCGTAAAGTCCAACGATATTTTCGTTCGCCTTTCGTAAAAAAATATACTTAACTCCATCGTGAAAGTTGGAACGTAAAAAAAAGTTTTGTGTAAAAATATATACTGCACGAGGCTTATCTTAATAGAAATAATTGAATGCGAGTTGGATATACGAAGTAAGCCCACTGACTTATTGCAATTGTATAACAGCTGTATACTGGCTCAACTTTGGCAAATAGCCAGTTTTGAATTAAACGATAAAAGATTCGTTTATTGTGCATTGCGAGCTGTGAAATAATTCTAAATTTGCAAGAAATGATAAATCGTTTCATTCCTCAGTGAATGACTTAATAATCAAAATTTACATGGCGAAAATGTACGGTTTCGCGTTTCTGATCCAAGGGAAAAAGTTTTAACGAGCAAATTATAAGTTGCAAATACGAGGGCAAAAGCTCGTGTATCGAAAAAAAAGAAGCGCGAAACTTTTCAATGACAATCATTAGAGGGCGCGTTACGTATTGGCGTACGTCGTTATTTTGGCCTCGCTAGACGCGCAGAAGCTCATACATACGCATTATTCAAGATTCTCTACGTCAGCATGAGATGCTCGAGCCTTGACAATGCTTGAACAATAAACAGGCGAGAAGAGGAGGAGGCAGCAGCAGTGGCACCTCCTTCCGTCCCTCTATTGACGCTTAACTATCGAACTCTCCTGCATCTGAGTAAGATAATGATGAATTGACTCAATGGTGTTCCGTTTTTAGTACATCTATAACAGCTACGATCGCTGCTATTTTCTTGCACAGCAAAAGTACAAATAATGAAGTTTTGAGAATGAAAATAACTTAGGCTAATATCATTGATATCCCTAATAATTTCGATGGAACAAGCGCGTGCAAGCATAATAATCTAAGGTATATTTGATAAATACATTTCAATCAAATCATTGGTTACCTTTGGTTAAGCTAAAAAATAGTATAAATCATTTCATGACAAATTTTTTTTACATAAAGCCGAGCATTAATGCCATACCCCTGCAAAGCCTCGCAACAAGTGAGTCAAGATAAGACGAGATCTAGTATAAATCTTTCAATGTATAGCCTTGCAAGCTTGCTTATATGCGCCCATCCTTGTAAATATGTCCACAAGTACGCACACATACAAGACCCTCGAGTGTGTGCATGATGTATGAATCGCGCGCAAACGCCATTAGTCCCCCGCGCACGCACACAAGCTCAAACTGACGTCTCTGATGCATTGCAATTTTGCAGTAGCTTTGCTCTCGCGAGCTGTCTCTGCTTTAGTGTATGTATGTGTGAGGTTCTATGTATACTAGCCGAGGTGATTAAAGTACAGTCAGGATTTAACTTGTTTTCTCAATGACACACAGCTACACCCACACCCAAGGTACCTTACCCTTGGAGTTTGATGTAACCAACGAGGATGATATTTACTCATCTGCGCAGTCGAACAGTACGATCGAAATGCCTTCCTCGTTAGTGGCTTCGATAAACACCAGTACCAAGACCTACTTGCTGTTATAGCAATGCAGCGCTATCTCTATACCTCTAGCTGCTTTTGTTGATTCTTCTACTTAAATGCCACTCCGATTATGTGACTAGCTCTTCTGCACTTAACGACCGATGAACTTGCTTTCTTAATAGTGTCATGAATTTCAAAAAATTTTGACTATTTTTTCATTAGATGTATTCAGACATAAAATAAAAATAAAGCGCTAGTAAAAAATATTCAAAAACAAGCTTCACTTCGACAATTTACTATTCGATTAAATTAATATAATTTTTGTTGGTTTGATCATTGAACATTTTTGAATACTCTCTGATGTATAAAAAACGTAACTCAAAATTTATCTTGAGATGCGTACTTTATACATTTAGTTTATATTATTAAGGTGATGCCAAAGCCCCGATTTTGACCGACGGAGCATTAGAAGTGTAAATTTAAATAACTTTTTCACTAGACCGATTTTCGAAAAACGACTGTGTGGAGCCCTCCATATTGATGCTGTGAACAACTGTACCAAATTTCATTCCATTTCATTCAACAGTTTTTCCGGAAAACGGGATCGTTTAGTTCGTTAGATAAAATATTCCTTTTATAAATATTAATTACAAATCCTTTATAATTATTGAACCATTTAAATTTAAAAATGTTCATACAATTTTTACGTTTAACAGCAGCTTCATATTTTATTAATAACATTAATTTTTATTAGAGCCCGGCTGATATGCAAAAAAAAAATAAATTATTTATGCAAGCAAATGTGTTCCAAAAATCTTTAAACCATGCTCGTACATATGCAAAAATAATTCGAATATGTAATTATGTAATTAAAGTAATTTTTGTTACGGACCAAACTGAAAAATTTGCAAAGAAAACCTTACTTGATCAACCAGAAACTAGAAACAATACTTCTTATGATTCAAGTTATTATTTAATTTAAATTGAAGCATGTGAATATTGGAAATTGAGCGTTGTAACTGCCCCTGTTTGTAAAAGTTGAGTTAAAATTCGTAAAAATGTACGAAAATATATGTAAAATTCAAAAATAAATGAAACATGTGCAATTTCGTGTGCAATGTATGCATTTGCATATAATCCTGACTTTTATTATTATTTTTTTATTTCAATTTTTTAATTAAATTTGTTTCTTCTTCAATTTTTTGAAACTTACAATTTTTTACATGAATTCAATAATACAAAAGACATTGCGAAAAATACTCTGTTTCTGAAAAATGTATTATTTCTACAAAAAAAAAAAAAAACGATGCTCGTTTGTTTTTTACGGGCTATCTCACATATCAAACGCATCTAAAGAAGTTTCACTTTCAAACTAAAGTTTGCTTAATTTGTCTAGACATAATTTTGTTCGTCTTTTTTCCAACATATATGGTAAATTTACAAATGATTTTTCGTACCGAGCTGTTATCGTTTATGAATATATTTGAATACGTGCATTGCGCAGGCGTTTACTGAGATAAGCATCATTCGTGCTAGTAAGCATTAAATAACATCGAAGTTATAATTGTTTCCTTCCGTTAACTTTATTTTTCTCTACGGTTAGATTTATATTCTTGTATCGAATTTTATTTAAAAAACATTATGAAAAGTGTTTTTTAACTCTGCTTAATTTACTTACTAAAAATTCTTAGAAAACGCATTAATTTTTTGACAGCGAAATTTCAAAAAATACCTCCTATTGTTTTATTTTTTTCAATTAATGCAATATCGATGCATTTTCATTAGCCGTTGATTCCCCGCAGGTAAAAAAAGCAACACGATCATACGCTGCCAATATTCCAATAACTAGAAAGGAGCTCGTTCGCGTTTCCGCAGGCAAACAGTGAAGAACTTACTAGAGTCCTAATTCTTTAATTTCTCGCTCTTTATCGGGTATTTAAGTGAGTTAGCGTCGAAGCACTTCGAATGAGACTATCGAAAGTTTCGGAACAATTCAGGCTAGTAGCAACGGTAGTCACACGAGGCAAACCGAACTCTTCATTACAGCACATATTGTGCCATTAATTCTCGCGCGCGTGCCAACGCAGTCGCCTCATTCCCATTATAAAGCTATAAAGTCGATCGTTAGATTTATATACGCTTTGGAATTTCCACCCATTTGTGCAGTTCGAGTTGCTGTGGCACTATACCGCGTTTATTCGATAATCCAAGGCTATGTTTTACTTATCGAGACCATGACTGGGTTATCTTCTTTTCGTCTTTTGTTATCAAGTTTAAATAGGCTTTGTGTTAAGTGAAAATTTTAAACTCAAAGATCAATTACATGTTCTTTAGTTTGATTGGCAAAAACGACAGAAACGATTTATTGTCACTACCGAAAATATAATTGAATTTTCGAATCGTGGCCTTTTGTAAAGATAGAACGATATGCTCGTCGATGGTGCCTCATGAAACAATGTGGTACATGTATTGTAATTAAATTTACATATTAATCAAAATTTTATTCTGATCAAAAGCTACATGTATTATAATGGTAATAGTAATGTTAATAAACAAAAAAAATTATCATGACTATCATGCAGGAAAACCGTTTTATGAAAAGCTACGTTATTATTTTCATTGAAATGCGACTCCTTTATAGACGAATCAA
The DNA here is from genome assembly GCF_000599845.2 of Trichogramma pretiosum. NCBI lineage: Eukaryota > Metazoa > Arthropoda > Insecta > Hymenoptera > Trichogrammatidae > Trichogramma > Trichogramma pretiosum. The sequence continues at coordinate 259,384 of NW_019641687.1, forward strand.
ATTTTTTTCCATCGGTGACACACGATCCTCCGTTTATAAGCTCTTTGAAGTGGATGAAAATGTGAAAAATGTATTCAAAGCGTATAAATAATTCATCAATTCTCTTCCTTGAGCAGTATATCTGTACAGCACTGCACAATGTAAGCACATATACTTATACATCTGATGATATTCAGAAGGTCTCGTAAGATTGCATTTAGGGCAAGCCGAAGAAGGCCACGGAACACAGACTTTATACGCCGCACGGCAGCGTCAGTTCGAGTGAAAATTAATGTGTAAAAGCACGTGTACGGTGGGGAAGGTGAGGGGGGGGGGGGCANGGGGGGGGGGGGGGGGGCAAATGTTTGGGTGTGTGAGTGTTTGCTACGAGTGTGCGCGTGAAGGAGGTATCGGATAACTCACTTTTCAAAAGACTTAATGTGTATCATGGTCATTTGTGTTAAGTACGTATAGTATGTATATATGTATGGATGCCTGAGCTTGAAACGAAAAAAATTACCACAGCGGTTTGGGATTTTAGCTGGTCTATTTCATTTGAGTTAAGGGTCGAAAAATTGAAAGGGTAGATGCATTATTTCTCATTGATGTGTGTGTAAAAACTATGTAGACATAGTCATAGGCGATTCGGGCACCGTCGTGACGTACAGGTTGCAAGACAAGCGCAAGTAAAGTATTTTTTGTTTGCAGTTTCTGTAATACTTCTCGACCTACTGTACGTCAGACTGATTAGCCCTGGGTCATTTGTCGAACATTTGCAAATTATTAAACGTTCTCTTTTTTTCTCTCCGTATTGCGCCTTCCCGCTACACTTGCACCATCGAATTTTCCATGTACTTGATTTACTTTCTGCGCTCTTTACATTCTTCGATAAGTGAAAAAAGATTCTGTGTTGAATAAAATTCATTTTAATCATACATTATCATCCTCCTGTTAAAGTTTTGTGATTATAATGAATAAAGTTTTCATCTTCATTGATTATTTTTCCCGTTCAAAATTTATTTTTTCCCACTCTAACCTAAAATACGCAACTTTGCGTCTAATTTTAGGCTCTCGTAGGAAAAAATAGTATCTCAAACTGGTGCGGATATGGTTTTTTAACAAAACGCGTTACAGCACTCGCCTTCGGCTCGTGCTATAATCCCTCGTTTTGCTAAAAAACCATATATGCACCAGTTGAGAAATATACTATTCTCCCGCAAGCTTTCATACAAGTTGAAATTTGAATAGTTTAATTATAAAATTATGCATGTACTGTGATATTGTTTTGCTTTTTTTAGATACCATTTTATTACGAATATTTGCATGTTCTGTCCTAGAATTTTTTCATATCACACATAAGCTCAATTTCACATAGTATAAAGATAATTTACATAACGACTTATATCGAAACAATAAATCGATGCATAAATTTCGATGAATAAATCATTACACCATATGTTTCATACATTTTCATTGCGATAGATGAGAGCTATTATGCGTGTGGCGTACTTTCAATCCACATAGGCTTCCGTGAGAGAATATGATTTCCCCTTTTATGCTCCACATGTCAAACTCAAAAGCTATAATTTTAGAACATTAAGTATAACATTAATTGGATTTAACAATTGAAATCGACTCAACCAACATAAGGTATTAACATAATAGTATACAGTCGCAATACCAATCAATAATTTTTTGCCATTTTGGAGTTACTTTATAAAATAATAATATATCTATTGAAAAAATAATTTACGCGGTGTTAGTTTATTCAATACTTGTCTTGGAATTGAGTACGCCAATTCCTCAAATAATTAGAGAGTTCGAAATAAAAAAATCTCCTCAAGAATTAAATTGACATTTCTTGCGATTATTACTGATATTGTAATTTGAAGTATATATATTTTTATTATACAAAATTTACTAAAAGAAAGGACAAAATAAACAAATAAACATTTAAAATGCATTTTACATTTTCACATGATGAGAGTTGTATAAAATTCTATGCCCTATAACTCAAATGTTAGCACTGTGACGGATTTCAATTCAACAATAAATTTTATCGAAATGATTAAAGTTTCTTTAGCTAAGTTCATTCAATGAATTTGTCGAGATTTAAGCGAATATATGCAATTCCTAGTCTTTGAACTTTTCCTCTCGTGATCCTCTAAAATTTTAAATATATTTAAAAAATGTTTTCATGCTACCCCAGCCGAAACTAACCTTTTTCGTCCCGGTGACCAAAACGAAATTTCTGCTGGGGGATTCATGAAAAATAGTATACGCACCTATGAAGCGAAAAAGAAAGCCTCAGAGCACATGTTTATCGGCTTTGGCTTCGCCTCGGACGATAATTGCACCTGCTCTGAGGCTTTTCAGTTTTTCGCTGCCTAGGCACGTAATATACTATACCAGTTTGAGGAATTAATTTACTTTCAATTTTAAAGCAAACAATTTCAAAATTATTTTCTCGATAATCTTTGCAAACCAACCACGGAAGTATTTTTAAAACTTTCTGGTAATGATTCTTATATCACGCTTACTTGAATTTGTTTAAAGACTATGATAAAGTTTTGTTGATATTTCTGAAAAATTGAAATTATCTAGAAAAACTTGAAGTTTTCATGTAATAATTCATACAGTAAAAGTAAGTTTTTTATTATATTGTAGTAATAGTTACTATCAAAAAATTTTAATGCATTTCGTATACTCCTCATTCATTTGACATGCTTCATTTTTTCGCTTCATCCTCGCATCCGAAGATGTGGCAATCTTTCCTTTTTCTTCTTTTTATTTTCTTCGTGCTACTCCCTGTTGACTCTTTTCTTATACGACCCCCCTCGACTTACAGCCTCGCTCTCATACTTAAGCAACCACTTATACTGTCAGTACTTCATTCGACTTGGATTCATCATGCTCTGTTTTAAACCTCGACGGTGGAACAACTCTATATTCAAAATTCACCTACTTTCTTCGACATTATACGTTGTGAGAAGTCTTATAAATCTACCTCGGGGAGCAAGTGACCCAGTTCGACTACTGGGCCGTTCGTCCACCCGACTTAACAACCACCAGGTTAAGATTCGAGCTTTATCACAAAACTCATAGCCTTTTTCGTCGTTCACTTTATTCCTTTTGTAATTGATCTGGAGTAACTTAATTCAATGTTATTTTCAATTAAATTTTGAATGGCGTCAAATAAAGACTCGCCTAATCAAATTAATTTCTACTTAATTCTTGAAAGGTTGTTGTTAGTAAATAAAAAAAAAGTCCTGAAACAGTACATCTCATGTAAAATTAAAATTTTTTAAACTTCAAAAATAGGTTTAGCCAGGCAAAGAAAAATTCTTGAAAAATATCAAGTATCATTTTTTCGATTTTTAGTCAACTTTGTGACCATAAAATGTTCGAATGTTGTAAAATACACTACTCAGAAAAATTATCGCAACACAAAATTCCATCGAAATTTCGTCAATTTTCAAATGCTTCTATTTTGGTCTATATTCATCGTATCGAGAAGAATTTTTTTCGATTTCTTAGAAATGTTGTCTTCCATATATATTATGTACTGGTTCGAGTCAATATAGAGTTACCAGTAGTATTTGAGTGCAACACAAAAAATTACTGAAAAAAATCGATATTTCTAACGTATCCATGGACTACAGTAATTAGTTTATCAAAATCTAACATATACCATCGCAAAGTACTCTTTTCAACGAGTAATTTGAAAAAAAATAGAGCTCTCTACGATAATTTGCTGTAGGTTGTTTTGAAGGTACCATTTGTGTACGCAAAATGCCCAAAAAATCGTGTCTATTTCAACTAAACAAGGGATTTCGCGTACTTTAAAAAAAATTAAATAAATAAATAAATAAATAAATAAATAAATAAATAAATAAATAAATAAATAAATAAGTAAATAAGTAAATAAATAAATAAATAAATAAATAAATAAATAAATAAATAAATAAGTAAATAAGTAAATAAATAAGTAAATAAATAAATAAATAAATAAATAGTCTTGATATTGTTCTTACAAGTTGCAATTGTTGGTGAACTGCAATTCGTCCTTACGTGAGCATTCAAGGCTGTGCTACATTTACTATATAGTATATCAACTGTAGCCGCTGAAATGGATCGAAATTTCCAATATTATCCGCGAAATGAACACGTATTCTTCGAAGTAGCCCATAATATATTATAACTTTTGTAAAAAAATAAAGATTTCTAATATATTATTTATGCATTTTAAAGTATAATAACATCATGGAAATATTCATTCGACAACCAAAATAACCCATTTTTAACACATTTTTAATCCACAATCAATTTTGTTCTATATAATATAAACGGCCAAATATTGAAACGATTTTTATACAAAATTTTTTTAAACTCATGTATCTACTTCGGGAAAGTTCTTAAGTATTCTGAAAATCATAAAACTTCAAAATGAATGTGTCACTAGTTCAACTATATTCTTAATTGATATCAAAATTCACGCATTCAAATTTGAATTTTACTTTTACATTTATTAAATAAAACAATTATAACAGAATATCATTGGCCCCATTTGTTTCAAAAATAAAAATTTTACACATTCTATGACTAGGATAACGAAATCGACAACAGACTCAGTAATGGACCACAAATCAAATGGTGATGTTAATCTATACTGTTTCAATAATTAGGTACTGCTTTCTAGAGTGCCCCAATTATGTTGTGCGCTATTTAGGCTCACTTGATCAATTTTAAACCACTAGTATGCTTCAAACGCGCTTCAAATTTTTCACTCGTGATTTGAGGTTACTTTACTTTGGTACTAACTGTCTGTTGACAGTTAGTAGCGCAAGCGCTCGTATAGAGTCGGCTCGCGTCAAGCGTCGCCGTCTGTGTCAGCCAATCAGAGACTGTTTTACGGTGCTTCACTTTGAGATCCACCTCTTTTTTATAAGTAGATAGATAGTGTGAGGGATTTAAGTGGGTAATCGAAATAAATAAATTATTAATACAATCATTTGATAGATAAATAATGATGAAAAATATATTGTATGATTCCAAAATAACTTAAATACAAGGTGCTCGGGGCGCCACTGCATGTAGAGCATGCAGACTCTCGAGCTTATATTCATAGGGCGTGAGTTCCAATAATTAATAAATAATAAGACGCGATTCGCGATACGCGATAGTTCGATAGTGTAAGGTGTGTGTGTGTGTGGGTATTGTGTATTTAAACTTAACGAAGGCCGGCTTCTTCGGCGACGTCAAATCCTTTGACCCTCTCGATGTTGCTTGGAGTCGACTTGGCAATAGCAACAGGCGGCACTTATGAGTAGCTTCTCCAGGACCAGGTTGACTTGGCACTAGTTATTACCACCGGGGTCACGATTCGTCGAATGATCCGAACGAGCTTGGATCACTCCGATGAGATAACGAATTATCGATTGCGATCGGAAAAGTTTCGGACTTGCGAAAGTCGGCTCCTCGTATTGGATTGTCGAGGTCGATTGCCGGCGTCTCAGCGACGAATTCGATTGTGCGCTCCGAATACTTAAGAACTTTCCCGAACCGATGTTCACGTGTCGAGCGTGAAACAGAGTGTCCTTTTGCTTGTCGATGCTATCTCCGATACTGTGGGCCTCATAGGTGATCGCACGCGCAAGCGTAGCGAGTCGCTGTCGATAAGCTCCGACTTTGCAAATATCGATCGAGCTTCGCTGATGCGTTGAGCTTGTCGTCCGCATTCCTAGCTGCGCACATCTCGTGCCTGCGTTGCCGTTGTCGATGCTGCTTTGCCGCTGCCTCTTCTTGCGTCTTCATGTGTGTATGTGTACGTGTGGGTACGTGTGTTTGTGTGTGTATGTTACGCGTGTTCGAGCCAATGCGTGCGTGTGAATTCTCGATGTGCAGCGAGAATCTCCCGTCACAATAGATAGATAGATAATAAAATTATTTTCTCCAATTGACCTCGAACTTATATTTTATTGATACTAACTAATGATCAAATTGATAATTTTCTATTAATTATAAGTGAAACTTTGAACAAATTTTATGAATAATACATTACTTAATGTGAGGACCCGTTTACCTTATTATGAGAATGTAAACGGAAACAAGAATACTGCACTGATAAAAATAAAAATCTAATGCCTAGAATTATTTTGATCTTGAATCACTCGATTCTTGTCGCAAGATCAAGATAATTTTTGGCATTAAATTCTTATTTCTATCAGTGTATGGGATATTTTAGTTTCTGAATAAATGCGTCGAACATAAAATAATTAAATAAGACTGATAAATGGTAATTTTTGTTGCAGGAATTTTTACTTGCAATCGATGTAACGTCAGGTGGAACGCCAGAAGAAAAACTCAAATGGGCTTTTAGAATGTACGATGTTGATGGTAATGGCGTGATAGACATCGAGGAAATGACCAAAATAGTTCAGGTATTAACTTTGAAAATATAAGGGTTTCTTAATAGGCACTTATATCATACTAGTACTAGAATGCCACATGCCTAGCTTTTTGCGCGCAGTGTGCACAAATACATTTTGGGCCCTTTTTGTATAAATATTTATTGCATAAAGTGTTTTATACTCGATAGAATTTATTTTTGCTTTTAAGAAATCTAATTGTTTAGAAATAATTGTTGATAAAATGTACTCAAATATTATATATTTTCGTACAGGCAATATATGATATGTTAGGTGCTTGTTCAAGCAACAGACCAGCTGACAGCGCCGAAGAAAGAGCAAAAAATATTTTTGCTAAAATGGATGAAAATAACGATGGTCAATTAACACAAGACGAATTTCTCAAAGGCTGTCTGCAAGACGAAGAACTTTCAAAAATGCTTGCTCCTTAATCACGCATGGTCCTTAATTGTACAAGACAAATCTTACAATTCTTCATAACGAAGAAAAAATTTGCTAAAAATTTGTGTCCAGTTCAATCACTCGAAAAGATGTTAGCTATTTATTATAATATTACAAAGTATAAAATCATAAATCATGAACGGTTGATATTTATGGAACAATTTTGCCATGCACTTGACACAGAAACAAAATGAAAATTCAACATTTATGGTGCTCTTTAAATAAGATAACCCATTTAAAATGCTTAAAAATAATTTAAGCATAACAAATCAGAAAAATACTATTGATAAAAGTAATTTAGATGCGTAATTCGAAATTATTTTGTGCTAAAAGCACTCAAGTTTTGATCAAAGAATTCCTCGTTTTAATGCATATGTGACAATTTCATTCTATTCGTGCATGGTATAGAATGGAGCAAACATTACGCTTTTCATATTATAAACCTTATTTTATTAAAATTACGAACAAAAATTTTAATTCGATAAGATATATCGAATTTAATTCGAGTAAGCTACAGCTTTTAATTGTAAAGCTTGTCATTAACACATTATATAACATGTATATTCATAGTTCTTTATATTGTAACTTCCTCCAATAAGACGGTATGCCTTTTTTACGTTATAATGATGATATGATATCTGTCAAGGTGATTTGTTACTGTCTGAATATAAAAGTAAAAACATTATCTTATTATTATCTCCAACAAGCCAATAAGATTCTACATAAATATTTATAATTACTCATGCAATCGTGTACACCCTGAGTGTATTGATTCTAGGGAAAATTAATGCGAAATGTTAACATATGACAACATATTTAAACATTTCACATTACAATTCATTTAATTTTATTACATACACTAGTCAGCAATTTTTGTATTAAGTGTAAAGAATTTTTAATATAAATGTTGACTTGTAATTATTATCAAAAAATTAAAATATACAAGCTGTTCAACTTTAGGTTGAAACACATATTAATAATTTTTCGTTCATAGCTCATGACACAATTCCAACTCACGAAAAAGTTTAAATATTCTCAGAAAAAATATTAGATTTTGTAAATAATCAAAATATACATCTATATCTATGTTATGAATAATTATATTAAATTTATACATCTATTAACTATAAATAATAATCTATACCTAAAATTTAGTACTAAAATATGTATTTGTATACAGGTGTTACTTCCGTTTTTGCGCTTCCAAATAACATCACATGCGATGCGATTGATTTAAATCATTTCTTTAAATCTCACGAAGAAATAATCTTTCTCAAAATGTGTGGTTATTTCACATAACAGTTATAAACTTGAATATGTGTATGAAAAGTATTAATATTTTATGCTATTTTTTTAATTTTGCATGGCTGCAGTACCAAAATTCATGTACTTATATACTGGTGCTCTCCATATAACTGACAGTTTAAAAAAAATTTTTCCTCAAAGAATTCCATATAATTTAAACTTGAAAAAATTTTTTTTCAATTTTTTAAATTTAATATTACATGCGCTATTAAAAAAACTAACACAATCAGTTAATACTTGAATTAAAAAAAATAAAATTAATATTATTATATTATTATAGAAGTTGAATAAAAAAAAGCAATTCAAACATTTCTAAAAGCGCCTAATTAGAATGTTTAAACTGTATGCGAATGCCGGTGTTCAAATAAAAATTAAAGACCAAAATAGTTTAAGCGAATCGACTAACTTTTCCATCCAATCATAGCATTTTCGAAAATTTAATTTTCATTCAAAAATATAACTGGCCTTAGAAGTTTAATCATACTTGTAAAAAACATTATGAAATGAATTTAAAATATTATATCACGTTATAAAGATAATTAAAAAAAGTACACGAAATTATGTTTTTTAATAATCGATTTAATTACTTAACATAAAATTCACGTTTTTTTATTGCGTCATTCAGAAGAGCGAATTTTTTTTTTATGTGAATGTTTAATTTTGTAAAATAAAAATATATAATTTCGAGTGTTTTTATTTTTGAATCATAAAAATTCTGAATCAAACTATCAAATTGATTCCCGTTATTTGATGAAACTTGAGGGTTCTCCAAGAGATTCAAACAAAATTTATTAACAATTTTATAGTTATAATGCATTCGAAAATTAATTTCTTTAACGATTGAAACTCTCTGGCCCTTGAAGTAAATTTATTACTACTTCAGATACACAAAATGAAGTATAAAAGATAAAAATAAATTTTAACAAGAAAGTTGAGCATTGACAATCGAGATACAATGTATATTGCATGTGTGAGAATCTGAAAGAATAATTCAAACTACTACTTTTGGCTTGAACTATACACTTTGTCTTACTAATAATTATTTAAAATAATTTGTCAAAAAATAAATAAATACATGAATGAATAATAATATTGGGATACTCATTTTATAAATATTTATTTTTTAAATTATTCTACAAAAAATTGTTTCTCTTGGAATGCAGATTAATGATAAGTATGTATAAAATGAATATCTTTGACACAATGATCCTTATACCACCAAACGTCAATTTAATACTCGCAATATCAATAGGTAAAAGTAGAATTCATCACTAAAGATCAAACGAGTTGTTGATATAAAACATATGCTCCCATAAACCCCAATTTTGTACTTTATATTTTTCTACTCCAATTCTCATGTGTAAATCATCTACTCCCTGATGTTCGATTTGTATGTTTTTTTTTAATTTTATTTGGAAATCATATTTTTGTGATTTTCTTCTAACTTAAAATTTTCACGTATTACTGTATTACTGTATTTGCTCAATATTTAATCTGATTCCAATCAAATATGAGTTTATACTTTTTAATTTTCTCTATGAAAACAAAAAAAAAAATTTAACAAAATTTCTATGTATTAACATCGGAAAACAAAATTTGACTAAGAATTTTCAAATCCAATAAATTATTATACATTATGTTTTTCAACTTTGAACTTGAGCTGAAAATTTATTTCTAAATATTCTCAAAAATTCATTCTTTCTAATTGTGAATCAATCTATATTTAATAATCGAATTTAGTTTTTCAAATTCTCATCATTAATGACGTAAATGTTGATTATTAAATCTCTTAATTCCATCCATCTTATTGATTCCTTCACTAATATAAATCAATTATCAATACTTATAGTTTTAAGGTACTTTTAATGTGAATGAACATAATTATATGACTTAAAACTATACAATACAATTTACTGCCTGAAATATATCTGAAAGTCAAAAATTTTGGCTTTCGATCTTATAGAATAAATATTCAAAATACTTAAAACCAAACATTTTCAAATACAATATTAATCTTCAAAGAAATTTCAGAATTTCAAATAATTTTTTTTTCATTTTTTTGAGCAGCTTCATAAATAATTGCACATTCTGTGTTTTAACTTAAGATTTTTCATCAAATATTCGTCTCAACTTTATAATTACATCGATCGTTAAAATAATTAATAATCTTATTAAAAAGTTTTTGTCTTTAAGAACAGAAAATAAATTTAGATAAGGTAATAGTTATAATTATCATGTATTATAAATTTATACCAGCATTTCTATTTAAAATCATTTCCATTAAGGTACAATGTCAATAAGGTGATTAAAATAAAACAAAATAGTTTCAAGGCCATGTAATAAATTCTCTTGTTCTAGAGCGAAAAAAATCAGCTGTAAACGTCGTACCAGATTTAGAGAAAATGAAAAAAATTAGCTACAGTTCATTAGTTATTTTATATTCCAACTCACACTATTGTATTTTTATTCTTTAGATACAACAGGTGTTACACGTGTAAAAAGAGAAAAATTTAACGTTCAATTTAATTTCGTTTGAATGTAACTGATATGCTCAGCTAAAATGATACATGTATGTTATCAGTAAAGAAATATTTGTTGCTCAAAATTTTCTATTTTCAAAGTTTTGATATTGTTGACGCTTTTACGATTGTGAGAAAATCGTAAAGAAAATTTTTTCACCCGTTCATCAACTTTTGGTAAAAATTAGTAATGTTTAATATTCATATTAGTTCAAATCCAATTTTTCTTATTTAACAAGAATTTTTAGTTGAAAAATTTTATCAATACGTTCAAGAACTGGAGAGCAATATTTTTAGCCTTGATGCAGTTATTGATCATTTATTTTCGAAAGTACGTGTATATTTATCACCAATTTTCTATGAAAAATCAATGGGTGTAACATTAGAATGACAATGAAAAAAAATTTTTTTTTAAATCGACGGGACGCCCCCTCAAAAGTTTCAAACCCCCAAAAAAATGAGCTGTACCAAATTTCAGCTCAAATGCTATTTTGCTATTTTGGGGGTTTGAAACTTTTGAGGGGGCGTCCCGTCGATTAAAAAAAAAAAATTTCATTGTCAGTCTAGTGTAACATAAAATTTCTAGGTTTCATGAAACAAAAATTTTTTGTAAAGTGTTATTCAGATTTTAAGTTATAGATGAATCGCGATGGCGATCAATAAAATGGTAGGATGAAAATGATTTGATAAATTTAATTGAATTTTGAAAAATAGTATTTTGTATAAAGTTTCTCATTACAGGATTCAGTACCTAACTGATATTTTGAAAACTTTTAATTGATATACAAGTAATAACTGTAATTATTGTATCCCTTGATATGACGATAAACAAATGTATTACGTTAATTATTGTGAATATAAAAAAAATATAAATAAATTGCACTAAGATCGAAATATTGAAATTTGAATTGCTTAATTTTAACATTGACTCATTTTTTGTTTCAGATTTTTTATAAGTTATTTGAATGATGAATGACTGATTTGAATAATTCAATTATTTCCTTACCTTACCTTTCTCAAACTGACTAAAATCAGTCTCCAAATGAATAAAAAATTCAATATATTTTACAGTTTTGAGCATGAGTTTATATAAAAAATTTTCTTTTTGCAGGCTTGGAGGATTAATTTCAAAATAAACAGAATTTTTTCTTGGATACAAGATTACAATACTAAGACGTGAACGTGTCTTAATTTTTTGAAAATGGGAAAACAAAACAGCAAACTTAAACCCGAGGTCCTTGAAGACCTCAAACAAAACACCGAATTCTCAGGTGATTCATACCTTTTCAAAACCATCATAAATTAATTAACACGTTGAAAGAACAGTATAGTAGTGGTGGCTATTAAAAATATTGCTCTAATCATATTGCTACTACGTGTCTAACATTGCTATTGTGCCTAAATATTAGGGTGGTCAAAAATAAAAAAAATATTTTTATTTTTGCTTGCCCACAATTATAGAGTAAAAAAAGTAAACTCCATACATTTCTAGCCCTTAAAATCAATGTTTAGAGGTTGCTCAACAATCAAATATGATCAAAAACGTGAAAAAATACTTCAAACCTTTCGGTCCAAAACAACCCAAGCAACTCAGCTCTCTTCGAAATTGTATAAATTACGCAATTAGCGATGAAGAAAAATAAAACTTACATATTCTGAAAGTTGAAAAGCTCTTCTTTCCATAGTATTTCGCTTAAATGTTGTTAACATCGTAAAAAATTAGTTTAACAAAAAAAATCAAAATTTTTTTTTCACCTGTTTTTTTCTTTCTGGGCTTTTTGTGACCAAGAATCAGCGTACTAATGAAATAACAAAAATCTCATATCCAACGTGACTTTGAATATGACCTTGAACATAACCTGTAAATCACAGCGATCCAAAAATTGATGATTCAAATGGGAACGCCGAAAAATCGATTTTGGTAGCTTTGAAGATGTGTTCAAGGTCAAATTCAAAATTACCATAGAAATCCTTGTCGATAAATACGTCGGATCTAAGGTTTTTAATATATTTGTACTTGTATGTCACAACATTTTCAGGGGATTTCATACTTTTGCTGCTCCTTGTATGATATATGAGCATTGTCGATGATTATTTTATTAATACAGTCTGATTATCTCAAATAGTTATGTAATAATTTTATTTACCTACTTTGGAATTGATTAACACAGATTTTATTTCAAAAATAATTTTTTTGTGCACCATTCGCACGTCGAAAGTCGCTGGGATTGTAGTAGTCATAGTATTTCCATTTCCCATGTTTTTGAACAATAAATTATTAACATTTTCAATGCCCGCTAAAAATTATATATTAAGACCTTAATTATTGAAAAAATTTTTTTCAAGCGAGGCGAAAAGATCTACTTGCTAGTACAAATAAACAAATATGTGAACTGGGCAAAAAATTTGTTTTGTTATAGTGTAGCTTTGGAATTGTTATGCTGGCAATACTGTTTTCTCAGAGAAAAATTATGAATAGTTTAATTCCAATGAATGTGAATTGACATTTTTGCAATAATACTCTAAAATACTTGTTCACAACAAAAAATTCATTGGAATAAAAACTTGAGCGAATTTGAAAGATGCTTTTTTAAATTATATACTAAGTTACCTATATTGAAAAAATTTCAGATGCTGAAATTCAAGAATGGTACAAAGGATTTCTAAAAGACTGCCCTAGTGGACACTTGAGTGTTGAAGAATTTAAAAAAATTTATGGAAATTTTTTTCCTTATGGTGATGCATCAAAGGTAAAATTTTTTAACTTTAGTTTTGCTGTTAATTTAACCAATTATTGTAGCTCATCGAGATCTTTTTAAATATAAAATCCCAATAAATCATATAATTCTATTATCTATCATATCCTTGAAAACTATTGGTGACGTGGTGTGAAATAAGGTAAAGTGTCTAAGCCATAATCATGAAGCTAAAGAATATGAAAACTTTTAGGGGATTTAAAAAAATAGTTATAATACAGAAAGAGATTTATTCTTTGTGCTTTTTACGATAAAGTTTGTTAAAATTACAATTTATTATTTACAACGTAATTTATGGTTCTAGTACAGAAGTTCCTGATTCAAGGTTCCAGTACCGTTAGTTTTAAACTTACCAAATACCGATGTACACAAGTTTCAAAATTATAATATGTCAATGTACATAAGTTGCAGACCTGCCAAGTTACAACATTTTAAAATATTTTCATGCTATAAATTGATTCAATGCAAATGCGCTATATTGTAAGAGATATTATAATGATGAGTGTAATACTCGAATCGTAAATATATATCAGAAAATTTAATGATATTTTACAATAAGATTTTTTGAACTATGTGTCTTTGTGCTTAACTTTGAAACTTATGTACATGCGTTAAAAAATGATTCGCGCCCTTCCCCTCATTTTAGGAGTTCGTGCTACCTCGGGCACATTTTGTACATCTATAGACATGGTACCATAGACACATGAAATGTGCTAATGTAGCCCGTATTTTTTTCTCAAAAGAACGAAAGGGTTCGATTTATTTTGTAACGGGTATACTATGTGAACTTTTTTTATAAATTTACGGTCTGAAACTATTTTGGAACTTTTGTCTAAGTACTGTGAGCGATAAGATAGCACCTAAAGGATAAAATAAAAATTAGTTTCGCCTCATAAAAGTTACGCAATTGCAAAGTTTATGAGTGCGTGAATCCAACTTTTAGACAAAAATCACTTTGAAAAATGGAAGAATTCTTAATTTAATAATACAAAAATGATTTCAAAGAAGCCGAGGATTGTAAAATATTATTAAAGGATATGAGTTCGGACCGCAAAGCGAAAGATATTTTCAACGTCAATAAAGGTGCTTTATTTTACCAATGGGTTCCTAATAAAACATTGGCATTAAAAAAAAATTATAATTATCACAAAATTCGACAAAATTAGAATTATGTGTCTGCTAAATAATTCTAATTATCACATAATTCGAAATCGAATTGCGGTCCCGAGGACTTCTAATTATGCGATTTCCACTGTAATACGAAGACTGCTATTTTTTCAAATTCAAAACGATTATTTATATGAAGCAAAAACGAACGGTCCAAACCATTTCCCAAGAATTAAATTTGAATTATCAATAATTAGGATACTTGCAAAACATCAAAATGAAGAGGACAAATACGACTTAAATAATACTTTTATAAGACGGAATTAATTTTTTATTTTCGTTAGGTACAATTTTACCAGAATATAATTAACGTTTGATCGATACTATTTTTCATTTTTTGCTTCAATGCAGTTAACGCTTCTCAAACATAGTTTTTTTACGTCGATTACTGTAGCTCGCTTTTTAGCTTATTTAAAAAATCATAATATTTGTATTCATTCTTGCATTCGCCTTTCACATTCTTTACAATTTGAGCACATTATCTTGTATAAATTATATGTATTTTATTTTATATTTTGATTCACACTTCACTTTGTAAAAAAAAAAGAGAAAAAATGAACAAAAAAGGCCTGCATTTCTAAAATTTGAATAAATTTCACCTTTATACCCAACGTTTAATCAAAAGGACATTCCCATTGCAAATGGTAAAAAAACCATTTTTAAAATTGTTGGAAATCTATAAATTTTATTAATTCGAAGCTTATGGATATTTTTCTTTATTATATGGGTCAAAATAATACTTTTTTACAAAACCGTGCGCACGCGTGTCATCGATCTTGACGCGCTTTTGGTATGTTATAGTACATGGTAAAAAGGTCACAAAAACAAAATTTTAGACCCCCTCCCCCTGCTACCCCCCACTTCCGGTATAAACGTCCATTTTCGATCTATATTTTTTCTGAGGACATGAAGAAATTGAAAAATCTGAAAAAATTCATAAAAATACTTTTCAACAATCCAAACAACCTTGAATTTTTTCAGATTTTTTGAGTGCTTGAGGCCTTCAGATAAAATCATTAAAAATTCTGAAAATCGAGATGCGGCGATATGAGTCGATATAGTAAACGGAAAATTTTTAAGTTTTTTATTGCATTGAAAAATATATTCTCAATTTTTTTCAGATTTTTTCAGATGACCTAACGCACCTTTTGAAGCCAAAAACCTCTTTTTCCAACGAAAATAATTTTTTTAGGAAGCTACGGAGCCTCGAAAAATCTGAAAAAAATTTTTTCTTGTTTTTTTCATCAAAATACATAACCTCAAATTTTTTCAGATGTTTTAATTGAAGGCGATAGCTTTTAGAGCCAAAAAACGTTATTTTTAACAAAAAAGGTTCCTGGAACCCGATGGTTCCGGTAAAAAAATTTGGAAAATTTTTTTTTGAATTTCTTGTCAAATTTTAATAAATTTTGACCGTTTCAAGTTTTTGATTGAAGCTTCCTAGCTCATTTTTCGCAATAAAAACTTAGTGATGATTTTTCAAACTTTTTAGAGGGTTGTTCCAACAGAAAGATGTAACGCTTAAAAATTCATATGAAACATACGGATCTGCCTTATAGTTTTCTCTTAATCGTTGGTAAAAGTTGAAAAAAGTGGTTTTGAGTAAAAAGCGTTTAAAGTTTCTCTCTGAATATATAACAAGCGTGCGAATCGCTTTGCGTTAAAGGCTATAATTTTTTTTCTTTGCGGATTTCGTTCTAAAATGTTAAAAAAGTATTTTTATGATGTCAAAGAACTTTTTTTTTAACTTTAAAAATCGATATTTTTTTCATTTGCAATGAGAATGCATAAGTTTTAATGATATTCAGAAAACCAGTTAATTTTTCCAATTCAGAATAAAAATTATGTACCATAAATTTTATACTATACTATTTATTTTCATACGCTGTTCTATCAAAAATATGCCATACCCCAAAAATAAGGCATAGGTCTTTTTTCGAGTATTAAGAGAAAGAAGTTCACATTTATGCCCCCTTTTCCGAGTCATAAGCCGCAGTTTCAGGTACCGTGGAGTGAAGCACGAGCGTAGCAGGTGGTAGAGGACCCTTAAGGGCTCTCTATACACACTCAGTCGGTAACGCTAGGCTACCATCCTATTTATGCTAAATTTGAAAAATTGGAAATGTTATTCACAAATAATCGAGCTGACGCACATTTCTAATACACTCATTAACATTGTGGTCGAATTTTATCCAATTCCATAAATTATTCAAGGAGAAAAACAAATGCTACGAATAATCATGATCAATGTTATTTAATAGGTTATGATTATTCGTAGTTTTCGTTTTTCTCCTTGAATAATCCATGGAATCGGATAAAACTCGACCACAATGTGAATGAGTGTATTAGAAATGTGCGTCAAATCATTTATTGGCAAATAACATTTCCAATTTTTCAGACTGAACATAAATATAACTAGGTAGCTGGTGTTGCCGACTGAGCATTTCACATCGTGTATAGAGGACCCTTAAGGGGACCGACCTGGGTTAAAAGCTTAAATTCAAAAAATAGCTATATTAATCGAAATAGTGGAAATTTTTTTTTTTGAGATAGTAAAATATGTTCATTAGACACCTGATTGACCAAAAAAAACTTCTACCCTAGCTCTGAAATGCCAATTACGCCTATTTTTTCATAATACTAAATGTGATAATTGAATTTACTTGCCACGCGATTCTGACGTGAGCTCTTCATCAATATTGATCTATGGGGTCTCGAAATCTTCAGAAAAGTACCCTCATCCACTTAAGCGGAGCAGTATTTGAAAAAAAAGTTCGTTTCTTTTCCAAGAGCTTAAATGGTATTTAGTGTTGATAAAAATACTAATTAAAAATTGTCAAATTTTGACGTGTATATAAAGTTGTACGCAATTGTTCAAAATTCTGCTCCGCTTAGGTGGATGAGGGTACTTTTCTGAAGATTTTGAGACCCCATAGATCAATATTGATGAAAAACTCTTTTCAAGATCATGCGGCAAGGGATTTATAACACAACACTTCGTCTTATGAAAAAAGTTATGTAATTGGTATTTCAGAGCTTGGGTAGACGTTTTTTTTGGTCAATCAGGTGTCTAATGAACAAATTTTATTATCGTATAAAAAAAATTGCCACTATTTCGATTTATATAGCTATTTTTAGGTGAATATATGAATTTAAGCTTTTAACACAGGTCGGTCCCCTTAAGAACATAATTTTTCTAAAAATTTAGCCAATTTTCAACAAAAAAGCTCACTTGGTACTTTTTTGTTCAAGTTAATTCACTCTACACTGAACTAGAAATTTGTAATCATTGTTTAATATCGGAAAAATGCAAAGAATGCCAACTTTGTGTCTCTCAAAAAAAGGTGATATACAACCCCAAAAATTCTAATAAAATTTGATGACATTTTTTTTCAATTAGTTTTTTTTATCTAAAAAGTACCGACTTACCATACTGAATCTAAAAGTCTAAAGTGCAGTAAAAAATTTTAATTTATATTGATAATAGATATTCCTTCGTTGTTCAAACTCCATTGTAGTTTAACCTCTTTTTTTTAAATATTCAATTAAAACTATATTAAAATTCTTCAAACGAATGCTTTTCTGAACTTACTTGTACTTAAAACTGGTAAAAGTAAGTTATACAAATAGTTTGATAAGTATGAATTTTTCAATATAATTTTGAATAAATTATTAAAATATACCTTAAAGCCTGCCGGATAGATCAAAATAACAAATAATGGTACTGTATAATCAAAAGTCCTAAAAAAATAAAAAGTTGAAAAACGTCTATTGTTCGGATCTTATGCGGTTTCCTGGTGAGGATAATATTTAGCGAAAAAGAAAAAAATACGTTCTTATTTTAACAATATATCGAAATTGAATGTAATTATTACAATAAGTTTAGTTTAAATGACAGATTTACTAATTTTAATGAAATTATAATGTATCATTTTTGGAGGATCTCAAAGTGGCCCATTTTCTAAATTATATGAATTTAAAACAAACAAGGATTTAATGAGCAAAACATAGTTTGTTTTAACTGTAAGAAATGTATTGAAGTGATTACTTTGTGACTATTTAAAAATTATCTATGAAAATAGATATAATACAAAATTGAAAATACTACATTTTATTTCATTATGTACGAAATTACATACAATTCGGTTCTATAAATATTTTTTAGACATTTTCGAAGACAGTAATGATATTGCTGAAAATATATAAAGTGAGAGTATGCAATGTTTTCAAATTATCATAAAATGGTCACTGATTTGACTGAATACATAAAAAAAAACAGTAGTTTGGGTTAAATAAATGCTAAATCTTGTTTGTTTTCCTCCAAGCGACTATTTTTTTACAATCTGAAAATGCCCCATACTATTTGATGTTCATTCAGAAATCACTAGAAAATTTAAAAGTATTTTTCTATAGCACTAGCTTACAGTATGATACTGGATAATGTTACTTTTCGATTCGTATGCTAAAGCTTATTGTTGTTGATGTGCAACTTCTTATGGCTTGTTTTTTTTATTGAGTCATTTTTAATGTTACGTATTTTCATTAAAATTTTAAAGCTTTGCGCTGAATGACATTTCTCAAAGGATAATATAGGATAATGAAAACATTAATTAATAGGTGACGGGACTTTGAATTTTCAAAAAAGTCTTGTGATAATTTTTTGTTAATTTCTAATTAAATTGCTATACCAGTCAGATGAAATAATAATTTAGCTTAGTTCCATAACTAAAGTTGAAATAGTATATTACTGCCCTAGGCTGCGAAAAACAGAAAAATCCCAGAGTACGTGTAATTAGTGGCCGAGGCGAAGCCGAGGCCGATAAGCACGTACTCTGGGGCTTTCTTTTTTCGCGGCATAGGTCTGTATACTATTTTTCATACACAAAATCGCTCTTCCCGCTTTGTGCAGCGGCAGGGAAGTAGTCACTTTCGGGCCGCTGGTTTGAAAACAATGTTCGTACATTTCTATGTTTGAATCATAAACAATTTTTTTTAATTAAAATTTTTTAATTTGGGTTAAATACTCCAGTTAACCAGATTTTCTCTTATAATCGGAAGTTACTCAATTTTCAATGTATTGAAAATTTGAAAAATAATTAATTAATTTTAAATTAACAAATAATTAAATCATCTATAAACAAGTCTTTGAGAAGTGGCATTAAATAGTAACAAGATTAATGTCTTTTGACAGTAATAATTGAAATATTTTTTTTTTCGAAAAAATTATGCTAATTTTTTAATTGAATTGAAAATTAACTTTGTTACATCGATAATTTTACATATGACTCGTGGAACACAAAAAGTGATAAATTGTTTAATATCTTATATTTTTACTATCACAATTAATATATTTGTTTAATAATTTCTCACATTGGAAAAAAAGAAGTGAAATAATTTTATTAATACTTTCATTTTTCATGATCAGTTTGCAGAGCACGTTTTTAGAACGTTTGACGCCAATGGGGATGGAACTATTGACTTCCGGGAGTTTCTCTGTGCTCTAAGTGTCACATCGCGTGGCAAATTGGAGCAAAAGCTCAAATGGGCTTTTAGCATGTATGATCTTGATGGCAACGGTTACATTTCTCGACAAGAGATGTTAGAAATTGTAACGGTGAGTGGCAATAATTTATTGTAATCTCTGTTTGTATTGAGAAATTGTATATGATAATCATAGCTAAAAATTGAATCAATTTATCGATTGGGCTTATTCAGTGAATTAATATTTAGATTGTTTTCAATTGGTATAATACTACCGCATTCAACCGATAATAAGACATGCCTTATATTTTTTTTTCACAAGAACCAAGCATGTTGATTTTTCGAGATACAAACTAACTAAAGTATTTGTTTTATATACTTTGTAGGCAATATACAAAATGGTTGGAACAGTAATGAAAATGCCAGAAGATGAATCGACGCCTGAGAAACGCACAGACAAAATTTTTCGACAAATGGACAAAAATAAGGACGGTAAATTATCTCTTGATGAATTTATCGAGGGTGCTAAAAGCGATCCCTCAATAGTGCGGCTGTTGCAGTGCGACCCAAGCGCGCAGGCACAGTAAGACCTTGGCGGGAGTGCGAAAAGCTGGCGCTAGCTATCGTCTCCTCATTCCTCGTTACAAGTTGATTGGCAAAAAGCCGGTTGCGTCCCTTAGCACAACTCATGTTTTGCAAAATTTACCTTATCCCCTTTATTTTTCCTAATACATTTCCTTTTGGCCAAAAATCTACGATAGAAACTAGCCACAACTAGTACAGTGGAGAACATTTTTGCAAAAAAAAAAGAAAGTTAAAGTTATTTATTGTAAAGCCAGCTGCTGCGAGATTGTCATAATGAAAGGACGCAGGCGCACATTCTTCGGCGCTCATTCAGACTCCAAGCGATACGTTGTCGATAATTTTTCAGCTTTTAAAGTATGAGAAGAGCCGTCCACGGTTAAAAATTACATAATAAAACGAGAGAGAATGCAAAATATTAAAGCAAAGTCAGAAATTAAAGTTACGACCTCAGATATTTTATTATAATCCAGCTCTAATACTCGTTCACTATTCATCATTGTTGAAGCACTTTATTACACAATTACTGTGTTCTATTTATTCTCATGTATACTACATTATTTTTATCCCATCCGTTAATTTTTAATAATATTTTCTCATTTGCTACCCCTGAATTTGTTTTATCGTGAAACTTATGTCAATAAAAGCTCAAATTTTAATTCAATGAAGGACTGATGTATAATTGATAATCGCTCCCATAGTTTACTCAATTGTACAACATTAGCAGAAAAGCGCAATAATATGTGTGATACTATGTTTTATTAGAAACTGTTAAATTTACTATCGATGTACTTTTTTGTACTTTCATTTTTGTATCCTTCCTTTGATGTCTACTGTTTGCTGTGAGAATAGTTGTGATGTTTCAATTTTAGTAATACATATTATTTTCAGCTTAATCGTATTTTTACACTGGAAAATTTATCTGTCCGTCGAGATTTACTAATGAAAATCTTTGAAGTAATGTAAATAAGGGACAATTATAAATTATTGAGCAATCAAAAATTGTGAATCTCAAGAAAGTATACATTAGTTGAGCAAATCAATTGACCATGTGTTCAGTGTATCGATCATTGAAATAATTTTATTTTATTCATGTTTGGCTATCATCTATAATTTACTTTGTTGATAACATTCAAGCTCCTTTTATGTAAAATTCTAATTACTTGCAATTAATTTTAAAAAAATACTAATTATATTTGGCTCATACACACAAGTTCATAAATATATACACGATTTATTTGAAAAAATTCTTTCAACTTTAAAAACCATATAATTTATTGAAAACGAAAATCATACTTATGTTCATATTGTTTATCTTGACAAAATGATTTTAACAGAGTTTAACAGAGATATTCAAAACAAATGTTTAAACATTTGCGTTATAAATAAAATTTGTTTTTGCTGTGGGGTATGATATCTAACTAATATTAATATTATTTTTGATTTAGTATATTAATTGTACCAACATTACCTAATTTAATTGATAATATTTAAGCTTGACGACAGTCATTCCATAAATTTATTTATTTAAGTGATAAATTCAATTTTCTATTGATCGTCACTAGTATAAATTCGTAAAAGTATGTATTCCACAATATCCGTTTTAAACTTATTAGAGTACGGGAGCCAGGCAAAAGTAAACATTTTCAAACGCGTGCGTAAAATATTCAGTGAAATTCTAAAAAAAATATATTTGTCATTTAAGGCTGGCTTTGGTACTTCCTCAAATAACAGATTTTTTATTCGTTTGACAAAACAAATTGTAACATATCTTCAGCAAAAACTCATTAAATATATTTAAAAAGTTGGTGTAGTAATTTCCACGAAAAAAAATTGATAAGGTTCTATTTGTTGCGGAAAACATGAAAAAAGGCAACTACTCTCAATCAATTTATTCTATGAGTCAAAGTTCAAATTGCAATATCTAAATTTAGATTGAATTTTTTTTTTTTTTTTTAATAAATAATTATGGCTAATATCTATGGATATCAATAAGCAACGTGAGCATCGAGTCGTGGGCGCCGGGGACCTTCTAGGGTCAACTGGATCCACGGCGTTTGCGTGCACCGCAAATTAGTCGCTGATCGTTTTTATATAATATAATAAATATATATATATACATATATATAATTATTTGGTTCACTTATAAAAATATTCACTCAATAAATCCATTATAAATGATTGACTTATCAATCAACACGTAAATTGAAAATGCGTTGAGTGCAAGAAACAAAATATTCATCCGTCGTTAAAATATGAGCAACGTTTGACACGTATTTTATTTTTCTATATGCATTGAAATGCAAGAAATGAAGTACATTTTCAAATGTTTGATTTGCATAAACGCGTGCCATGAATTAAATAAGATGTTTAACTTCGCAACGCGAGACTAGACTGAATAACAATACGAAAATGTATAATAGTTGTGTCGATGTCTCGAAACGGCAGCGTAGCTTTAGATCTGTTAGGTAACATTCGCACGGTAAATTTAAGTTTAATACAAATCTTGCGAATGTGAAAATAGATATTATAGAATTTTTCGGTGTTGAAGGTCAAAATATTCTGAAAATTTTAAATCTTTTATTTTTGTATAATATTATATCAAGATTATTGTAATGCTGCAATCAACTATTTTCAATAGAAGCTGCATGCTTTAAACAAATGTTATTTATGACACTATTAAAAAAGAACAAATTCTAAAAAGAGATTAGTGTTATCGGTAATATAGTGCAGTATACATTTAAAATTCAGATAATTATTTGACTTTTAACATATTATAAGAATGTATTGAAAAACAATCAAAGCTATGAAATTTTTAATTAGCAGACCTACTACGTCGCCGCAAAAAGACTCTTGCGCTCGCAAGCTATAATAGTACTTATTTGACTGATTACAATGAAAAGGAATGCGGAAGATAAAAATCAAATGAAATTATGCCGAAAGTTAAATGCAAGTACGATTGAAGTTTCTTAATAAAAGAAATGTTCAAGTAAGTCATCGAGTCTCTTTATTGTGTTGCGCAAAATATGAAGTTGTTGCTCAGCTGCACTTTGAATTAATTGCTAGTGCTTATCGCAATACTATTGAGGAATAATTCAACCACGTTCTTAAATAGACTATCTTGTTGTTATTAATAACTTTTAAACAAAAGCGAAAAACCATAAAAATATTTTGAGAACAAAATTTGCAGAATAATCTGTCATTTAGAGCTCCTTTCGAAAGATTACTGATAATCTGAAAAGTTTAATTCTATCCATTTTTATAGATTTAAGATGTATTAAAACTCAAAATATTTGAGAAAATAAGTAGATCTAGTTTATTTAGATTCATGATAAATTTTATCTTTTTTTTAATAAACAATAAAATTGGAAAGTAATGAGTTTAATGATTATTTATGAGCAGTTACAATATTATTAATTTTTTCAATTGCTTTCACTTAGTCATTTTCACTTTGTACTACTTTATAGTATGCGATATGTTAAATGAACAAAAAGTAATATACAAGCCTTCATTTTGATTTCCTATCTAAAAGATTAAATTTATCAACTCATGTCGTCAATTATGATTAAGGATAAATTTATTTACAGATGTGGAAGATTATGTTCAATTTCACATTAAATTTTAATTGCAAACAGATATCACAAAAAGTATATGATATAAATCACATAAAGAAATTTTGAAGTAATGAATAGATTAATAATATGATCATACTAAAATAAAAAAATATGAAGTTAATGATAAAAGTTGTTGAACTTACCGCATTCATAATAACTAATATTGCAGTTAAAAAAGTCATTTAATAAAAATGGTCTTTGATGAGTAGATGATTTTTCTATTTCTATATAAATCATAATACAAAAATATATTAAACTAAGTTTCATTGTATCTATGAATGTAAATCTATATCCTTGTGTTCACAGATTATATTATAAGTACAGAAATTTAAGAAAATTGAAAAAACCTACTTTAACTATAATGTATCATACATATAATATAGTAAATAAAATTCAAAAATTCCTTAGAAACCAATTAATTAAAAACTGTACTTATAATCATGGGAATATAATAATTATTTTCAGAATTACGAATGAATAGTATCAATTTTTAATCTAAAAAAAACTATAAATATTGAATATGGAAATTGTATTAAGTATTAAATGTAATTAATGTGTAATAACAGGATAATTTTATTACTACAATTGAAAAAAGTTAATAACTCTCCTGCATCTATTATACATTATCAACTCTATATGATCAATAAAATTTCTTAATGTAGATGCAAAATACTTTCATAGTAATAAAACTCAAAATTGATAGTGATCCATGAAACTTCTAGCGCAACTATTTCTAAGAAGCATGTTTATTCTTACTAAAAAATTCTTCAACTTCATAAATTTTAGCTATACAGCAATTTTCAAACATGTATAACAATTATATACTTTCCTATGCATAAACAAAAGCAATAAAGCATATATTCAAATGTTACTATTATCACTTATAATATAAAGAAGAAACAAAATTTACTTGAGAAGTAGTAGCTGTTGAAATTTATAAAAAAAATTTTCACTCTGATGTCTAAATAATAATACTTCTGGGATGAATGACGTTCAATCAAGGACTTGATTATTAATTTTAATAATTTTAGAAAATAACTGTCATTTTAGTAGATGCAGTGCTTTAATTTTGGTATAAAAATATCAATTCAATTCATCATAATCATCAATGTGGGCAGATAATCGGTGAAAATTTTAGATTTTCTGTCTATTAATTTTGAAAACGTATTTGAATTATAATTATTTTAAACCATAATGATATTTTTACACACTAGTCGAAAATTTTCCAACGAAAAATATTACGTATAACGTTTTCAAATGCGAATAATGAAATTCGATTAATAGAATACAAAGTTTATGATATTTTAATAATTTTTTGAAAGTTGAATTTATACTGTTAATGTTGTTGTTGTAAAATTTTATGAAATAAAATAAAACATAAATATCTTCGTAAGTATTTTTAACACTTTTTCTATGAGAATTAAAATTTAAGTATACCTTATCTTTGAATTTCAATTAGAATTTGGTGGTTTCACATTGAAAGAAAAAATCACAATGATGTTATCGAAATTGAATTAAAATATATTAATTATAAGCATATGAAAAAAGTGAGTTACTAAAATAAATGAGTGTTAAAAGATTATTGTTATTTGATGTTTTAAAGCCTCGAATCTACATTTTATAATTGAGTATAAATATATAATTTTACATCTAATAATTTTTGACAATTTTAAATAATTGGTGTGCTCTTTCTATTTAAACCTTTAGATTCATCAATATAAATTTAGTACCATCTATTGAAATATAATTTAATACTTAAAAATATTTAAGACTATAGAAGATATCTCAATTTTTTTCGTTAGTTCATGAGTCATATTGGTTGATAGAAAAGCACTATAGCGTCGATTTTCAAAATCAATCAAGGTATCTCATGGTCTGAAGAATCGGAATATCCAGAATCATCGTCGGAGCTACCAAAGGATTGATTAAAAACCTTCTTCTCATTCTAATCTACGTAATAAGCTTCATTATTGTGTTCAAAGATCACTTCCATGCTGATGTACATTGGAAATGAAATTTAAACAAGACTCTGATTCTTTTTCATGTTACTTAGAGGTAAGATCAGTTACAGAGTAACTATCATATACTATCATAAAGTGAATTAATCAATAATAAATTTTTTAAAGCGGATTTAAACAATTTTGCCAAATTATAAGCATGAAGTTCTGAATCTCTGCCATATTTCAGTGGATAAGTTTACAATTTATAAGAAAATATACTTATTGAAGTGCATTGAAGTACTGTAAATGATGACTTAGATGTAAAAGTATTGGACATTACCACAACGGAAATTTTTATAAAACATGAAACTTAATAAATTACAAAAACTAAAAACTTGTGTATTATATATTCCAAAGTTTTAACATTCGTCAGTGTACAAAATTTATATGTAACGTTACTTGCATTAAATTTTTTATGATTTGATTATCTTTGAGCACCAAATATTTTCAATACTTCTATAATGTGAATATTTGTGCAATAAAGATGACTTATATTGACTTGTATTAAGTCCAATGGCTCCAGATAGCATGTGTACCATAGGGTATATTTATTGGTACTGGCAGTCAATCCAAGTTAATATTGTGGTCAAAGTGTTGAATGTTAAACGGTCTATTATATGTTAAAATAACTGATGCTGATTAAAAATAAAATTTAATAATAATAATTTTCATCAGTTAATTTGCTAATAATTTTAAATTTCCACAAACTTGATTTATTTATTGTATGATCAATGGAGGTAGGGTAACTGCATCATTTGCTAAATCATTATCATTATAATGATTAAACAAAGAACACTTCTTATATTTCATAATGGACATAAAATTGATATAAAATCTGCCAAAAGCAGTTGTCAAATTATATCCAAGCCAGCACAGAGTCTAATTTTTTCCTCATAATAAATAGTAAGTAAGTTGATCAATGGTTATAGTTAGCAAATATCCACAATGGTCAATGACCATTGCAGAAAAAAAATCCAGTAACAAAAAAAAGTAGCTGCTAGATTTTGAAGTGATTCAGCTTGATTACCAATTATAGATACCTTACGCATTGTTTCTATCCAAAAATCTGAAATAAACAGTAATTATTTTATAAGTAGTACAAATTTTATGAATCCTCACACCATTTGAAATTTTGACAATCACATGTTTTTTACAAGAAAAGATTGGGGTAAGAATAATTTCAATTTCTGAAAAAATCACTGAAAACTGATTAACTAAACCCAAGGAAAATAAGATTTTAAGTACCATTTCTTTATTTTAGGTTTTTACATACCTATTTAAGATAAATCAACATACATATTAAAAATTGATTTGATTAATTAGTTTAATTGTAAATAGACAAGAGAGGAGGAAGCACAAACATTTAATTATCGATTTATAAGATGTTAATTGAAAGGGATGATGAGCAAAACACAATTTGATTCGTCTAGAAAAAAGAGTATTTTATTTAGAAAATGAATAATAAAATTCAAGATTGCACGTGGCGAATACTAACCTAAAAAGAAGAGAATCGATAATTAAATGTTTGTGCTTCCTCTTCTCTTGTCTACTTACAATTAAACGAATTAATCAAATCAATTTTTAATCACTTTAACAAATTAACTTAATAAATTTTTACAAATAAGAATTATCTTGATGTTTTTTATATTGTTACTTTAACTTTAATAATTTTATAAGTTCACGACGAATTCCAAGAAACGCTTTCTCCTTTCTTCTTCTGCTACTTGGCTGTGGTGACATCTAGTATACTTGTATGTAAGCGTGTACTACACATGGCTTACATACATTTTAAAAAAAATTTCAAGTGATTTAAAAACCATTAGGATATTATTAATAAAATTCAAACAGCATGAATTTAATATCTTTCATTGCATAGCTTTAATAGTCATTCTAGTGGTAACAATAAGTAATTGGCTTGAGAAACTAAAAGCTTGGCTGATCTGAAAGTCTATTCAAGGTGCAAGCAGATCCTTTTTCATTCCATTTGTTTGAACAAAATATGAACATCGAGAGCATAAAAATAAGCCTCTGTTTGGAATTAAATGTGAGCAAGTATCTGGTTGATGAATAAATTGCCCATGATAAAGGTATAGGATGACCAGTATCATTGCCAAAATTCCAATCAATTGTCCTTTGTCATGAAATTGATCAATCAGCTGTACCTTTTATTTAGAGGTTTGATATTTATATTTTCAAATTGATAGCCAAAGTATCTGATGTTTAAAAAATAACATCATTTAAAAATCGATTATCAGTCAGCAACCAGTTTTTGTAACACAAAATTTGTACTCTGTGACCACACCATTTGTAGTCTTTTCTGAGATTTTTAAAATTCCGTTCAAGTAAAAATTTAACAATTGATACAACAATTATAGTGTTCGTGACATATGCGGCCGTTGTCCCTGATAAAAATTTAATTCAAAATATTTATTGTAAAAATATTTTTTTTATTTATTAAAATAAATATGATTATCACTCCAATATTGTGTCAGCAATTATATTTTTAATTTAATAAATGCCAAAATTTTTTTCACAATAGATATTTTAAATTATACCTTTACACGAATTTGAATTTCGCGCTCACTTTGGTTCTGTTTCTGAGAGCGCTGGTCTTTAACAAGTGTGCATTGGGCATGCGCAAGGAATTCACAGTAAAGTAATTAGTGCATGAAAACGAAAGAAATGTTGCTAGCGCTTCTAATATTGTTACCTATATGTGTGTTCTATGGCTACTCTGTCCTGTGCATTTTGATTCGTCTTAATCAGTCGCTCGTAGTATCTCGAACACGCAACAAGCATTCATTTATACTCCAAATACTCCAAAGTGTACATTCTTTAATATAATAATAAAAAGTGTGTCAACATTTTTGAGTCAACAACACACTAACAATATACAAGTGATTAACAAATTCAACTCTTGTTCTTAAGAAAATTAGATTTTTCAAAATTTTCATCATGCATGAACAACCAAGAAATCAATCGTAAGTACTTGATTTTAACGACGTTTTCTTATTCTTAATAATTTATAAATTTATTCGAAGGATTAAATCTGTCTTATTTACGTAAAGTTACCAATTATAGTATATTTTATTTTTTGTGAACAGTTTTTTGTGAATTCCCCAGCTTAAAGTAATATTTAGGTTTCGCTCGGCGAGAGCAGTATGTTATTTTAGGTTAGGGTGGCACAAAAACAATTTTATTTTATATGTAACATCTGTTAACAATTGTATTTATTGATATTGATGGAGCTAATCGAATAATATAAACCTCGTGTCTGAACTAACATTATTTAAATTAACACATGACTTTTAACAGTAAGCCCTATTTTTGAAACTTGTGTAGTTTAAATTAAAAAAAGAATTACAGCTATCAAAGTTACGCTCGCTCGGACGGACACATGGACGGAGACCGGAGGCACAGTAATAGGTGCACCTCTATAGATCCACCACTCTATAGATGTTTCACATTAATACAATAATTAAGACAATAGGTTTAATTATTAATAATTAATAATTAAGACAATAGGTTCGTGTAATCTGTACAAACGACATAATTTTGCAATCATAAACATTTCACTCAGAACCTCAATTTTTACCATGTAGTAATTTTTACCATGTAGTAAAAATTTTTACCATGTAGTAAAAAATTTTTACCATGTAGTAATTTTTACCATGTAGTAAAAATTTTTACCGTGTAGTAAAAATTTTTACCGTGTAGTAAAAAATTTTTACCATGTAGTAAAACCTAAAGTCTTCTAATATAACATGTGTTCACGTGTAGATCTCTGTAAAATCTATATTATCGACCTGGCAACACGTGTTGCAGTTATAGCGAAGTATAAGACTAGTTTCAATGAAAAATGTCAATGCGAGCTTCGAATTACCATCGTAATAATTATATCACCAACCACTAATCGAAAATATTGTCGCGTAAAGCATACTCTGATGATAATTCCTCATTTAAAACATACACGGTTGTTAACAGTGTTGCGACCAGAAGCCGCATACAGTAGTATGCAAAACGCATTCTAAGTTATTAAAAGCCATTCCCGCTTATGTAGACTGGACCTTCTTAAGATTATTACTTTCATATAAATTTCCTCTAATCATCTGCTTTAATTTTGGTATTTTATTTTTTCAGAGCTCATATCAGCACCCTAGACTACATGCAAATAGATGATGTTGCAGCAACAACAGAAGATTCATCGTCACAAATGAATGATGTAATTTTTCAAGACAGGGAAAGTTTTGAGTCCACCCTTGGGGACTTACAGTCAAACAAAAAAGCACTCATTAGCACATTAACTAACTTAGCGGATGAATATCATCTTTTTTCACAAGAAATAGTCCAAATTATTGAGAAATATTTTGATGATACAAACAAAACAAATAAGTTAAATGTTTTATATCTCATAGATTCTATTATAAAGAATCATCCTGGGATATATCTGTCATTATTCAGCAAAAATTTACGAGCTAATTTTGTTCGAGTATTTAAAGAGGTAAGTTATTTTTAAAAACAGTCAATTATTTTTACATAAACTTTACGCTACATCTTTGCATTATACTTTACATTACATGAACATATTATAATTATTTCTTTTAGGGAAAGGAGGGTGTCCGGAAGTCTCTTCATAAATTGAGAAATACATGGACAGAAATATTGTCTTCAAAATTCTTATATCCCTTGGACACCGAAATATACCAATTGGACAGAGGATGGCCATTAGATGAATACCATCCACAAATAAAGTCACAAGGTAATACATAAACAAATGCAGTTACTTTAAATACATGTAAAGTATTATATTTTCAAGTTGATTGTGAACTTACTATAAATTTGCAGATATGCAAATGTATTCAAAAAAATCGGAGGAATCTTTATCTTTGTCTTTTTCTACTTCTACAGATGAAAATTCAAAAAGGTCATCTGAAAAATTACATCATGACACTATCCGTAATGTCTACTTATACTTAAAGATTAATTTGCTTTCTGATAAAAAAATATTTTTAATGCTAAGTTGCTTTTGAGATTTGATTTCTATAGATTTTTTCTTCCATTCTGAGTATTTTCATAAAATCAAGACATTTGCTTCATATGAGCTATCTTTAAAATTTATTTTGATCCTATAATTATAAATATTTTTTTGAATTTCAGAAGTTTTAAAAATCAACAACAACAGACATGCTACGAAAAGGTGTTCATCGGAATCAACAGTCATTGAAAATGCCAAATTACCTAGAAGAGTCAATAGCAGTTTATTTGGTAATAAAGATATAGATTCAAGAATTACTCCTACACCACATTTAAGAAATCAATTAGCAACTGATATAAAAAATAAGAGTTCTGGGCTTATTTTAAATGTTGATAGTCAACAAATGCCTAAAACCATTATTGGAAACAAGCACCAATCATCAACATGGATAAATACAGTGCCATCAACAAATATTATTGCTCCTCAGTCATTAAATGCCTTGAATACTTCTGTTCCCGAATCGCAATCGTCCCAGTCTCAAATGAAACCTAACTGCAAACAAGAATCGAAAAGCATGACAATAAATACACTTGGAGCTGTAAAAAATACACAAATAATTCATTATAGTGGAAATAGTAAGATTGAGCTGCCTCCGCCTGATATGAGTTTATTAAAAAGAATTAAATCTGATACAATGTCTTGTATTATATTGGACGGACAATTAAGAATTATTAGACACTATGGGGATACAGCTGTTGTATTTTTAGCTAATGATGATCCAAGAATAATAACATTTCAAGAGGGTACCAGATATTTCCAAGTAAACAAATCAACAATAGAGCTTCAATTTAATGATGTTGAAATGCCACTATATTTTGATGGAAATGTTCATATGATAAAACTAGGCACACCTACACGAGAATTGTACATCGATGGTGAGTGGTTCCAAAGTCATTTCAATGGTCAAGAAATTAAGGTAACCATTGGCAACGAAGAGATTGGTGCATCATTACATGGACCTGTACCAAAGGTCGTAATTGGTCATAAAACTGATCTGGTAGTAGCCAGCATTAATTTAATTATTGATCATAGCAAAGTACAAACAATATTTCTTGATGCTAAACCACAAATAGTGCAATTTGGCGACATTGAATGTACTCTGGAGTTTGTGGACTCTTTAAAAAGGGTTTTACTAAATGGAAAACCGTTCCCAGTGGATTTTGGTGGTTTTGAAAAAGCCATAATACTGAATGATAAAAAACATTATTTACGTTTTTCAAAACTTCCAAAGAACGTACTTCCAGGTCATACAAAAATCATTGGAATGAAAGGTGAACAGGCAATACCTGTGCAACCAAAATTATATACAGATAAAAAATTGGGTTTGAATAAAGTCAAGTCCCAAGTCTCAATGAATCCTTCAAAACTAGTAAGTGGTGAGTCATCACAGTTATTAAAAAATCCTACTAACATGGCTAGTAGAGAATTCAGTTCAAACAGTCCATTGAAGATTAATGAACCAGTTGATGTTCTTGCATTACTTCAAAAATTAATAGCCACTGGGATCGTCCCAAGCTCAAATACATTCAGCACAAAGCAAGAAACCTCTGGCAGCGATTCAATTGCGCCAGAAATACCGTCGTTTGATGAAAAATTTATTAAAAATAAGAAAAATGCCGCTAAAACTGTCAAAGAGCTATACGATGGCCAATCTTGTAGCAATTGTGGTAAAAGATTTCATAGAGATGTGGCTTTCAAACTTTCCGATCATTATGATCGACATTTCCAAGAAAATGTCAAAATGCGATTAGCGAAATCGATTATGCAAAGTCGATGTTTTTATAAAACTGTTGAAGAATGGCAACAACAACAAGATGAAGAAACGCCTGCAAGTACTGAGTCCAATTTCTTTGAAGCTGCAAAGATGAAGAATATTCAAGAAAAAATAACTAATGATACGGAGCAACCTTCAGTCAAATGTAGCAACAATTTAGATGATGCAGCTTGTGTCATGTGTTACGATAAATTTGATGTGTATTTCCATCAGGAGTTAGAAGAATGGCATTACAAACCTACCATTTTATATGATAATAAAAATTTGCATCCAATATGTTTGGAAGATTACAAGGTACGAATCGTTTATCTCCTTTTACTTTCATTTCAAATTTAATTAAAATAT
The DNA here is from genome assembly GCF_000599845.2 of Trichogramma pretiosum. Lineage (NCBI taxonomy): Eukaryota > Metazoa > Arthropoda > Insecta > Hymenoptera > Trichogrammatidae > Trichogramma > Trichogramma pretiosum. The sequence goes on from NW_019641687.1 coordinate 292,810, forward strand.
CTACTAATCTTTAATAAGTAAATAATGTTTTAAGATAAAAATCTAATCTTCATATGTTTTCAGAAATTCTATGATGAAGAGTCATCTAAAGTAGATTTAACAGTGGAGCTTGAAAAAAGTGAGGCTATTCATATGAATGAAAATTTCATTAGGGAAGAACCTGTGAATCAAACTGAGAAAGATTCAGATTCTGATGGAGCGAATGAAACTGTCGAACTTCATGTTTTGGAGTCCAATGTTCCAATTATGAATGAATCTTCAAATAGCGGGACTGAAAATTCTGATGATATTGAAGTAATAGAACCAGCACCTAAAATAATTAAAGTAGAAGAGATTGAGGACTCTTCAGACGATGAAGTTAATGCCACTTCAAATAATGATACCAAAAAAATTTTGGAAACAAGACGCAAAGAAATTGAATTATCCAGGAGTATTCAAAAAACTGTCCTGGAAACCCCCAAGGACGTACCTTTAATATTTCATGGTGTCAAAATAAAGGAGGAACCAATGGACATTTCAGGTATAGTGTTAATACATCCAAGATCTGTGATAATAAATTGTGATATTAAAAATAAAGTTATGATTCGTCCGTCTGTGATAAAAATAAATATTGCATACTTTACTTTCATAGAAATTATTTTGTAAATTTAAATCGAAGGAACTTTTATGAGAACGGTACCTTAGTTTTCCAATTTAATGTCAATATCAACATGTTAGATTGATCCAAATCTTAAAAAAGGGTAATTTTTTTTCGTCGGTGATGATCCGGGTTTTTAAAGAATCAATATTGCAAATCAAATTTGCAATTGAGGGCACTCTTAAGTCGAAATGAAAATATTGAAATTACCTTATCATATCTACTTTAAATATGATGAAAAATATGATTAGAACACCAAATACATTAAATAATCCTCGCTGTCTCGGGGGCTAACCTCAAAAGTACGATATCGGAAAGTGCGATGTTTAATATCGAAAAAGGAGCAAAATTGTTAACTAATAGTACTATACAATTTTTGTCAGCAGTGTTGATATGAGGATCTCAATTTTTTTAAATTAACTTTTCATCAACGCAGTAGTCTATGATCTTAATTTATCTTTAATGCTCATGGCGCCCCTGCGTAATATTCGTTGGCTGCTGTTCTAAACGGAATTATTAAATTTACAGTACATAAAATTAAGTATACATGCTTCAACTAAGCGAACAATCCCAGTGCATGTTTCTATTACTATCTACTATGCCTTCGGTACTAATTGCAAGTGCCTCGGGATTATTTTCTTTTCGTGGCCTAGAAATCTTGATATATTATTGTTTATTCTATTCTATTCATTCAGGTTTTTAAGTAATTCCTTCTAATATATATTTTCTATTTTTCAGAAATGGAATTCGACGAAATACCTAGAGGCGTGCTGGACAGTACTAAAGTTACCATGCAAAGTACCATCGATGGGAACATAGAGTTTGATAAAGCTATTCAAATTGTCCCTAAGTTGAACCCGATAAAACTTAACATAATAAATACAGAAAAAAAGTCAGTAACAGCAAAAAGCATTAAAACAGTAGAAAAAGTCATTGAAACTGTTGATAAACAACAGGAATTACATCCATTAATCCCTGCCACTATCAAACCTAATTTAAAACGTAAACATTTTTCTACACTGCCCAAAGTAGTCAAAGGTAAAGAAGTTTCCTCATTGTGTAGTATATCTTAAACGAATACACCCACTCAAATGGATGATTATGTGTAAATAGATTTGTATATAATTATTCCCTCTCGAATAATGTCAACTGTGATGTAATTGTACGTATTTGTATGAGTCATGTAGAAAATGTTTTGTAAATATAAAAATATAACTTTTATGAATAATCCTTCTTTGTCTTCTTTTCCTAACTAAATCTATGATCAAAACTTAAAAAAACTCAAGAAATCATTCTGCTATCGTCGATCAGCTTCTGTAAAGGGAGAGGGGAAAGGGCAATCCTTCAAAAGTTTATTGTTCATAGCATCTCCACAGCATCTGAACTTGTCATTGACTACATAAAATCCTTATAAAAAGTTACTCCAATAAGCAATGATATGAATTCATTTGATAAATAACTAATAAATTGCATTAGTTCAACGACAAGTGCTAAATTCATGGACTCATATTCATTGATGAAGTTGCGCAAGTTTAAGCATTCTGAAATTAAAAAATTGTTCTATTCATTACATACATTCATATTCATCAATTAAAACTGAATAAAAAGAATTCAACGAAATGATGTACCTTTGAACAACGACGCATGAAATCAATTTACACTTGGTAGAAGTGTTAATAGTACTGTGATTTGCAATGAATCAAAGAAAATCAAAACGTATTTGAAACTTATTTTTCACCATTATTTGCAAGTTGCCCTGGAATGAGCCATGTAAATTGAATGAGGTTAACGAAGTCCACGCGTTGTTCATTAGTAGTTAGATTCGAAAAAAATGTCATCAACGTGGTCAGCGATTAGGAAAGTAGCTATATACTTTTATTAACCTTTTCTCCATTCTTTCAAAGCTATTTCTGCCTCGATTAGTCATGACAGCTCATTTAGACTCTAATCTGGAATAGAAATAAATGAATTTTTAGTTACACCATGAAATTATGAGATTTAAATTAAAATATCAACGAAAACATAAATTAGATTATCACACGAGTAAAAAAAGCCAATATCCACAAACTAATATGTATAGCAGAATATTTTTTATTTCTATTCAACTTACGAGTCAGAAATAAGAATAATATCAACGAAAACTTTCTACGAGCACGCGGCAATAGAGAACTAACTGCTAAAGCTGAAAATGGCGTCTGCGCAAGTAGAAAAGGTTATATCTTTTTATTCATGCTTGCGCGCGCAGGCCAATATGCGATTATGCATTCCAAAATCCTACTTTACTTTCAAGTCTTTACTAGCTTAGGGTGGCTCTACATAGCTGTTAAGCGCTCTGCCTAACGTGCTGCGACACGCACGTCGCTTAGCGAACGAGACATGTAGACCCCCGCCCTAGAAAGAATAAGAAATTTTAGCATGTAAAGGGCCCACCTGAATCTAATGCAGTGATTATATAATTTTTATTATTTTTTTACACATTTGCCTGCAACTACACACACATACACAGACGTACAGACGTACACACTGTGTGAATGCTCAATTATAGACTTCAATTGAGTCTATTGAGGAAATATTATTTTATGTGTAAACAGTTAAACCCTGATAAAGGTTGATGAATTGTTAAGTTTGATTTATAATGAAAGTGTATACTCACTAACACTTATGAAAATAAGTTTCGCTACATGAGTACGTCGATACGTATAGCAAAATCGTGGAAATGACTACGCTTTAATAACAGAACGTATTAACATCTAGAGAATGTTAATTACAAATACCTTGTAAAATTAATAACGTTGGGTTCCGCTTGGGCCATTCACTAGTGAGATTTTTTAAATATTTTCCATTGCAGAATAGGTTCATTGCGCGTGTAAGGAAAGGAGATATATAATGGAACCGAATATATACGTACACTGGGTTAACATCGATTCTGTTTGATCCAACAGAGTGGTGAAACGTGTTTAAGCATAGAAAATTCCAGCGTTCCATACTTCCATCGTAGAATCGAGTACTTGTCGAATCAGCCAAAAACGAGTGCGCGCGCTTCGACCGTTCTATGCATATCGTTTTTAATGGTCCCTGAAGTTAGTCTAAATATTAGCGCATTCTGCGTTGGCGCGAAATTTGACGTGAGTACGTCGAATTCGCATTATTGCGAACAATAATAACATAAAATTAATACACGAAAAATAGAAGCTATTATAAGCTGCCTTGGATAATTACTCCTGTATTCTAGTAAGAAAATATTACATGTATTGGAATAAAATGTATAATAGTACTTTATGCAACGAGTGTGGCTATGATTTTTTTTCAAAACGAAGGATTACATCACCAGCCGAATGCGATAACTACACGTGCTCTGAAGCTTTTTATTTTTCCGCTCCCTAGGCATGTAATCTACTATTATAGCTAATAAGCTAATGAGTAGAGACAAAGTTGCGATTTTTAGGTTAAAGTTCAATAAAAAGTAAAAAGCATAAATAATTTTCTTTCTTATTTAATTGAAAAATATTTATTATTCATTCATAAATCAGTGTTACATACTTGAAACTCAGTTATATGCACTTGTGTTAAATTGCTTCACTTTTTGGACTATAGGGTAATTTTTACCGTTTCAATTTTGAGTCAAATCTGCTAGCAAAGCGGACATTCCAGCAGGATTATCGGCAGGAACCTGTTAAAAAAAGCAATAGTTTTACAATCACAAGTTTAATAACTTTGAAAGGTTTAAGTTTCTTAAAGGCTAACAGGTAGCTTAAAGTCGAAAAAAATTTTAATTCATTTTCGAATAGGATTTTTTGTCTCTTTTCTATTGCATTTGTCAATACCCCAAAATTTTGATTATTTACTGAGATACAGCTCTTTCCGTGAGCCTTTTTTGTATACTTTTCGTGTTAAATTTTTTCTTCTTTTGCGTTTTCTGGCGTTTTACGTTTTTGCAAAATGCGACCGCAATCATTGATGTTCTGAAGACGTGTACGCGACCCTGGTGCCTTAACTCAATTTGTTCGCTCTGAATATTACGACAACAGAGATGCATTTTGCAAAAACGTAAAACGCCAGAAAACGCAAAAAAAGAAAAAATTTAACTCGAAAAGTATACAAAAAAGGCTCACGGAAATAGCTGTATCTCAGTGAATAATCAAAATTTTGGAATTTTGAAAAATGCAATGGAAAGGAAAAAAAGATTCTATCGCATCATTTAAATCGAGGAATTTTGACACAGATAAAAAACTATTCTTCAGCTAGATGAGCGTATTTTTCGTGTCAGTAGTACTCCTGAAATTTTCTATAACCTTTGGACTTAATAGAAAGTTTCAATTAAAAAAAAACGCTTCTACTCGTCGATTTTGTAGATAATTGGCTATCAATATTAACTATAAAAATTATATTGTTTTACGCACCATGTGACCCGCTCGATTGATCCAGTAGAAAGCAAAGTTACTGCTGCTCTTCTGGTAGCCTTCGATTACTCCATCAACGACGACTGGCACACGTTGCGCTGTTTTCCATTCTAAATACCTTGCCCATCTCATTTTTTCAACCCAAAGTAGGGTGCCTATTTATAATAAAAAACTTTTAATTTTTCAACTTTCGAAATATCTATAGAAGTAATTTTAATATTAGAATGGAAGCAGTAAAATATACCTGGTGTGTCCACTATTAGATCTAATTGACCACTGTAGACAAAAACTTTGAGATTTGTTTCATCTAGTAAACGCTGAACTGACATATTATAAAATTAATTTTATCGATGTGAATATGTATACATGGTTTGAATTTCATTTTAGAATTAGAAAAATTATAAATTTTAACACATTATTGAATATGATCACTGACTTACCTACTTGAGTTACAGGCTTCATGAAATCAGCATAGAGCGAATTAAATACTTTATCACTTTGAGCACCCCAGATTGATGGTAATTTCAAAGTATCTTTGACCTTCGTATTCATCAACATATTTAGTCCTTCACCGTCACGTAATACAGTTTCTCGAACCAAACCTTTAAAATAAATAAATTTAGAAAATTAGTAAAACTTTCAATGAGTTTATTCATTTATTCAATTTACTTTTAGCACTCTCTTCATTATCTCGAAAAACTCGCATCGCCTGACTAGTTCTGACTTTTGTAAGAATGTTATAAAAATCAATATTTCTGGTTACTCGCATAATAACATTTTCTGTATAAGCCCAAAGGTTTGTTGCTAGTGACCACTGATTTGTTTTTACAGCATCTCTCGTTCTATTAGCTGCTCTTTGTATGTCAAAATATCCACTGGTATCAACCATGCCCTATTAAAAAACGTATATCAATCATATCCGGAATAAATTTAGAGGTAAACAATGATTTCATTTGCTTATCCTGTACAGTTTGCAAAAGGTATGGAGCATAAGTCATCACACTATCTTCGGGCGAGATCCAAGCATCACCGAGACCTACACCCTTTAGGTTGCTCTTAATAGATCCTGCTTTTTCAGCCTAAGCAAAAGAGTAGGCATTGAATTACATTAATTTTTTGTGTTCGAGTTATATACAAAAAAAAGTAAAAAAATACCTTGTACCAATTAAATGCGAATTCAGCTGCCATCTTACCACCGTAAGATTCCGATGTAATATAAACTGGTACATTTCTGAACTGTGGAACCTGCTTGTAAAAAGCTCGCATGCATTCCACCAAATCGTCGGCAATTTGAGCATTGGTCCTCGCGAATGCAGCCGATGATGTAACATAACTGAAGCCTGATCCCACCGGGTTATCAATAAACAAAACGTTGTAATCTCTTACCTAGTACAGAATTTGTTTTGTATTATAAAATTAATTAACTTATTAAATATATTTAATGTCTGAATATGTACTTATTAAAATCGAACTCACTAACTGCAGTGATAAAATATGGAACTTATCCGAAAATAAACGTTCTTACAGATGATATACAATTTTTATCATAATTTTACGATGAAGTCATAAATAATTCATTTTCTTGTAATTTCAATTAGATTAGTGAAAAAATGACTTGACTTTTTGACAAAATCAAGAACATAATTATATACTAAGTAGATAAAGAAAAATTCTAAATGAATTTTATAAGTATAATTCCTTACCCAGGTATGATTACGAGGATTAAGATTTACATCTAAAGGCCCAAGTTCCATAAAATTACCATAGCCCGTTGACGAAGCCCCTGGACCTCCCTGAAGCCAAATAACCAGAGGTTTTTCAGCAAAGTCCGTTGTTACATTAGCGTAGTACAGCCACCAGAACATATGGGCTCCAGGGCGAACCTCGGCGTAACCCCAGTCTTGCGTGTTGTCACCAACGCCTCGCTTAGCTTGAACTTAATAATTCATTGGCATATTATTTTTGAAAATATTTTTAGTTGAATTTCTATTTTTATTTTATTGATTCATTGTCATGTCATTTCCATTAATCGCATGTATAGATAGCTGTTATTTTATTTTATCATTATATATCAAATGAATAAAACGAGATGTTTATCTTAATTTCAGGAATTTGTTGTACAATACACTCATAAACTTCCGATTAAGTTCATTACGATAATAGATGAAATCATTCTCTCAACATTGAAAAGTATTCATAATTTTCAAATTAAGATAACGGAAATACCTTTCACTTTTTTGAATCCAAATAATCACAGTGTATTTCTTAAAAATTATATATATGAAAAAAGTAGTGATCGAATTAAATTTTGATTATTTGTATTTTTAGAAGAAAGCATTAACAAAGAAATTTATAAAAGTAATTATTTGTTTACAACAATTCGTAAAAGCTTCAAAAAATTAATTCTTGGTTGAGAAATTTTAATTAAGTTGCTTTTCAACTTTTCATTTAACGATTGCCATAGTATATTATTGATATTTGGAGTATAAAATTTTTGAATTATTATGATGATATTTAAAAGATGAATGCTAGTATAGCACCGAAACTACGACGATTATAATATATTCATAATATTACGTAGAAAATATTCTTGTTTTAATTTTCATAAACATAAAAAAGTGATAAAAAAATTCTTAGCGAGGTTTTCACTTGTTATTTCACTGGTTTTTAACTGATCAAATTTAAATATAAGCTTTTAGGACATAATTTCAAGAAATTGATTTTGGAATTGGATTTGTGGAACGAAATGTAATGACTTACCATTACAGATGTACAATATGCAAGCTACCGTCAAACCTACGATTCTTGAAGGTGTCATTGTATGAACAAGTTATTGATAACTGACGACGATTTTTAACCGTAGTGCATCGATACCCCTATCCAGAATCATTGTTTATCTATTTGAGATTAGATAAATTTACATCAGAACATCTATTCATTTCATTCAGTGTCAAAGAAATGGAGATAAATATCAGTTTACTTTAGTTTGTGTTTTTAATAGCCAATAATTTGTTTTGAAACAATACCTATGTGATTTTGGACGTATTATTTTCATTAATCTGATTAATGATAATTACCAAGATTCTTAAAGAAAGTCCGAAAAAAGCGGAATTTAAGATTATTCTTACCACACATTCATATTTATTTTATATAAATGTATTTTGAACAACTAACGTTTTTTTCTGAATGAATTTTAAATAAATAATCATTAAGATTAACTATAATATTTATTAAGAAACGTATCAAATAATTTATTAATATTTCCAGCATTTACCTTTCATTAGTTTTTATTAACTATTTGAATTGAGAATATTCAAATTACTTATAAAGACTGATAAAATATTAAATATTAAATAAAAAGATGAAAACTTTAGATATTTATACCATGATTTAGTACTATGATATACTCCTTATTTATTCAAAATTTTATTAAAAATCCTGATATACTTTCAGTTAAATTAAATACAATTAAAATATGAATCTGTATGATCTAGCACCTGATGAAAAAAATTGTTCGTCTCATTTACAAACTTAATTTTTGATGTTTATTAAATACGGTGTACTCAATCAGTATAGTAATGAAGATAATAATTCAGACCAAGGCCTCTATAAATATATTTAAAGTGAATTTAGTTCTAGTAGCTCGAATATTTTTTGAATTATAATTATTTGCAAGGGCAAATGATAAAAATGGTTAGTTTTTACGATATTTCTGAGCAATTACATCGCATTATCGGAGATAAAAATTATTATTTTCTATGAAAAATTCGGCTACCCAACATTTTGTCCCGACCCAAGGTTTTTTTTAACTGACTGAAAATTTCAATCAACTTTGAAGCAAATTTTTTCGTTTTTTCTTTGTCTCTGGGTTTAGAATTGTATGTATTTATGTAAATCGATGTGTCAATCTATGAGCTAAAATTTTACTTTAAAAAATTTTTCATGCTTTCCCGAGTGTATCGGGCTGCCTGATTTTTCGAGTTTACCCGCGTTTCGGGTCATCCCGAACCCGACACGACTCGATACGACCCGAGTATATCGGGTATTCACACATCCCCCCTTTTTTATATATTTTTGTTTATTTGAAAACTGTTTCGATGGAGACAATAATCAATATATAGTTATAAATGATATATAGGGGTTACATATGTAAGTGTAGTTTCTACGTGACAAAGCGTGCATGAACTCACATGAGGCTCTTCTCATTTTGACTACGAGTTAGGTTTCGATTACGAAGAGCGAGAAGTTCAACATATATCTATAGGATTTTGTATTTTTTTAATATTGAGTTGCGGAAGTCCGGGTTTCTTAAATTCACACATCCCCAATAACAATTTTCTTTTTATTTTTTCTTTTTCAAATATCCTAAAAACGATCGAAAATCGTCTTACAGCTTAAAAAATTGACTTTCAAAGATAAGTATGTTTCATCGTTTTATTACGATTGTTAATTTATTAAGAATTTTAAATATTTTTTTAATCCAATTTCATTTCAGCTCGGCAAAATTACTTTTCAATTTTATGCACAAAATAAAATTACCTAAACGTGTTTGGAATTATTGACTTACTATTTACAATTTTCAAACAATAATTTTATCATTTTTATGAAATATGAGTTATATGAATGTGAATATGAATTAAAAGTTAAAACAGTAAAATCTTAAGTTCTGAATGCATCGATTTTCTACTAAGCGTTTTATTTTCAATAAAATTGAGTTGCATTCACGCAGTGAAAATTTGGATTTTCTACACAAAGTTTTATCTTTTATTATGTATCTTGACATTATTTAATTCATAAAGCAGTATCCTTTTACAAAAAAAGTTCATTCAAATATTTATATTTTATGTTTCAGTGTACAGTGAATCTAAAAAATATTCTCTTCTTTCTCATAGTGCAACCTACCCAAGTGAAAGTTTTGTAGTCATTATAACCACTATCATCTTTCGAAACACCTGGGGGCGAAGTGCAAATGTGCATTAATTATATGTATATGACGGCATTTTTCGTATAGTGTTTGGAGATTGAAAATGAAAGTGCTGCAGAACAAGCAGAGTTAAGTCGGTTTGATTTTATGATATAAGGAAAGTATAATGCAATAGTAAAAAAACCAGCATGAAAATGTATCAGCCGTCTTTACCTTTATCATAAGATATGGTTGATTCTCCTGAAATCTGCTTTTTGCATGTCTTTATGCCATATTCTTAAACTAGTGAAGATGAGCCAAAACTGGCTCGGTCATTCATTCAATATTGTTATATTCTTCATGATAGGACATAAATATTTCAATTTTTTAGGGTCAGTTAAATTTGCCGTGAAGATATGCATGCCAAATGTCACCTCCGTGGCATGTCTACATCTCAAAATCAACTCTATTTGCATGTACCATGCATTCTCATTAGCACCTGACCCTATAATAACTATGAGACCAGCTTCTATACATCCAGAGTAAAGTTTAAGTCTATTATAGGGCTTTGAAAAATGTTTTAAAAAAATTTCCCACGCAATTGAAAAATGTCTCGGATTTTAATCATGCTTCTGAATAATTTCAAACATACCGCCTGCTTTGGGTCGCTAACTCATTTTTGATGTCGCTAGATACGTAAATGTCAAGTATTATAGCCCAGCTTTCGATTGGTGTAGGTTGCGGGTTCAAATTTTACATTTTATCGATGCTGCGATAATTATTCTATTGAAAAATTCACGTGTGTCAAAAAAACGGTCACCTCCGTGGACATGAATATCTCGAGCTATGATCATTCTTTTTAACCGCTCGCCCCGTCAAAAGACTCGTTTTTCATGACCAAATTTCGGGTTGTGCGGAAAATTTTGTGCGTTTCTTATTTTTCTTACATAGTTGATCAAAGCAGCGATTTGTCACCTCCGTGTGTGTCACCTCCGTAACCGAAAATAGTCGATTTTAAGCATAAAATCGGACATAGTTTTCGTAAAACGAAATCTCAAAGCCCCAGATTCAATAATTATTCATATTTTATAGTTTAAAAAAGGGTAAACTAGTTCGCGCCGTTCAATATGACAAAAAAATTTTCACCATTTTTTCGTTTTCCATACCCGAAAAAGCAGATTTCGGGAGAATCAACCATATACGAATCGTTGCAACAAAATCTTAAATATATATTCAGGACTTTAGAAAAAATTAATTATACCAGGAAATTCGAAAAATTATTTTTGAAGTTTGTTTTACTAATGGTATAAGCCTCAATGCAGCACTTATCTGATAATCAATTTTGGCATTTGTGACAAACATTTTTTTCATTTATAAAACTTTGTACGACATCTTTAGTTGATTCTGTTGCTAAAATGTGGTTTTCTTATAATTCCATTCGGAACAAGCACTCTGATTCAATTAATTTAAGATTATATTTTTTTATTTTAAGATCAAATGCTTAGTAAATACCATACTTGATTTATGACTTAAGGTGGCTCATCAGTAAAACGGGTCGACAACAGATGTTTATGAAACTTTGCAGAAATGTCATTAAAAGTGCCCTTGATATGCTGTAGAAATTTCAGCATGGGTTATCGAACTAATTTTTGAGAACGAAGCCGTTGAAAATAGCAAACTTAACATGGGCTCTTATGGGACGCCATCAAAATTTCATACATTTTACGCCATAACTTTTTTATTAAACAACAGATCTTAACCAAAAATGAGTATGTTATGCTTCAAGTTACTACCTTTCGATTGGTATGTTAAAAATTACCCCTTATCGAACTAACTAATGAGTAATTAAACAAAATGTGTGTAAAATCATTAATTTCTTATAGTGCGAGCGGTTGCCTGCCTAATGCGAGAAAGAGACAGACTTACGCCTCGCTGTACTATTGTTATGATTACTGACGAGCCACCTTAAATGCAGTGAATATTTGTTCGAAATTCCTAACGATTTTTCTTTTTTCATTATATTTCAAGGTGTTAGTAGAAGAATAAACTTGTTTTATGTTAATTTTGTTGAGTCCATGTTAAGATCCGATGAGTGCCTATTTGTTTGTTGCCAATTACACAACTAATTTCGACATAGCAGAAAATGCACTGTGGTCAAAGGGGAACAAATTAACGGTGAAATCCGAAAGATTCCGACAATCTTCTCGAGCTTGCTCTGAATTTTGCGAGCTATTCTGCAGTTAGTCAAGCAATTACGCGCGAGTATCTGCTCAAGAGAAGAATTTTATTGCCTTTTTTTTTTATTTTGTTTTTAAGAAAATACCATTTTCCGGTGGTCACGAGTACAAATTACACTCGCGAGATTGGGTTAGTATCTAAACAGGCTAAAAAGTGGCCCACATTATCGTGATTACGCGTACAGCAGAGCCACGATGATTGCGAGAGCGTAATAGTTATGCAAAGGACGCAAATAGATCCTGCATAGGATAGGTTTCATGAAAAGGTGAGCGGGGCTGCGTGACTTCTCGCGACGACTGACGCTCTTTTACATGTGTAGCGCGCGAGGCGATGTCACATGGCCTGTCTTGGCATATAAATGTGTTACCTGTATATAACTATACACGAAAAACCCAGCCAGCCGACGGAGAAAGCGCGAGACTGAAATTTATAGTCGATGGCGCGATTTTTTGCGCTACCGAGGACTACACTGCATTTTTCTGCTCGTCGGTGCATCGATAGTGTCCTTTTTTTCTTTCGATCCAAGACGCACTTTATATTTAGCAAACACACGTTCACACTGACTCTTCTCGTTGTAGCGAAGAACCACCGATCATAAATGACGCCGTGACGGATTTTTACGTAAGCCCGCGCGGAGAATTCTCTTATAGGCCTCCCGCTACGGGACATTCCATATTTCCTCGCCGCAGTAAAGCATTTGTTTGGGGCATCTTGTGTGTTATATTGTATGCGAATGCTGGTTAAAAAATTGTAGCTGCTTTTTCCAAGTGTTACGCGCACTCGCACTCCAGCTCGTCGCGCGTAAAGGCAATTATTTATCTTCGAGCATTGTTCATCGTAAACGAAGCGGCAGTTTTTCTCTTTTCTTTCTTTTAAAGCATACATACGAAAATTGCTTTGGGTATTAAAAACGTCAGAGTTTGCCGTCCATGTAAATGAATAACCATAGCCTCCGTAGCTGACAGATTTAACAATTTTCTTTCCAAAGTATTGATATACTATTTCATTATAGCGTCAAAAAAGCTAATGGATATTGTTACTTTATGTACAATTGATATTCAGTTCAATAAAAAGTTTTTGAAAAATAATTTATTTTATTCATTTGGAAAATAAAATTGAGCGTGAATAAAATTATCAACAGGGATCGATAAATATTTATTTTAAACATTCTAAATAGAAAATTCTTAATGGAAAACTCGAAGAGCTTGAGTAATCCGTAAAAAGTATTCAAAAGATAAATATGCATTATTTTGCGTATAGTTAAGTAATAAACTTTTGACAGTCAAGATGCTGTCCACAACGCCTGTATCGGCTGTCCGTGTAATTTAGATTAAAAGAAAAAGTAACATTTTTCTGTGCTTTTATTTTCGGCTTACTGAAATTTTAGTTAATTAAAAATAAACTATTTCTGGAACATCCTCTTGAAATACATAAGACGTCATATCAGAATTTTTTACCAATCGGCAGTGCAAAAAGTTGGTGGCTTACAATTACCAGCAAGGTAGTCGTACGTTAATAAATGGGGATTACGCTGCATTCAGTTCGAGTTACCGCACCAATTTTGCTCAAATGCAATGTCTTTTTCATTTTTTTTCTTCAGTCTTAAGATTCCAGTTGTATCAGACAAGACAAAAAACATTGCTTTGATACGAAATTGTTACTGTTTACTTATTCTAAATGAATCAAAGAACGAATACTTTTATTTGCAATCCTTAATTTTTCTGCTACTAAAATCAACTTTTGGAATAATTTCTCCAAAACCGAATTTTTGAAAATGTAATTTATATAAGTGGACATTATGCTTATTTTCGTTTATGAATGCTCATATGGAAAAGTAAAAAAGGAAAAAGACATATAGATAGGAGTAAACGACCGCGTGCTCTTGCCTAACGCGATATTAAAATAGCGACATTTTCAATGGTCTTGTGAAAGCAATAGTGTTTTAGTTGTGGATGGCAAGTGATGAGCTATGCAGCTATATAATACTCCTTAAAGTTTACTAACAAAATAAGAGAGAATAATTATTGAAAAAGCCCTGTGGAAATCGAGTTAACATTTTCGTAATTAAAAAATGCAGCGATACTCTTTAGAAATTGAAATGATATTTTTTTGTACTGTCCCGTGCAATTTTAGAAACAATTTCAAATACTTTTTCACTAACAAATTTTTTTCGTAGTGTTTAGTGTTCGAGTTAGAAATGGTCAATATTAATTCATTTCAACCTTCAATAGGTTTCAATAGAACATCCAGAAAAACTTCAAAAGAATTATTTAATATTCATCCGGCTAATGTTAATGACATTTTGAATAACAAAAAAAATGAAAATAAATCGAGAGATTTTTCACTATATACTTTTAGAGGTTTTTAATGGCGATGGGATCATTGCTTGATGAAAACTAGTAAAATGTAAAAACTCGATCATTCAAGGGGACACATACACCTTAAACTCGAAAATTTATTTATTGTTCTATTGAGTAGGATTTTTCCGTCCCTTTCCATTGCTTTTTTCGAAATTCCAAAATTTTGATTTTGCCCTGAGATACAGCTGTTTCCGTGAACCCTTTTCCTATACTTCACGTGTTAAATTTTTTCTTTTTTTGCGTTTTCTGGCGAGTAGTGTTTTTGGTCATCTATCGTAACTTTCAAAGGGTACCGATTGAGCTTCAGCACTAGGGTCGCGTACACTTCTTCAGAACATCAATGGTTACGGTCACTACCTCGGATGAGACGATCGAACCAATAGGTTGCTCTCATACGGTACTTTTACGACTTAAATTTCGGTAAGTACGAAAAATGGAAAAAAATGTGTGCTTAACTGTTCAAGCAGAGCAATCTGCCCATTAGATCGTCTCATCCGAGGTAGTGACCGTAACCATTGATGTTCTGAAGAAGTGTACGCGACCCTAGTGCTGAAGCTCAATCGGTACCCTCTGAAAGTTACGATAGATGACCAAAAACACTACTCGCCAGAAAACGCAAAAGAAGAAAAAATTTAACACGTAAAGTATAGGAAAAGGGTTCACGGAAACAGCTGTATCTCAGGGCAAAATCAAAATTTTGGAATCTCGAAAAAAGCAATGGAAAGGGACGGAAAAATCCTACTCAATAAAGCAATAAAAAATTTTCGAGTTTAAGGTGTATGTGTCCCCTTAATCATTCAAACTCGTGCCAAATCATCAAATTTCATTTTTGTTTACTTTGTTCGATCACTAGTCAAGAGTATAAACTTTGCGAAATGTGTTAAAATTTTGGCCTTCGATGATCCCGTCAGGAAATATCCTGTTTACCACAGGATAACAGACTGACCGAGAAAAACTGATGGAAAATCGACAATTTTCAATATTTTTTTACGGTTTCTTTTACAGTTGAACTTGTTTGTTTTCCAATTTCAAATTGATTTAACTTTTCATTTTCAAATGCAATTGAAAAAAAAATAATTTTTGTCTCACAAAGCTATGTAACCCCTTCAATTGTATTTTAGAATTATGAGTTAAAAAATTCGTTATTTCATTGAATGAAACTACCCATGGGATCGTAATAAAATATAAGGTACAATATATATACTTTCTTTTGATGAAGAACTCAAAACATTTAGGAATGAATAGCAACATTTTCAAGGTCAAGTGATCCGCTTGTTTATTTAAATCAAAGCTAAGCAGATTTGAGAAAAGTGAAAACTATTAATTAGTAACTTTTACTTCAACTTCAAAAGCATTGTACTGAGTATTTAAAAGAGTTACTTATATCATTAATTTATTTTAATGTGTTTTTTGATCAAAACAAAAATAGTGTCAACAATTTTAAATGCAGAAGTACCCAAGTACTGCGTTCCGCATTTCATAAAAGTCTTCCTTTAAAAAGCGACGAGGAGTTTTGTGGCATCTTTGTCGAACAAGCGAACCCCTTAGCAAGAAATGATAAGTTTTGGAATTTACAAATATTTTTTAAAGTTTTGCGTATCTTTGAATTTTTTTTTTTTTTAGATTTTACTTAAATTAGCTAATAATTTCTTAAGATGAATAGTTAAGATATATATTGCGTTAGATAGACTAGAACTTATATTGTTTTCATGTTATGTGAATGGTTTTCCTCAAATCTTGTATGCATGCTTACTTTTAGATCATGTTTACAAAACAATTTCACTGCGAATTATTATAATGACGTACTATTAAAAATTCTGAAATTTAAAAAATGATTCCAAGGCACAAATAAGGAGCTAATAACATGAAAAGAGTAAAGCATTGCTATTTAGAGCTAGTTCTAAATCGACTAATGAATTAACCTTTATTTGACACATTTTCCTGGTGTAACGTACTTGACACACTGGGGTTTTTCTGTGCCCCTATCAAATGAATTGTTAATAAATAAATAATCTCTTAAATATTTCTATTTGAAACTTTTTTACGAACTTTTGAAAAGTTTATTTTGAAGACTGTATAAGTTTGATATTGAAATATTGATAGTAAATATGTTTAACAATAGATTTAATTTTTGTTGATTTGGATACTTTAAAAAAACGTAGAAAAAGCGTGGGGTTGATTCTGCCCCAGTGTGTCAAGTAAAGGTTAATAAAATCTTATTTTTTCACATCGGGCACATTTTATACTTTTGCAGATAGGAAGTAATAAGGATTATTCAAAAGTTCAAGTTACGTCAGGGCAAGTAATAAAAGACCATTATGTACGATAATTGATGTTTCACGAGCAGACAATAATGCAGCACACTTGTAATATATACTTTCTCTGAAAAAATCCGCGCGATTGCGAAAAATTTTGGAAGCCGATGATACGCGTATAGTCGCTTTGGTACCGAGGACAGCGGCGGCGCACGCATGCAACATAAGCTTCGCTGCACGCGCCGTCACCTTGAATATGCATCGCTAGGCGCTTTTGAAAAATGAAGGAAAAAAAAATCACGACGAACGAGTATATACATTCAAGTTTATACTTTCTCTCGCGGTCGTATAACGCGCGCCGGACAAGCGCGCATCCCGACACTGTCGGTGGCTTGTTTGCCCGTACTATTAATGCGCGGTATTATAAAGTAAATTCACGTGCGTGCGTGTGTGCGTTTGATTACGCATTGACATTGAGGCGCGCGTTCGGCGCAGTAATTACGTCCCCATCACTGTCAAGGTGTATAAAGGCGCGTTTAGTGAGCCGACGCGCTGCTACGTATATCATGTGTTCACGCAAATTTACTCTATCGGAAACGCGTGGACTCGTGCACACATCTACACGACGCGGGATCCATCAAACATTAATTTTGAGCTCCTAATTGTTAAGAATTAATCGCTCGAAAGGTATGAGATATTTTGCGCGCGTAATCGCGAGAAAGCTCGAGCGACAATTTTTCATATGCGAGCATACAAGAGAATAAAATATCCATATCGAAATTTTGCAATCGATTTTTCAGCGCGAGTCTCATTACGCTCGTACTTTTAAAGCTGCATTTTTATGTGCCCGTCTCTTTCTCTCTCTGAAATTTAATTTATACAAACAAACATGCGAAGAATAAAAATAATTTTCACAGTGCTGCGCGTCGCCATGCTATTATATCATCCGCACTGCACACAAGAAAGCCAAAGATAGAAAGCACTTTATGTATCGGCGAGAGCCAAGAAAGCCTCGCGAGTCGCCGCGGTACGTGCAACATAGAACCAGGCGATGGGAGCTTCTTTCGCATTGCGCGCTGCAATTTTTTGTCCACGATGAGCCATAGTTGGCACGATGAGGGAAAAAAATACTAATCTTAACGATCCTGAAATGGGCAAGGCATGCCAAACATCGATCGCATCATAAGGCTGGTCGCATAATGTGCGCGGCGATCGCCTGTAAGTACGCGATGCATCATTTGGCGCGCTACACCGATCGCGTCCATCCACGCATATCCAAAGCTAATGGCGATTCCACGCGCAGAGACGCTTGGAAAAGTCATCATCGCGACTGTATGCGAGTCTATTTTAAAGTCAAACACAATCAACGACGAGCAACCTGTAGCGAGGCTGCTACTTCGCAACCAGCCTACGCACACACATACGCGCGCGCACGGCGCGGGATCGTACGTGAATGAAATCAAAAGTATGTGCACTTGTAGCTTGAGTTTAACGCACGATAAAGCACAATATCGCCATGGCCCAATGTTAACGCTGCACCTCTACATTAAAGATACTCCCAGTCGCTATAATAATACACCGAGTGAAAGTATTGCGCGACGCTTCCTTAGGAAAGGTGTCACCCCTCTCACTGCCGACAAATTCTCCTTTCTCTCGCGCAAGCTGTTACCTCACAAAAGATCGTGCGCGCACCAGCCGAGCCGACCAAAGAAAAATAAAACACTCCGATGCGATTACATTATACGCTTGGATTATTGCAAAAGTAGTCCTTTTAGCACGGTTACAGGAGGGCGCAAGCGCGCGAGCTTATTCAACTCCTTTGATTTCGACTTACACACCGGCCTGGAGGAGGATTTTGCATTTTTTGACACGAATGAGTCGAGGAGAATGTTTTGTTTGATCGTTTTGGACATTTTTCCGCGGAGAAATTTTGTAATCTTTCGAGTCTGTGCTGTATACCGACCAGTTGGTTTAATCAACTTTTTATCAATTCGTGCAAAGTCTTCTGCACGATAGCTCGAAGATTAAAATTGTATAATCGTGCCGATGAATTGTTATGATTAGTCATCTACCTTAAATTAAAAATGTGATCAGGTCTGTAAAGAATACTTTAACATGCTTTTCACCATTCAACGTAAGCTCCTCCATGAATGGATGTTTATTTATACAATTTCGAGAGAAAGTATTCATCGGTATATTTATAAACTAGGCAATTTATTGATAAAAATATAAAGCTTAAATTTGTTTCATTTTATGAAGTTATTTTTTGGTTTATGGCAGATTTAAAGAAAATATTTTTCATGAATTTTATTTTTGATTCTGCACCATCATGATAAAATAATCTTAATATAATACATTTCTCGTTATACGGCTTATAGTGTGATCGTACAATAATTATTAACCTCACCTTATTTGTAAAGCTACGCGTAATTAAACAACATAATTATCACCGATAAGTGGTGGGAAAAGAATCACTACGGTCTGTCGATAATACGACCATTATTGTCTGATTTCCCATCAAATGAAAGTGAAGAAGCCAAGGATGCAAGTCTTCTCAATGGCACAACTGTGAGTTTTATTTTTAGCAATAAAATAGACTTGAAATAATCCCATCAGCACGAGCGAGTGCAACTTAAACTTTGCGTGTTACGCGTCCGTGAACTTCTCCAAACTCACACGCCTTTACATTGTCCTATACAGCCGTGTTTTTTTCATCAACTTTTTTTTCGTATTTTTTTTTCCTGCGCCGATGCGTATGAAATAAAAAAGCCTCAACTATGCCTAATGAATGACGAAACGAACGCGCACTTCGTAATGGAGCTATGGGATACTATATATACTCCTGATCGCATTGACATGACGTTTATTCTACTTATAAGCGATTGATCTTAGTGCGTTAAATGTTTCGAATTTACGCGAGGTAGTACACGAGTGTTTCCAAACTATCGATTCAGTAAAAATGATTAGTCGAGTGATCTGGGTCGATTGCTCCGATCATAAATGAATCTGTATGTGTCAAAAAAAAACACCGTGGTACATTGCGCAAAAAAATTAAACTCCAACGAAGAAACAGGCGCAAAGATATAAGTCAAGAGCGATTCCAATCACATCTGTTATTGACACTTTCAAAGCTATTGCAGTGTCAAAATATTCGCGCACTTTTTCTCCGCGCATAAATACGGCTCACGTCAATCAGAAATTTCAAAACTAAGCGCTCTCTGTACTGTGTATACATTTTGCAAAGAAAAAAGAGTCATGTGTACTGACCACAACGCTTAGTAGCTCATGCCATCGTACTCGAGGAATCTTTACAGGTACCATTAACGAGAAGCGTCCAACTTTCGATGGAAAATTTCAACGCCGTCAAGTTTATCGTACTCGATCATCACCGAGCGATGATCTACTTTTTTTGCATGGATTGTCATAACTGAAACAAGCTGAATGACCCTCTGATCCTGCGATCATTATTATCGAGATGAAAGATCTAGTGTTTATTGTAATTATCGATTTGTTTTTGTGAAATAGTAGCTTGGGGCGACAGCTAATTATAATTTCGATATTTTAACTCCCTGGTACACTTACTTATCTCTTGAGCAACGAATGAGAAAAGATCGTCGTTAAAGAAAAAAAAACAAAGGACCATAAAGATGCTTGAAAAGGTAGCCATAATAAGGAGATATACGTGACTCATTGGCACGCAAAGGATCCGCTCGCCGAGGATTACATGATCCGGATCAGATCGGCGGCGAGGCTGTTATGCAGTCGGTTTTACTGGTCGATTTCGGTAGGACCTCTCACCTTCCACGCGAATATATCGCCGCGTATCACGGCAAGCGCGCACAATTGAAAAAGATACAAGCGCGTGGGTCTGCCTGCTCTCTCTCTCTCTCTCTCTTTCTCTCTCTTTCTCTCTGTCGCGCAGCTCGCGTCGTATGTGCTTTCTCACCGCCACCGCTGCTTGCAGCCTCGCAATCGGACTATAGGAGGAACATCCTCGGCCCGCCTCTCCCACCTTCCGAAAAGTTAAAATAGCGGCGGTGGCTGTAAGGAGGATGAGGAAAAAAAAAGAGCCCCGCATGGATAAGCACCTGATGGTTATACATGTGCCCCACCTGCGGCTCGCTCGCAGAGGACTCCATGCCCAGGAGGCTCCGTATATATAAGCACCGACGAGCTAGCTTCATTCACCAGACGACTCCTGAAAATCTTCCCGTGGGGCTGATAAATCGATACAGCCAAACAAACGAATCGGGTGCATGTACGACTCTCTGCGCCTGTAGAGTTGTTAAGGTGTGCATCGATCTTCCAAGAGACTGCGATCGAGTCGCGAGCCGGCAAGATGCGCTTCTTCGGTCTGGTTAGTGTCTAACTCAGTTTCAAAAGTGTTGCCCATAAAAGTTTTCAATATTTGTTGTCGATTTTAGCAAGTGATTTCTCTATCGTGTGCGAACATAAATTCATTATAGTGTGTCATCAAGTGCAGTGGTGCTGAAGCACATGTATTTTAGAGCTTTTGCCTTACGCCTGTGATCTGATAAAGCTATTTGATCAAATCATTGATGAAAAAGCTCAATTAGTTTCAAAATATTGAAAACTTTCAATTGGAAAACATTTATTTTATTTTGTGGCAATGGTTTTAATCGACAAAACTTAACCAATTTAAAAAATACTTCACGTAAAATTCGAATCCATCTTCTTAAATAATGAACTTTCAACTAAAAAATGTCACCCAACTAAATATCTTTTCTAATACTTTTTTTTTACATAGAAATTCTTAATCTTTACTTTCTTTGTATTAACTATGTTGTAACTCAATAGATAAAAGTTTGGTACTTTGCTTTCAATAAAATTGCTTCTCTACCAAATATCTGCATTAATAACAATTTAAAGACTTTGATAAATTATTTTTTAACTACGATAGTTTCATCTCATTGAGACTTGAGAAAGAGTTAAAAATAAGAAAATAATGCTTTTAAGCTTTCGAAATTTTGTGAAGATATACTTTGTTAAGTCTTACAAAATTTCTTTCGTTTAAAGAACTGTAAACAAAGAAAAGATCACAATCTTTCGCGATTCAAGAAAAAGTAAGTAATTGTTACGACAGTTATTTGTTCTCTAAAAATATTATCTATTTGATTTCAACAATCACAATTATATTAATCGAAGATATATTTTCAAAGAAAATATTGTTTTATCACCTTTTCGAAGTTAATATATGCGTATTCCAGTTTAGATCTCAAAAAATTGTTACCAATTAAAAATTTGTCAACTGTTTAAGTAAATTTTTCTAAAATAATTAAAATTTATCAAATTTTTTGAAAATTCAGAATTAATTTATCAATAAAAGTATAACTTTCTTTCAAATACTAAATTTGAATATAATGTGTTATAATTTCAATAATGATTGAGATGAAGATTCGTTATAATACCTTGTGGTTTGTGAATATTGGACGTCTTTGAAAAGAAAACCATCAACTAGGTTACTCTCGGTCAAAAAAGTTTGAATATTAATGTGGATTTCCAAGAACAGGATTGGTCAATTTTAAACTGCGCAACACTAATTTTCTAATTTTTATACATTTGTTTCATCATTTAATCAGTGTCGCTAAAAATGAAAAACATAAAACTTTATTTCTTTTAAATATGCTAATTAAAAAAAAACTCTCGACTAGTTAACCATTATAAAAATACGTTGAAAAGCAAACATTTTCAGGATTCATTAAGTTCAGAGAAAGTCAGTGTCGGGAATGACGATAATTAAATTGATTTTCGTAAGGCTTATTAAACCGATATTTTTTTTAAACAAGCTATGAAATGTTTAGAGAGGTCAAAAGCAAATTTTTCAAGTATATAATTCAAATTTATATTTGCTAGTCATATCAAGTATTACTTAATGCATGATTTCTCTCTTTTCAAGCTCTCCTTCAATACAACTGACGTAATGTATGCACTCATGGCTAGGAGATAGAGAGCTCTAGATCGAGTAATAATCTACCAACCGGTATCCTAAGCACTTCTTATGTGTACTCACTTTCACTGCTTTCTGTTATTTTGCACACATACACGTACACATTTATTTCTAGGACGCCCTATCGCGCGCGCGCGCCTTCTTTGTGCTACTGCTGAGGCTTCTGCTTGCCAAATCATCTAATTGGTAAATAATAAGAGAAGGATGTGCATTCTGCGCACTATGCGGAAGCACGCCGTTTTTCTTCACGCAAAAAATGCGAGACTTTTGTAATCTTCTAAAGTAAAACATACTTTTTTTATCCTAAGCGAAAAAATTGCAGTTGTTAGAAATTCTGCCGCACAGTAGTTAAAAGTCCTCAAGATGCATTGGCTATGCGCAGTACAGCGCAATATGTGTTACCAATTAAGGCGATTGTCTTTGTGACTTTGAAGAATGGGTGAACCATTATGTATACATGTTCGATACTTCCTCTATTATGTGCATGTAGTTCTGCTATTGATGTGCATGGTCGTTTTATATAATAGTACCGTCGAGGGCATAGGATTTTATTTATAAGTCCATGAGTAAGCAGCAAGGCTTTTTTTACCAAACGATGATCAACTAAATTCATGAAAAAACCAAATTTTTCACTTTAATTATACTACTTCTACTCAACATCAATATAACTCAGCATTAGAAGAAAGTAATTACAGACACGTTTTTTCCACTGCAATAATCAATCGAATAAATTTTAAATTATTACGATAGTTAGAGCTAGCGAAGTATTTAACATAAAAACATAAATGGCTGTTTACATCCACAAAATTTTACGAACATAAAAATGCAAGAAACAGCGTTGAAGTTTTACTCGACTATTTAGGGTAACACTACGAGAAGATCGAATCACTTTCGAATCGCGTAGGGATCAATGAACCGATGAGATTTTATTTATGTGTAAATGCTTGTAAACATCTATCCTCTCTTTCTCAACGCTAATATCATCGCATTTATTAAATGGCACAAAGAATTTATCATCCGTATACAACGTTTTCACTTTCTTTTCGATCCTCGTTCAACACACTTATGCCTTTCACGTTTAATTTCCTACACATATAATTGTATATGCAGATGCTAATATTTTTCAATTTGATGAATCGGTTGTCTTTGTGTTGCAGATTTTGCTGGGATGCCTATTCATCGCCTCAGTTTGTGGAGTGCCCACCGCTCTTGTAAAGAGAGAGTAAGTTTCAAAATCAATTCTTTTTTCAATAATGGCAGTTGTAAAAGATTGTTCTTATACAAATTATACACGTATTAAGAATAAATAGTGTTGAGTCATTTTGAATTATTTTTTAAAACATAGTCGTTTATGGTTGTCATGTTTTGTTAGTGTCTTCAGAAAGCAAAAAATGTAAATCTAAAGAAATAGAGACTCACCACCAACCCTTATATTTATATTATAACTACGTCTTTACAGTGACGATCTCAACTCTGACAAGGAAACCATTTCGAGTACGGATCATAGATCCTTGCCAAAATTTTGGCGTGGTTCATGGTACTCGATTATAGAGCCCTTCACACTTATTAATCAGTTTAATTCAACAGTAAGCTATTAGTTTAATGTAATGGGTCTAAGAGACCATTTAAAAAATGATATACGCTCCTGCTAAAATTCTTTGTGGTTTTTTATATTCAAAAAGAATGACTTTAGCGGAAAAATGTCAGGAACAAAAAATTGTTATAGGGACACACCAGTAATAAAACCTGAAATGATTAATAGGTGTAAAATAATGTATCAATCAAGTTTCAACAAATATTGAAATTATCCATATTTTTTGCTTCATTTTGAATGCGAATTATCTTGCATTATAATAGGTAATAAGCATCTAAAATTGAAATTTGTGCCAAGAAATTCAACACTTTATTGTTCTTCTTCTTTACACTTGTAATCGATACTTTTTCCAAAGGACGAGTCATATTTTAAAAAAAATTTTAAAAAATTTTTTCTAATTAATGCGCGAAAAAACTGCGAATACGAAAACAAAATACCGCGAATACTGAAGTTGGGTCATAAAAAGGGGTATAACGAATACGGAAAATCGCGAATAACGGGGTTTGCCTGTATACAATTTCACATTTATAGCCATAAAAATGTCCCAATGACATTTTTCAAAACAATCAGAATTTAATTTTTTAAATCAATCAGAGAATACATATACACTTTTTCAATTTTTTTATAAAACAGTCTATCACGCATTTTCAAAGGCGTGCACATTTCAGAGGGATTTGTGATTCAAAGATGCGAAGAGTGTACAATGTAAATATTTTGTATGGATACTTTTTAATGTAAAAAAATGTATTATATAATGTATTTTATAAACACATTTTAACAAAGCTGAACACCGTTGGAAGTCGATAAATTTATTAAACTCTTAGATTTCTTTAATTTTTTTGTTACTTGCTCGTCTATAGTGAAATTTTATTTAATTAAAAAACTGTTGCTGTTATAAAATTACAGAAATAATCTTTATTTTTTTAGAGCTCCATTACAGACTTATGGAGCCCCATCTTCGAGTTATGGTGCTCCTAGCGATACATATGGTGCCCCATCTCCACCATCAAGTAGCTATGGTACTCCTTTTGGAAGTGGTGGTCATTCCTCTAGTAGTTCAGGACTCTCTAATTCATATGGAGCACCCGCCCCTTCATATGGAGCACCATCTTCTTCATACGGAGCACCGTCTTCTTCATACGAAGCGCCATCTTCTTCATACGGGGCACCAGCTGCCCAATATGGACCTCCAGCCCCTTCTTACGGTCCACCTGCTGCCGCCCCAGCTCCTCAATATGGCCCTCCGGCTCCTGAGTATGGACCCCCAAAGCCTTCTGGATCTTGGCAAAAGAAAATGTCGTGGAAGTCTGAATGGGTTAAAATTTGGAAAACTGAAACCAAAATGACTTGGAAGAAAGAATGGAAAAAAGTGAAGGTACCAGCATGGAAAGAAGTTCAAGTGCCAGCTTGGAAAGAAGTTCAAGTACCTGTTTGGAAGAAGGTATGTTTTTTCAAGCAATAAGTGTTGGCAATACTTACATCAATAAATTTCACTTCCTTACGAGAAAGTGGAATGAGTCAAGTACTGAAATTTTAGTTAATTTTTTATTATGATAAATTTATCTTCATGCTCACTATTACAACCATTTGACAAACAGTAAAAACCGTTTAACTTATAATTTAAATTAATTAGAATTATTATTATATTTATAAATAACAAACTTTACTTATACATAATATCTAAATATTCTTTGTAAAGGTCCAAAAGCCCGAATGGAAAGAAATTCAAGTTCCTGCTTGGAAAGAAATTAAAGTATCTGAATGGAAAAAAGTATGGAAACCAGAATGGAAGAATGTTCAAACTTCAGAATGGAAAGAAATTCAAGTGCCTGAATGGAAAAAAGTCTATAAACCAGAATGGGTGAAAATTGGAATTCCCGGAGAAAAGCATCTTGGTACTGACGCAAATGGTTGGCAATATACTAGTCACGATCTTTGGAAAAAGAAGCTGATTTGGAAACCAGTTTGGAAGAAAATTTGGAAAACTGAAAAGAAGCAAGTGTGGAAGAATGAAAAGAAACTTGTATGGAAAGAAGATTGGCAGAAAGTTTGGAAAACTGAGAAAAAACAAGTATGGAATACTGAAAAGAAATTAATATGGAAAGAACAGTCTGTCCAGGCTACTGAAACTCATAAGAAACAAATTTGGGTTACGGAGAAAAAGGAGATCTGGAAAGAAGAATGGAAGAGCCGATGGGTACCAGAAAAAAAAGAAGTTAAAGTGCCAGCATGGAAACAAATTTGGAAACCCGTTTGGGAAAAAGTGTGGGTGCCAGATAACAGCCATCATGAAGAAAATCATGATCAAGGTTACAAATACTAATCAATATTTACCACCATTGGTGTTCAATTGGGTTCTATGAACATTACATGGAAGTTTGAACGATACCTTCACACTGATTTTTATTTTTTACAATAATCAGTTGCCAGTACGATGATATATTAATTTTAATCGTGAAGATTTTAACCGTTTCAGTAAATTAATATGTTACTTAGTAGGTAATACATTCTTCTACGCGATCGTATGTTAATCTATACTTTTTTGTAGATGGAATTTTTGTAAATTGTTTGAAGAATTTTTATGAACGGCATGTTATAGATGGTGGGACTATAAGTACAACTGTATAGCAGTGATATATGAATGCAGTGCAATTAATTCCTGTAACAATTTGGATGTAGATTATATCCAAACTCTAAATAATAAACTTAGTCATACGTGGTTAATTTCACATTTTTGTAACAAAAAATAGGTATAAATAACAGATGGTTGTTGATAAGTGCAAGTAATTGACTTCTTTTATAATCTTTGTGCAAATACGAGTGAGTTGATACTTTAAAAGTACAAACAGTTTGTATGTGTGGCTCTTGAAAGATAATCAATTGAATGACTCATTTTATTTTGTAAATAATTTTTATTGGATGTGTAAAGTAAGAATTTTTATACACTTGAAATTGAATATTTTTCAATACAAATAAATACAATGTATTTTACAAATAGTGTCATTTATTTCATTATAAAGTTTTATATTATATCGAGCGATTTTCAGAGATTTTACCAATAATTCATATCTTCATACCAATTAGATTGAATTTATTACCAATTCTATGTTTTGTATGGACAAACATGCCAAACTTGCGTGTTGCAGTCCTGCATAAAAAACCAATCCCACCCTAGCCTGTACAAAGCCGCATATAGCATGATAATACGAATATTATTTCTCCAACAGCTCTAATACGATTAAAAATTCTTAAAAAAAGAGCCAACAATGGTACATGGAATATAGTTGGCTTATAAAGACAAGGCCATGTATCGGGACCGTTTTTTTTTTTCATTAAATAAGACAATCCACAATTATAAGAGACGTTTTTTGAACGCGTTTTTTTCTGGAAAAAATGTCAACAATATCAATATTAACGTAGAAAAGTCGACAAGTAAATATAGTTTGACACTGAGAATACCTTCAGCCTTTATTTAACAAAATTTATGTTAGGTGCCATCTCTTAAAAAACTAAATTTTGCTATAGATTAGAGGTGCCTAAAATTTAAAAGTTTTTGAGAATTCATTTAAAACAAGAAAACAGATTTATTATTTTGTCAACAGGAAGCTTTTTGGCCATCAATTGGCCGTATTTTTAATCATGGTGGAAATCAAGAATTGATTTTGACGGTTTTTTACGACATAAAAACAGAAAATACTATAAAGTCTACAACTAAATGATTTGTTCCAAGATCGTCTTTTTTAGTAAATAGTAGATAGCTAAATACAGCACTAAATTAGACGACATTTTATTTAATCGGCTTGTCAACAAACCTTGCCGGATATTTTTTACCCAAAACAAAGTCTTTGAACAAAGACTTTCATCGAAACTTAAAACTTTCCTTATTATATTTGGATAATTAAATTCTTTTTTTCCTTATTATTTAATAAGATATGCGATTGAAAATTTTCTCGCGGGAAAAGTATAAAAAGATTCTCTTGAATGAATTCAACAGTCGATCTCCATTTACGAGTTTCAACAAAATACAACCATGAAATTTTTATCTCTTTTCTACATGGCTTTGGTAGCTATGATGGTGTTTTTGGGTCAAACCAATCTTGCCTCAGCTCAAAGAATTTGCCGTAACAATCGTGACTGCCCAAGGCAGCAACCACGTTGCGTCGTGAACTACGGTCAAACTAGAGGAGTATGCAGAAGATAAACTCGATGAGAAAATGTGTTCGCAAAGGTAAGTGTAATAAAATGATAAAACAAATACTCGGTGTGAATATTTTTCGTAATGCTTTAACAAGCTTTAAATTATCAAGTTAATTTCGATATTTCATAGAGACAGATTTCAAATATACAAAAAAATTAATAAATTGTACCAATAAAAAATAAAAGTCGATGACTGTTAAATTAACTGTTCATCACTATTATTTATGTCTAATCTTAAGCAAATCCAGTAAATCTTCCAATATTCTGCACATACACATTTTCATGAAGAACTTTTTTTAAGAAAAATTTTGTTGTACTATAATGTTAACATATGAATAATGATTAAATTTATTTTCATGAAATATAATAAAATTTTTGATTATCTTCTATGGGATTTAAAATTTTTATTGCAGATTATGTTGCCGAATCATGTCTAATTCAACGTAAAACTCTTCTTTATGTGAGCACTCAATAATGAAATAAAATATCTCAAAATGTATACTGTCTAATATTGTTACTTTCACCCATTTTTCCATTACCGGAGCTAAAAAAACCTTTTTCTTACTAATTCCCTCAGAGAGTAACGTAATATTGTAAGCATTTATCTTTTCTTTCTTTTTCTTTTTTAATAAAAGTACAAGCTCATATTAAGGCGGTAACTTTTTTTGCATGATAGAACTATTGGTAAAAAGTAAATCATGATTTTGGATGTATGGATTATTCTTAACTGCATTCAAAACAAGTTATCTGCGCAAAGCGCCTGAAAAACGGCAACAAGACAAGCATTGATGTCACGAAAGAAACTCGTCAAGTAGGGTTCGTCTAAAAGTATTATAGGCGAAGGAAAAACTAAAATGTAATATTAATTCCAGTTATAAATATTGTTACGAAACTTTTAATTTTTTATCCTTTTTTTGAAGGTATCTGTTTCAAAGTTATGTAGTTTTCAAATTTACCATCATCTAACACAATCTAATCTAAGAATTATATAACATATTACAACATCGTTCAAGTGTTAAGAAAGCGCCAATTATATGCATAATATTTATATTATTAGTGGGAATACAAGTACATATAATTTTTATCAAATGAGAAATGGATAATTCACTTTTATTAATCATGATATTTCACGAGGCTAAAGTTCAAACATGCACATTATTTTGATCGTCCATTATTGGCTTTTATTATAACTAAGCTTTGGGGTAATCAATGAACAACTTGTTACATAATTTTCTCGAGGAGTTATTAAATAAATTTGAGTTGTAATTATATCGCTCATAGTGCATGCAATATCAAATTGATATCGTCTGGTACACTTGAACATTTAATCAAAATAAAAACTTTTTTAAGGAATTGCAATTGCACCTTATGGTTAAGTAACTGAATTTTAATTTTATACTTACAATCACAATAAGTTAGTTATTGAGTAAGTGGATTAGTAAAGTATAAGGGATGTGTTACAATACAACAAGCAGACTCAAACTTCTGACGACCGTCTAGTTGAATTTGGTTTCGTACTCTTGGTTTATGGCAAGTATAAAAGTCCTTTCAGAACGATCAGATAAACCTGAACTCAAAACTCTGGTATTTTTTTTTGTTAAAAATAAAAGCAGGCTTTATGTTTGGGTTTTGCTTAAAATTCGATTAATAATATTTTTTAATGTGCTTGGGAAACCAACTAAGAGAGGACTTGTTTTTTATACGAAGCTATCATCATTACAAATTCGTTCACTATCAGTAACTATAGTAAATGAAAGATTTTTTAAAACAAAAACTTAATATATAGATTTTTGAAGATGCAGAGCAATGTCAAATATCGACGCTACTGAATTAATAAGTGGTGTTCTATAATCTCTATAATCGGTGTTACTTTTTTTATTAGCTTTAGGTACAGATCGAGCAAGAGTCCGTTGAACTTGCTGTGCAGCTCATATATTTATATTTTTATTTAAATTCGAATATTCGAGAAATGACGTGTAATAAAGAGAAAGAAATATACCCAGTATTATATATCATGGTCAAGACTCAGTTTATGGTGTGGAAAGCGGGCGCGGCTGGCGTTCCGCTGCATATAAATACGCGGGAAAAATCGTGGCCGCTCGCACTCTTACGCGATCGAAAGTCGTCCAATGCCAGTTTCATACGTGTGCACTATACGCTTCTGTATGCGCTAAACGAGCTTTTAAATATTTCAAACCAGATGTGTGTTGATATTATCCAATGGGAAAGTCTATTGACTAAATTCAAAAGTATTCGTGAAACTGACACTTTTTTTCAACGCTCGTAAACCATTTCTGTTTTTACTGACTTTGCACTTAATTGATTCGCGGTCATGTCTCATCATGTAATTTTATTTGCTTAACTTAATTACTCACGTATTGATGAATATTTTATGCTAGAACTCGTGTATTTTTACCGAATGTTTTAATGCTTCAAGTGAGGCTGTCACGATAAACTTTATTACCTCAAATATTATAGTTGTGAATGAAATGCAAAGATCTTACAATCAGTGGTGGATTAGAAAAGGTGCCACCCGCACACAAACATTTATTTGGCGCT
The DNA here is from genome assembly GCF_000599845.2 of Trichogramma pretiosum. NCBI lineage: Eukaryota > Metazoa > Arthropoda > Insecta > Hymenoptera > Trichogrammatidae > Trichogramma > Trichogramma pretiosum. The sequence goes on from NW_019641687.1 coordinate 323,921, forward strand.
CATGCAATTCGAAAACAATTATGAGAGCTTTTACTAATTTTGAAGAAATGTAGAAGACATTTTTGGTTTAAAGTAAATGATTAAATGGTTTTCTAATTTAATTTAATTTTAAAAACATTAGCAAAGGAATATTTTTTAAATTGCAAGGAGACATAGATACCAAACAGCGTAAAACATAATTTGCTTTCTTTCCTTGTTATGTCCGTATAAGTTTCGGACGTGCGCATCTCTTTTTCGTAACTTTTATCAAGGAAATGGTGTCGAGAAAAACTGGGGATGGAAAATCCGCCGGACCCTTAGCATATTGCTCGAATAAAAAGCACGCATGAGTTGATTACGCGAAAGACTTTTTGTAAACCAAGTTGTTTTGAAGAAACTGAATAAACACACAAATACATTAATTTATTCTCATTGTCTTTACGTGAACGTGGATTTTTTTGTGATTTTATCGCCTCAGTAAAGGCAATGGGAAACAATTTTGTATGGCGCTGTGCTCGACGAACCTCTGTGAACTCAAATCTTCACAAACGTCTCGTTTGTGCATTTTTTCTCCAAAGCGATGAAAAATATGCGTACAAAAGTTTACAAATGCACGATTTCATTGTTGATGTCGGTATAAAATGTTCAACAAGATCTAAAAAAAGGCCAAGCAATAATTGATATGATACACTAGGAATCTGAACAATTTCGAAGAGGATTCTTAATCCAAGATATGAATTAAATTATCACTAACAGAGTATTATCAAGTTCTAATTGGCTCGCCATTTGTTCGTAACAACTTGTCAAGCAAGCATATCAGACGGTTAAACATTCGGTGAAAAGATGTAAGAAAATCCCATCAACACTCTGGTCGAGCCCCTTGAAAAGTTGTCGCCCTGTCTCGGCTCTCGGCTCGAGCAGGCTTTAGGCCGCTAATGATAGGTTCCCCGCACGCACGTGACAGCTAAACAAGCTCCAATTTTCTCGTTCCCGCATACATAACGATATATAGCGCTCTCGTATCGGTACGGAATCGCGCACGCGTGTGCGTGTACTCGTACATGTTATACCCAGACACTCTCACTCTCTACAATATAGAGGAGATCGTCAGCTCGCGCAGACTCGTTGTTATTATATTTTCCGTTTCGTAACGGAACGCCACTACAACGACTGCGTTTTGTACGTCGTATGCGTGTATAGCGTCCGTGTGGTGCCATGTACAAGCTCACACGCGTATGCGCATACTGCAAGCATACACGTATATACAACGGCGAACGACGAACGAAAGTGAAGTTCATTAACTGCCCGCGATTCTTATATAGCTTTGGCACACAGGACACGCGCGTTATATACGGCCAGGCCGCAGTCACATATATGTGCATGTGCCGGAGAGGTGCACCGAGTACACAGAGCCTCGTGGTCTCTCTCGGGCTAGCATATAATTGCGTTCCAGTTGCTCGCCGTCGCCGTAACCAAGGAAGTGTAATTTACTCGCTCAAAATTGCGGCTTTCCGAGGCGTTAGAGCTTCTGGTCTCTGTATGTTTCTTCTCGGCGAATTGAGACGTCGTTCACTGCGGCTTGTTTACTTTCGTTTAGCCTTATTAACTGACAATCAACAACGTGAGCCTTGATAAGCCATAAAAATCAATGCCGAATTACAATTGACTATCCACATGTTAAACGAAGAAAAGAGGGTACTTGACCTTAACTTTGCTAAATCAACTATGCATTTCATCATCCTTTTCCTGCAATTATTTCGATTCATGATCAATTAAAAATGATCTTTCGGTCGGTAGTAAAAAGTGCAGCACAGAAAAACTATCAAATTCCACGGGTAACTTTGCGCAGAACCTCGGTGAAGATTTTAATAACGGTATCGAAATTCGCAGCCCTTGGACAAAAAAAGGCCTCGCATTTTGCAGCTGCAGTCCTACCGCAGAGGTGAAAGTGCACGCGCGCACGAACGGATTCCGCTGCATAGCTCTCGGGGATTCAGTGGCATATATATCGCGAGCTCGAGCAACAATCACGTGTCTCTTTTGGCAGAACTCGCTCGCGGCTTAGATATCTGCGAATCAGCTCCGACTCTTTGCTGCGCTCCATCGTATACTTTGCAACGAAAATCCAAAGAAAAGTTACAACATAATATTGTGTTTACGTCGAAGCTGCTGCTGCTGCTGCTGGTATGTACGATGCGCCCACGCGTACTGCAGCAGGAATAATAATCGATTTGGAAAGGTGCCCATCATTCGGCGCTCTATGCGCATCATCGTGTACGCGCACATAGTTTCTCTCTTTTTCGATATCCAATTACTGTTAAATCATCATTGCACTCGAGTGTATGAGCGCACTTATATCCACACACACTCACAAACACATAGAACGTTGACGAAGTTGCGAGAAGATCCCCGTTGGTGTATATAATCCGCGCGCGTATATAAAACTCATTTCCCACGACGACGGGAAAGTCTGCGTATAGGTATAATATAATACAAACTGCAGAGGCGCTTGGCGCGAAGAAGGGAGACGAGAAGCCGAGAATGTACCGATATGCAGTAATGATAATATTGGACCATAGTCGGTGCAATAGCTCGCATATATACCGTATGTATACATCCGAAGCCGCTGCTGCTGGAGTGCGTTGCATATTATGTACGGCCGATCGCGGCGCACTCGGGTGAGAGTGAAAATTGCCATCTTTCGAGCGCGCGTCTCGCGAATTTTAAAAGGAATTTGACTACATCCTCGCGCTCCGGGCGTCGTGTTGTTGTTTCTTCGTTTTTTTTCCTCCCGCTTTTTCATTTGAAATTTTAAGGCTCGCGTATTTACGTGTACGACGCGTGTCCGTCATACCTACATGTTAATCAAGACACCTGTGAGTAATTTCGTTCCGCGAGTTTTTTTCTCAACTTTTTGCTCCGACATTTTCGCCGTTTTCGGTGCAATACGCGCGATGTACTGTTACATACCTGCGTTACCGGAAAAAAAGCACTCGCGATCGCGCGCGCCTACATCCATCGCCGCGGCGTTTTTAATAAAAATAATCTTGTTACAATGCACACCGTATTGTACGCAGCGAAGAAACGAATAAAATCCCTTGCTTAGCTTTCATCATTGTCAGTCTCTTATAGACTGAAGCATAACATTCCGAGCGCACAATGATGAGAAGCGACGCTCTAAACGAGATGATTATCGTGGCCGTCTTCGTGTAATGTACGCGAGCTTTTCTTGTGTGCGTGTGCATTATGTCGGAGCGAGCGCCGTTATATACATTTACAATGTGCCTTTATAAGCAAAAAAGTAAACAATTTCGTTGAGCCTTTGCAGTATCGAGTAGTCGTTCGTTTGACGATTCAGTGCTTTTCATGACTTTTAGCAGAAATATTCAACTTGTGCGAGTGTATGTATGCCGATTAATTGACACGCGGTGTAAACTCGTAAAAAAACATCGGTGAATGAAACATTTGTGAAGATTTAAAAAAAAAAGTCATTGTCTGATGTACTTGTTGTTTTAATGAACATATGTGCAAAACATAGTTTTATTCGTTCTTAAATGCATTCGCAAGCGAGGCATCGGATTAGTCATCGTCGCAGAGTGTAAACAGCGACGGCAGTTGCAGAGCTGCTCAAACAAAGCCTCGAAACGCCTAGGCGCAAATTGCGTGTTTAATTTTATTAGCCGTGCGCTGCTCGCCACCGCAAAAGAATATGGGCTTTGCGAAAGCAGCTCCGTATATAGTAGCGGCACTCGGCGCGTATACCGTTTGCTAAAAAGTCCGCGCGGCTGCAGTGGCTTCTGAACTGCGTGTAGCCGCATGCAGTAGTAGTGCAGCTTCCCTCGGCTGCTCGGATCCACTCCGCGTGGAGTTTATATGTACACTCGCGCGCTTATTACGTACCCATGGCGCGCGCTCGCACGAAAGTCAGTCTCTCGGATCGCAAATTGCAGCGCGCTTGCCTGGCTGCTTGTGCGCCTCGGCGCGATAGCTCGGCTCGCTCTGCATGCGGCGATAAATATTAGATAAGCTCGCATATCGTACTCACACACTCGCGTCGTTGAGGGAGAGAGAGAGAGACTCACCAGGAAGATGTTGCGTTACACTGCTGCTGCTGCTGCTGCTGGCGCTGCTGATGTTGTGCTATTGCACGAGTAAACCGCCCGACGAAAGTTTCGGACTCTTACATCCGATCAAAGTTACGTAATGCTTAATCCGAACTTATGTAGTACTTTCAGGTTGGCGCGCGAGAGAGCCTCGAATCGCGCATTTCCTGGATTATCGCAGATCGAGTTAGGAGTCGTGCGAGCAGCGAATCGTGCTACTCTGCATCGGCTTTATAACACATTTATATTTTATACAGGCGCTCGTCTATGTATATTTCTAGTATGCGCATCGAAATCAATTTGTCTTAATTACAATTGACGAATTACGAAATTATAAACTACGAGATGTATGCGCGTGATAATGATATATGCACGGATAAACATGTGACATCCAGGCAATTATTATGTACTCAAGAGATGTGTCTTTCTGACGCTTCTATATGCGGACTCGAGGTGAAATTTGCACGATGCAAAAGATCTGATATCACTTTGAGATGATACTTGCATTCTCTCTCTTTTCTTTTCTATCTCAACTAAAAATGGAAAATTATTTAACATCACAAATATAATATAGTATATAACTTTTATTGACCCCTTGCGACATTTGATCATGAAATAAAGAACTATATGAATAACATTTATTTTTATTTCTTTATTATGAAAAAATATTCATCAGCAGATAGCGGATTCTGTATTATTGATCATTTAATTATTTTTATATTTTATCACACTAAAATAGCACAAAAGTACCAAGTAAGACAACAAGTACAATTTTGACCAATTATCCATTCTTCTCCGTTTTCAGCATATAATCGATTAAATCTCTTACGGAGCTTTCAATTCTGTCGCGATAACTCGCATCCAACTGCATTGTCCGCAGCACGAAATCTTTACGACTGTCGTAAGAATATCTCTCGATGTCTTTCTCGTACAGTTTGGCCGACTCTCTGCTCAAGAGAGCGATCGGGAAGTACTGCACTGCCGATACCAGACCACAGACGCGTTTATCTTCGATATCTTGGCATACCTGCGTTTTCGAAACTATGCTATTTTCATCGTATCCATTTAGCAACAAATTGTCAACTAAAGCGTCGTAATAAACGTCGATGAATTGTTTCTCCTTATCCCGTCGGTCTTTGCTCGTCGTGTTCAAATAAATAAAAGTCTGAAAATCGATCGCGGCGTTGACATAAGCGGCCATTTGGAAGTCAACGAGGACGCAATTGAACGGCTCGCTTTGATTGAACATCATGTTGTTGGACCAAAGATCGCAGTGGCATATAACGTTGTTTTGCTTCTTTACGGGCTTGACCCTCTCGATCGTCAATTCGTAAGCTTTCAAAATGTACTCGGGTCTTAATTTCAAATCGAGCGCAACTGCCTCGGCAACTTCGATTCCGGCCAGCAGCCACTTCCAGGCCAATCCAGTTTTCAAGTATATCTTCTCGTCGAAAACGCCGGGATAGACCTCTTGGAGCGATTGGCGACCGTGTCTCAGCTCCCACAACATCGAGGCGGCGTGCAAACGAGCCACGCTCGTCAGAGCCGCAGTTACGTGATCGTCTCGCAGCGACGACGCCAATTCGTAATGTCGTAAATTTTCCAAAATCAAAACGTCTTCCTTAACTAGGTGGCACTCGGCGATCCAGGGCTCTCGGCTCGCGTAATTATTATCCCGCAGCAAGCGCGGCAGTAGGTTTTTATAAAATTCGGCTTCTGTGCGAAAGAGAGCTCGCTCGTACGGGCGTCGATTCGGTAACGCGCACTTGACAAAAAACTCGAGCAGCCGCTTTTTAGAATTATCGTCCGAGCTGACTCGCGCCTCGATCCTCAGTAATTGGTGGACGGCTAGGTAACCAAGAGGCTCTTCGGAGAAAGGTTGCAAGTGGCAGGACAAGATTTCAGCATCCTTCGTGGAAAAGAACTGGTTTGTTAATTTTGTAATTTCCTCGCCGGTCAAAATGTCAGCGACGTGCATCAGATTTTTTTCGGCCATAGTTGCAGCACACCGCGGCACTGGAACGAGCAACTGCTGCGCACACCGAAGACTGTATCGTGCACGCTCTCCGGGCTCAATTCAGACACGCTTTATCTTTTGGGTCATTCTATATTAAAATTGTTGTAACGCGTCGTTTGCTTGCAGCTGCGCGACAAACACACAATTTGGTGCGGTTAAACATTTTTTCGCCGTTCAATGTCGTCGTGGGTAAAGTTGAAGGCTCGAAAAGAAAGTCAAACCGATTTATTTCAACGGCAGAAAAATGACGATTGAGCTTGAAATATGCATAAAATTGTATTTACGTAAGCTTAATAATACTCACATTGCAAAGTTAATATCGCATATATACTAAACGAGGAGTCGCTTTTTTGTCTGGCAGACTTCCTATAATTTGACAAAACTACGCTGCAAGTTTCTCCTCGGCACTCGGCCGGGGCTCGAGAGAGAAAAAAAATCCTTTCAAGCACGTTTGATTCATCAATCTCGGCACATGCGCGCGCTCGCGTATATGTATACTGTGCTGCAGCGCCGGCGTATGTAACATTGTAGCGCGCGGCCGCAAAAGAGAAACGATCTTCCATAATAACTCGTCGTCGATCTCCTGGCATGTGCTCACGCAGTTATATGTGTGCACGGACAAAAACTACACGAAGAATCATAAAACACTTCACAATAAGCAAACACCAATAATCATTTTCTTCGCTTGCGTAACGAACGCCATTATTATGCTCGAATATTAGTTATCTTGTTCGAATGGACTGCATTGTTCATTTTTCAAGGAAACCGCTACGTATATTAATAAGTGTGAAATTATTTTTTTTTATCTTGGAAAATTATAATCTTTTACTCTCGGTGCAAAAAAGACCACTGGCTGTTCATTGACCATTAGTTTTCTCTGTATTAAAGAGTCCTTTTGTTACATATGAAAATTTATAAAAATTATGATCCCTGATATCAACAATTTCTAAATAACTTACCAAATTAAAATAAAATCAATTTTTCTAAAAATTTTTAAAAAATCCAATTGAGCCACTAATTTTTTAAATAATTTTTACTCATTATGAGTTTTATTAATGCCACAAAAAACATTAACAGCAGTCAGCACCTGAATAATCCTGAGCAAACTTTCCCAAACTATGTTAGTAGGCAATAATGCTTTTAGTATTCAAAGCATGGTATGCCGATTTGTACATGCGCTGCATGAAGCCCCCGATCGTTACATCACTCAATTCTTATCACTTTCATACAAACCCAGCATGTATATTCATACTTTCGTTCTATTTGGCAGATAATAGAAGCCAATGATATCTATAGCCAAGAGGGGCTCATGTAACTTTCATGACTCATTTTAGCTATGACGTTAAGTTAGCGCATCGCTTTCAAGTTGGCTCGTACTCGAGGCACTTCGCAACGATGACAGTAAAAAAAATTAAGGAAATGCGTGCGTGTGAAATTAATCCAAAATTGTGTACCATCGTAAATTCATTTAGGTGTTTTTACGTGCCACGGATATAATAATAATTAAAGCGGCGAGTGTACACGCAGTACTGAAATGTTTACGCGCTTATTGGATCCCTGCAACGAAATTGAAAGTATTCTTGTTGAGTGCCGTGTACGAAAGTACGCGCGTGTTCGCATTACTCTCATCTAACGAGAGTCGCGTTCAGGTGCACGATTTTAAACGCTGCGTCGGGCCAATTACATCTCCACAAATGGTCCGTGCGATCGGAATGAGTATTAAAAAGCATACGAATCGACGAGCCTGTACGTAGTTTACTGTGCAGCCAACAAGACGTCTATTCATTAGATCGCGCGGAGAGTTTAATTCGCGATCGACAAAACATTAATTCAGTCTCGGTGGCCGAACTGCGTAAACCAAAGGCTTTTATAACGGTCGATTAATTGGAAAATTATATTCCTCGTTGGATTGATACAAATTGAAAATGCTTGTAATCGATCACTTCGACGACGATCGATACATATTTCATCGAGACAATTCGAGCATGTCGACCATTTATATTTGTACCAATTTTTATGTAAAAACAACGGTCTAACGCTTCAAAGGCTTATATTATTTATAGAAAGTTTATAATCTTGCACTGTTTTAATTTTCAAGTCAAAACATTTCAGCTCATTAGATTCTTTATTACTTTGTTTGCGCCATCGAGTCATAATAATAATTATTAAATTAAAAAAACGAACATATTCCATGCTCGGTTGAGTTCGTATTATATACGTGCATTATTGGAATGAGCCGGGGATATTGGCAAAGTACAAAAAGTATTAGCACCGAAAGTAAATTTTCTTCGCCACACAAGTACATTCGCGGCTTTTATGCAGCACACAGAACTTGCGCGCATTAGCATATAATTGACGAGGCGAGTGTGAAACTGCATTGGTCGCGCGCATATCGGCCAACCTGATCTTACATTATAGCAACATCCCCGGAGTCGCGTCGCTGGCAGATGAGAAAGCAAATGATAATTACATTATAAATAAAATCACGTAATATGCTTTTTATACTTTCTTCGCGTTCGATCGGCGCGATATTCCGGCGCGGCGAGAAATATGAGCGAGCGGGGGGGGAGACGCGTTGATTGCAGCGCCTAGCGCGCGGCTGGCACAATGTAATTATCGAGCTGCACGATTTAATTCAGGCAGGCTGTCATTATGACGCTCGCCGAAATTTTGCAAAATTATCGAGCGCGACGGAACAAGAGCAGAGGCGCGTCACAAATGCAGGATGTTAGCGGAAACAGGCACGACCACCCATTCTCACATATGTTCTCGGCCCACGAGAAGCTACAATGTCGTATATCAAGATCTGGCGGTTTATTCTTGCTCAAAAGGATGCGGCTACTTAACGAAGGCCGTATCAAGCTCGCTCGATTATCTCACGATTGCGCCCATCGTTAATAAGTACAATACACGAATACTCTACGCTGGAGCAGTGGCGAGCGCGGCTTAATCGAATCGATCGCATCGAAGGCCCGTGTATGTGCGTGCATTACCGATACATGTGCTCCTCGTGGTCGAGCATATACACGCGCTTAAATAAATACATCTGCGTGTGCGAAAGTTCGAGTACACAAATGCACTGCGCCGCATTATCGGCTCCTTTCACTCGCTCGAACTGTGCTCGTGCTGCAGTGGCTTCGCTACTCTTGTACACGTGTGCATACACGGACCTACGCACTGGGCACAGCTTTGCACAAAGAGAGAGAGAGAGAGAGAGAGAGAGAAAGAAAAAAAAAGTTTAACAAATAAAAATACGCGATAGGTGAGTATTTTTTGCTCGGCGATCGCAATGATCCCGCGTGGCAGATACACGCATGCACTTTCCCTTTCGCGAGCGAGCGGAGCAGCTTTTTTTCCAACCCTTCGCTACGTCCAATAACGACTGGGCCGCGTCTTTTTTCTTCCACTCTTGCGGCTGCTGCTGCTGCTGCTTGACAAAGTAGCAAAACTAGTCAACGGCGACATTCGTCGTCTTTTCTCTCGCGATCCATGCGGACGGGGGCAGGCCATTGGTCTTTTGTTTGTCTGCCTCGAATGCACGCGCCACGAGATGAATGAACCGCAAAGCGAATTATGTATAATTGTAGTATTACTGTATATGTGGTTATCGTCGAGTAAAACGAGTCTCTTTTTTGCTGCTTAATATATATCATTACTACTGTATAAGTCGATTGCGCGCACGAGACCGGTCAATGTCGTACTGGTTGTTTCTGGGAAGTCAGTTGTTGCCGGGCGGACAAGTGTATGATCTACAGTGCGAATGGCCCGTCGATGTATTTCGACTTGAGCCGTTATTTGCCGCTGCACCAAATAAATGTTCGACATTTTTTACAATTTTTTGCGCTCTGCGATCTCGGAGATAAGCTTGAATGAAAAGGTTATCGAGAAATTTTCCTCGTGTTTATTCGACTTGAAAAAAGGTATTTAAGAGCACATACATTCGTGCAATTTACTTAACTTCGTCGCGGTATTTTGGAAAAAATATATATTGATGGTTATTTTTCAAATGTTTAACTGTGCTCACCAGGCAAAAGTAGAAAATCGTATTAGGTTCCCATGTAAGGAAAAGGAAAACCATTTGGGAAAGATCCAGGTACGCGTCTTGAAATCCCCTTAATTTTTCAAACTTCATTCAAGAAAATATTTCACGAGTTTCTGCAAATGAATCATGAAGATTTTTTTCAATTTAAGAGCAACGGCTATCGAACGTTTTTAGAAGGTTGTTTCGCGGTAAAAAACGACTATGCTGCAACGATAGCAGCAAAAAAGGATGTAGTCGCTACGAGTAGATCGTTTCAATCAAGTGCAGCTTTTACAAATACGCGCACGAATCCGGAAATCGCAAGAAGCTGAAAGTGACAACGGATCTTCGACTCTTTCCGCGGACGATTTCATATATATAATAAGCGAAAGAGCGCGGCACATATGAAGCAATATATTAACGACAAGAAAACTCTCGGCTTTCCTCGTTTGCGCTCATAATTGCGGCGATTCGTAAATTCACACACACACACACAGACATACGCGAGCGTATCGGACAAGTGTGCATTACGTATCAGCACGCAACGTACACTTTGTATTATATCGATAGATCCGCGTATAAGTACTGGGAATAAAGAGAGATACATAGAAATTGCAAATCGAATATCGGAAAAGCAGCTATAAATATTTATGACCGCTTATGAGATGGGATGTGTTTTATTGCCAAAAGATCCAATTGCCACGAGACTAGTAACTTCCGACAAGAGAAAAGAAATGCGTATTGCGCCAAGTCCATGGTGTGGGCTTTTTATTACTCGCGCTCGATTCATCGATTAAATCATTTTATCAAAACTAGGCTATTAATTAACTCCTTAAAAAAAATCTTTTTTAAAATATCTAATAACAGTATGGGTATTTCAAATTTTAATTTTAATTTTCTGTCAGTAATGGATTAGTATTCGTTCGAGCCTGCAGTACGCAGTCTGCTCCCACGGGATTAAGAAAACCTTTCGCTTTCCGAAATGAATCAAGGATCGAACGTATTCGCACCGTTTGTGAGCAAGAATCTGCTGAAGCTTAAATGAGCGATGATGATATCTATATAGATAAAAGTAGACGGACTGTTTGAACCTTGAAAAGGAAAATTCATGGGTAAACAATGACTTGACATTCGCTAATTGAATAAGCTTGAGCTCGTCTTAAACAGCATAGGCCGCAACATTAATGTAATAGTTATATGGGATGACTATGAACATTCAGTCAAGATTTCAATAGAGATATAGTGTATGTTCTTGGCATTTATTCAGGTTTAATTTATAATTCATACATTTACAGCATAGATTTTTGCAACGACATCGTAATTGGCGGCAAAAAATTGAAACTGCAATGACAATGCAGTATTTCGAGCTTGGACTTTTAAACTAATTGCATTCGTTTTAATGATAATAGTCGAAGTCAAACGTTATTTATTTATTAAGCTGAGCTGAAATAAAATTAATCTAATATCATTTGAATTAATCAAATTTCAAGGATGAATTATTTCTTCGTTACAGCGAGTTTTGCGTGTACACATAAATAATAAACATATCAAGCGTACAACGTTTGCAACTCGAAAACGAAGGGGCTTTTACTCGTCAGAATCTGTGAAAACAACATGCTCAGAAGATCGGATCGCTTACAGAGCGTCGAATCGAAGGTGTCGACGCGGTTGCGCTCCCTTTTAAAGAATCAATTATTCTCATTAGTCGGCGTAATATCTCGATGATCGATCCGTCGTTAAGGACAAAGTTTTTAAACGAGCGAAAGAGAGAGAGAGAGAGAGAGAGAGAGAGAGGTAGCGTGTGCAAGCTGCGGAGCTCGAGCGAAAAGTCTTGCACGCGTATTACGTAGCTCGTCGAGGTCCCATTAAGAGAAAAACAGTCGAGCGCGCGAGGAGCTGCTTTAATGTGATTTGCCGACAGTGATAAATAGCTTTACGGAAGTGTGGCTCGAACACACCGCGCGCACGCATATACATATACTACCTGCAGTGCGGCTCTCTCTCTCTCTCTCTCTCTCGTCTCAACGAGCAAGCAAACGCGGAATCCGCTCCACAGACGGACTTTATAGAGTCGCAAATTGCTACCGCGCCGCGCGAGAGATGCCATATCGCGCACTCGAGCACACACACATACGTACACGACGCGGCTGCAAAACCTATGACGAGAAAGTTCATTCGGCAGCTGTACTAATCGAGCGTCTCTCTCTCCTTTTCACCTATTGCGATTGCGAGGCACGCGCCGAAAAAAAAACTCCGCGCTGCTGCACCTCCGCGTGCACTGACCTTATGGCGAGCTACGGCCGCCTGACTGCATCGCGCGCGAATATGTAATGGTCCTCGCCAAACAGGCCCGGACGGTTTCGATCTCGTTGAAACTCGACGAGGTGCAGCTTTTCGAGTAATGACTCGACGCGGCGATCAAACCAAAGAGACGATTCGGCCAAGCAAGTGCTGATAAGGCAAATTATTGCGTCCTTCGTCGTGCTACGTCGAGTCGTGGCTGCAGCTTATACAACAGGATGCAGCAGGATGTGCGTACGATATACGATAAACATACATAAAGAGCGGATCCGAGTGAACCTCGATCTCTTCTTCTTTTCTCTGCCTCAACCTGTCTCTTGTTCAAACAAACCAGCAATCATTACGACATCGATCCAAACTTTCCCAAACTGCAATGTAAATAATTACAAAAAGTCGAAGCGAAAAGGATATTCGAGCAAAGTAAGCAAAACGAAAATAAGAAGAAGAACAACGCCAACAACTGGTGGGCGGAGATCTCGCCGACTAATTGACGTGGGACTTGTCGCACGCCTCGACGCCTTCGAGAAGACGAAAGTTCGCCATCGGAGCTCTCGAGCTATACGTAATTTAATACAATACGTATAATCATTGTGGCTCACGATGAGAGTGTTAATTATGTTACAAAGTGTACGGCACAGCTGCCAAAGCCAACTACGGAATCGACTTTTTCTAGCTGCGGTTTGAAACACTGCTACCGCGAGCAATATATATATGTAACACAAAAAGAACAATTTGCCGGCAAGAAAAGGCCTCGCGGCGCGGCGGAAAAATATTGAAAATGCGCGTACATCATAAACGACGCAGTGCAGCTGCTACATTACAAAGACAGCTCGGCAAAATTTTACGATCCTCGACTCGACTATGACTGACAGTCTCTCGGCTACCGCTCGAGCTATTACGAAGTACTGCACTCGATGCTTCTCTCCCGCGCGCTCGCGCCGTACAGCCATTCAATCGACGCCCGATGATAAATTTTACGGAGCAACGGCCCCTATATGTGTGTGTGTGTACGTACTGCAAAACTTTCGTGAAAATTTCTTGACGTTATTGCCCCGGCACGAAGATTTACGTTGCTGACAATCCTCGAACGATAATTCACGTTTGGAATATATAGTCGCGCGCGCGTCAATTGGCGTCCGCGCGGGCGCGATGATGCCCGAGAAGATCGCTTAAAGCCATCCCAGACATAACGCGCTACACGGCATCACTCGTAATTTACTACTCGTTCCGTTGCACCTTGTTTTTTTTTTTCACCTACTGTAATCGCTCGCGCCCATAGTGCATACAGCGATTCTTTATGTACACACACGAGCGAGCGGTAAAGGAGTCGAGTCCGCGCAACTTTCTGAATTATACACACGAAACTAATTGAAGCACGAACTTGCTACTACTAACCGATAGCATATTTAACTAGCTCTGCAGCGATCGGCCTACACGATACAGTAATGCAATTTATTATATGTAGAGCGGCCGGCGCAATCGCGTAACCCGCCCCGACTCGCGTGTATATATAGCCGCACACGTGCGCTAGCTTTATAAACCATACCGATCGTCGCGCTCGACTAACCGCTAAAATAGCACTGCGCACATACAATAAACCATCGTGCAACGTGCTAAATGCCTTTTTTACGTTATTGCTCGGTTAATAATGGCCTGTTCTATTCGAGCTCGTTACACTCGGATTTTTCAATCGTTTATTCAGCGCTTTTGCAAATCGTTTATCATTTAACGGAAACAAAATGAATATTTTTTGCTGCGTCAAATTCAATATGGTTTAGTTAAATTTCCTATTACATACTTTGCAGAAAATAAGCAAAACGATACAAGTTTTATTTATAAGCCTTTGAGATGTCGTTTAGTAAAATCAATCGAGCTCGAGCCAACCACACTTTGAAGTGTCACTCAAACTTAATAATCTTAATTATTGGTGGTATTAAAAAAATCTGTCTTACTATTTACATAGGAGTAAAATGCGCTGTAACGCTGAAAAACATGTTACACCAACATATAATGAGATTAATTATACGTGTAATTTGCAACTTTTTGTTGGTATATCACGAAAAATGATTCCTGTAATTTTAAGTAAATATACATACGCACGTTAATCATTATCATCGGACGATCGAGATCTCCTTGAGGGAATTTTTTTTTAAACTTTTGTCTTGGTACCCCTCGGCAAGGTGCTACCCTTTTTATACATGTGTCATGTATGGACATGGAATGCGATGTGCATTGTAAATATATATGAAAGTTAACTTAAAGCAAACACACACGTAATAATATTTAATTTCTTTCGTTCGAACTGCGTTAAATGAGCGTAAAACCAATGTGAAATTTCCGCTTATCGAGAGTGAATCCTTTTAAAACATTCCTCTTTCTCTCTCGCGTCAATTTTATATTATATGTACATTTGTGCTCTTACTTCTGACCAATGTAAAGAGAGAGAAGTCGAAAGAAAAAAAAGTGTACTCGCACATGCACCTACCTACACGTATCCACACACATGCAGCACTGCTGCACTCCATAATAATCAAGTGGCCACCGTTGTTGTCGTCGTCGTCGTCGCGAGAGCAGCAGCAGCAGCAGCCCGAGTAATACGATGAAGAAAGTGTAGCTGCTATAGAGCACGTATAGGTGGGTGCGCGCAATTATATTATGCTTTGTGAAAATTACGTAACGTAACGCGCGTTATTTTTTTTTTCCCCTGTACATTTTACTTTCTTCATCCTTGAACGCCGCGAGAAAGGAACTCCGAGCGCGAGATTATAGAGAGAGAGACGAGAGACGAGAGGCGGTTGAACAAAAGCAACAATGGATGGTGTTTCTGGATTGTCTCGATCTGCCCGAAAATGAAGGAAAAAAAACTGATGCACGTTTAAAGACTGCATGCAGCGCGAGAGAGAGAGAGAGAGAAAAAGAAAAAATGCAACTACAAAATGTTATTTTAACGACGAGAAAATGTCTTACGCGCGCGTTGGAATCTTAATATACATCATTGCTCGCGCGCTCGCTGTGTGGCCGCGCACATCGCCTTTCACGGCGAAAATGCAAAAGGAATTGGACTCGCTCCTACATTTTTTTACTTTTTTCTTATTTTTCGGAAACAAGCACGTACCATTAAGCTATACATTATATATTATGTACTTACAAATACTTATGAAACGCGTGCCTTAGTTACGTGAAAATGATAATAATAATAATAATAACAATAATAATAAAGAAGGAAAAAAAGATGGAAAAACAATTATTTCAGCGACCGCGCGATCTTTGCGCGCGAATGAGTTGTAGGTAAAAGTTTTGCAGAATTTACGACGACAAATTATCAACGAACGCAGCGTACGGGAGAGCTATAGGCCAGGCTCTAAGCGCATAACGCGCATACAGTATGCGCGACCAAAGTTTAACTCGCGCCTGGAAATAAAATGCGGAAAACGCAGCCAGAGCTATAAGCTGCGAATGTTTATAAGGACTCGCGACGGCGACGGGCTCACGCTTATCTGTCGAGCTCGTCGACGAATTTACCTGCGTTCCGTACTCCATTGAAAATATATTATATTATTATACGTGCTGCGTGCATAATACGCGCGTACATAATTCGATGGCTTATCGAAGCCACGGATCCTTCCTTTTCACCCCGGAGCCCTTCATTGTTTCGAACTTGCGAGAGAACAACGAGTGGTCCCCTAAAAAATACGAAATAAAAAGAGAGAGAGGAAAAGAAAAAAATTGACACAACGCGATGAGTTGAAAACGAAAGAAAAATAAAAGGCTACGCTAATGCGCGGCTTCTTGGACACTGTGCAGGTATAAAACGATGAGAAAGTTTGATAACGTACATACGTACTGTACTGTAAGGTGTACAATATATATAAGCGACAAACAACAATCGCGCAATTGGATCGCAACAGTTTATAATAGACGCGGCTATAAAAAGATTGGCCAACGACGCATGTGTGTATGTATGAGTGCGCAATGCGCACATGTGCCGGAGCCAAGTTTACTTTTTTATACGTCCTCTAAACCTGAGTGGAATCGATTATCGAGTGCAGTTTCAAGCTCGAGTTCGATAGACTCCCGATTGACCGGTGCCACTAATACGGGCGCGACGATTTTCACCGACCGTTCAGCTTCTCGTACTTGCGGCTGTGCATTTGTGCGTCGCGCACATATTATCCACGTTACGCGTCGCCCGTTATTATTATGGCCAACAGCGAGAAAAGCATCCGGCTCTGTAAGGAGAAACCGATGAGTTTGGATTTTGGCTCATCCGTCGATTCGAGAGTAAACGTGGATGCGCAAATCTTCAAGAATGCATCCGACTCGCAATCCAACGCGTCAAATATACGCTAGACGTATCTGAATGTACGTGCGCGAAATCAGAGAGAAATGTTTCGCGTTCGGTTTTCTATCTTTTTTAGTGCGTTCGAGCGTTTCATCGCGGACCGAGTTGGGGTCGTTTGCCCCACAACATCCATAAGTTGTACAGCCGATCGCGCGAGTATAACTAAATGCATTTTTCGAAGATTAAAAGCTCCGGCCATTGGAATTATATGGGATTAATTAGCAGCGATCGCAATTTTATATCACTTGAGCCGCCGGTTGCGCTGCTGCTGCTACTTGCTACCTGTTACCGCTGCAATCTTTTATTACTCATTTTCTCTGTATAGAAAGTATAAACATTATTTCTTTTATAACGGCAATATTTTTCTCGCAGAACTTACTTTCTTTCGGGGCGCGAAAAATAAAGTTGGACTTGGCGATCGATCGACGGCGGGGGCCTGGCAACGGCATTCCATCTCGAGCCGAAACGATGCGACTTTGGGGAAGTGTTGCCGATCGGGGTAGGCTGGCGAACTAGCTCGCGGTACAGACGCCTCGGCCGTTGCGACAGAAGTGATCACCCAGTGATGCTCGACGATGAACCGATTTCGAGCGAATTCGAAGCTGCAGCTCTCGGTACGTATGATCGGCTCTCTCGACGTAACCCGCAGCTGATCCTCGGAGCGGTGCGGCGAGAAGGGGGATTCTCACGTTTCTAAATTACGCTGCTCGGCGCGCCTTTTACGCGCTTTGGCTGCTGCGCGCGTAGCTTATAGGTAGTACATAGCTGCACACACACATGGATCGCTGAAATTTCCAATAGGAAAGTACCGGCGCCGCCGCTGCACGAGTTATATATTATGCGCCGCGACTTTGTCTATACGTATGCAACGTATTTGTACACTTGGCACGATAGCGAGGCAAACACATTCGGCCGCGGCATGGACAATTATCCACCAACACACGTGCGTGTTATATCACTCGCGAGCGCGCGTACGAATGCCGATACGGCCCACTGCAAAATGTCACCGCGTTCGGCTATATTACATGCCAAGATGCCTAGCTATTGTTTGCAACGCCTAAACGCGCCGCATACTTTACAGTTCCATTGTTTTCTCGTTTTCTAATGAACTAGCCCTCCTAAAAATTACAACTTTGATTTTTTTTTCCGCGCATCTTATATGCATGTGCCTGTTGTGCATGTAACGTGTGCAGCGATCGCAATTAAAATATATGCGTAGAAAGTCGAGCGAGCTGATCACTCGTGGATCGGCGGCGGCGGCCACGACCGACGACAGCTGCAGTCACACGATTCTCCCAGAGCGACGCTTCGATAATTTTTCAGGAAGCCCTTTTGGAATTTGGTGCAAGTTTTTTACCTTCGAGTATCAATTTATGCGATGCATCACGCATGTTCAAAGCCCAAGCCTAAAATGGACCGATTTTAATTTAAAGAGGTTATTGTTACCCATAATATTTACTCCTTTTTATGTCTATAAAATTTACTATCTGCCAATAGCTTCCTGCTTTTCAAGCACAATCGACCTTGGAGTCGTGACTGCGAGCTATTGTTAAGGAAGTACAAAGCTTTGTGCGCGGCTATTTTTCATCCGCGATCTCGACGGTGAAATTCGCAAGCGCTTCGGGGGCGGCCCCGAGTACGTAAGCGGCCGATAATCGAATAAAAACGATAACGATCTATATAAGCTTGGGCCGGCGGCGCGGGTGCAATTGCCCAGCACCTTCGAATAATTGCCCTGACATATGAATTACATTATTTTTAAATTTACACACGCTATAAAACGGTTCATTAATCATCATCGCGATACACCTATAATGCATATTATATGCATCGAGGCGATGTATTTTATCGAGACAAATCAACTGCTGTGTGTGTGATGCACGGCAGTTTTTTGGCGTTGCGTAACTTTTGCAAGCGCCTCGATTGCACTTCCTTTCTCCCGACGCGTAATCTATATTATTTTGCTTTTTTTTGTTGTCACTTTCGTTCGGAAATTTATACGCCGCGGCGAATGAAGATTGCAGGGCAGCTCTCGATGGAAGAAAAGCCCGGAGACAAGCGAGTGGCCGGTCGAGCACTGCCCCTTTTCCCGCACCTCGCTCGCGCGTCGATATAAACAAGCTACAAGATCATTAAGTGTAGCTCATATACACACGCATACTTTCGAAAATAAAGCCACTCGGAATTGCGACCTGCAGTCTGGGTACGGTTGCAGCTCGTCTTTTATTTTTTCGCCGCATCGATCTTTTTTTGCTCCGCCGCCGTCGCCGAATCCTTACGTATTATAGTTACGATCGAGTAAAAAAAAAAAAAAAACGAGCGACGCATCGCACGACGCGTTCATAAAAATACGACGACGACGCCTCGCTCGTATCAAGTTTTTAAAAGACAAAAACGACGAAATACCATCAGCGCAACGAGAACACTTTCGCTGCACGACGCGATCGACGTGTCCATGCAGTCTTTATCTCTCTGCCTCGCTGCCTACCACAACGTCCTTATCTTCTTTTTACCTGTTTATTTTGGGGGGGACTTTGCTTTCGCAAATAAACGCGTTGATTATAAATAAAGTAAATTTCTTGACCGGAATCGAATCATTTCGGATTAAGGAAAAGCTGAAATTCATCTCTGCTAGTGACACAATAAAAACCACGATGTGTCCTTTGCACCGAGGTATGTGCTCTTGTCATTTATGTAGCACAGCAGCAGTCGCAAAAGAAATGACAAATGGAATCATAATTAGCACAGCGAACTCGGCGATTGTTGCAATCAAGCTACACATACTTGCAAGTGATGCGTGTACGTGTGTTTGTGTGTGTGTATACGCACGAAATACATAATTCGGATGAAAGTAACAGTCTCTTGACGCTCCTTCGAGCTCGGACAGCCCCAAAAGTGCAGACGTTTCACCGCAAGCGAAATGTGGATCGTGTGCTTTTGTTGCTGCTCCGCAATTTCAATATATGCGCAGCAACTCCTCTCACTCTCGCGAGGCTGGAAAAATAAACTACATATTATGCGCGCGAGTAGCGAGCCGGGCTCGGACTCCGCACGGCGGGTGAGAAAAAAATCGCGCTCGAATCGGTCACGCTCGTCTCGATCGTCCATGCGTAGCCGATCTCGGCTCGATCGCCGTCAGGTAATACGTAACGGAGGAGGCGTCGACGCGCGCGCACGCACCGATCGTAAACATCGAGCCGATTAATAAAGTGCGAAGACGCGCAATAAATAACGTCACAGCGAGCGATCTCGCACACGGGCGAAAATGTTCTTCGCGCGTAATAACACTGCGCTTTAAGCGATCGATCTTTTTAATTTTAATGCGCGTACGAGCGAGACCGCCACGGGTGAAAAATGCGCCGCGACGATCCTCGCCGATTTTACGGAATTTATTATAAACCGCGTCCTGATCGGTTTGGCCGGACAATAGCGGGTGACTACGCAACTCGACGCCGAAATCGATCCGAATAATATATGTGGGATGAAAAAAAAGCAAGGGCCGATAAACAATGTTTCGCGCGAGCGGTGAGCGACTTTCCCGACGGGAGCTGCTTAAATCTTTTTGTGACGATCGAAAGACGTGCTCGGCATGAGGCAAAACAAAAAGCTATAAATATATGTATAACGTGTCGAGAGAGAGACGTGGTGCGGAGGCCGATCTGCGCGAAATTCGCGAAAACAAGCTCGAGGTATAGGCCCGTTGCGCAATCACGGCTCGCTCTAAATCCATAAGTATACGAAGCGTATTGTTTTTGAGCGCAAAGTAGTCGTGCATACGTATATCTGCAGCGCGAACGACGTGTCGAGTCGCTGACGTGTGTGTGCTTGTGTATATATAATATACGAGCTCTCGTGCTGCAGAAACGCTGTGTACAGCTTGGAGCAAAGTCGCGGGGCCGGGCCGCACCTCGGCGATCTCGCGCTGACAATGTCAATGTCGTGGTCACGATCGCTCTCGCGAGTCAAGGCGACGGCTGCCGCTCTTGCTGCCGCTCCGTAACCGGCTATTCGACATTTTTCGCCGTGGCAAAAAAGCCGACCTCGTATATAAGCACGAGCAGTGGCAGGAGCCGCGAGGCATGGCGTACGTTTCATTTACACACACACACGACATTGAAAATGCAATTGCGGGACTTTTTCTCGATATATCGCTCGGCGCGGATCAACGTACTGCTACTACTGTTGCGGAGCCGCCAAACTCGACGACTTTTCTTCCACTCGGGCGTCATTATAGCAGCGCCGAGGTAGAATGTAAAAATTCATATTATACACCTAGGCAGCGCGCGAGTCGCAACAACACAAAGCGCGAAAAGCGAAAGGCGCGCGGATACTAATTCTCACGCGCCCGTCCGCAATGCCCGCGCCTGCCAGCTCTATAATTACTAATCAATAATGCTTGGAAGCGACTTTACCTCGGCTACAACTGCAGCCGAGAGATGAGAAATTCTAATGGCTCATCTCGATTTATTGCGCAGGATCAGCTGGTCTGAGATCGTAAGGCAGTGACCAGATACAGGATAGAGTTCACTCATCGCGCGGCTGCAGCAATAATAAAAGTACGTATAGCGCCGGATGATGTCTTGCGGTTCGCGCGCACCGCGCCACGATCATATTGTTTAGCGCCAGTTCGACTAAGTATACCACTACCACACGGAGAAAGCGCCTGAGCTAAATTCGAAATTTCAAGGAATGCATTAGGCCTCGACGTATCATTTTAGACTTTTTGCATATATTCCGGCTAACGTCGAGGCAAATGGGCATTTGACAGGTTCATATGCACACACGTGGAATTGTATAAGCGCTGCAAGAGCATATAATCGGTTCACACGAAACTTCATCGTCGCGGGCACGCGCCTCTAATGATAATAAATCTAGCTAAATCGCCGCGAGCTTACAAGCCAATCCGAGCGCCTACCTCGAGGACGAAAAATTGTCTGTAGCTCGGATCGTCCTGTATTATATGGGCCTCTTTTGTGCGCCATGAATCACTGATAATGAAAGATCGTATTATTTATGGTCGGCGCGTTTTATTTACAACGCCCGTGTTCCTATTCGTATGCTACACTTATTTATAGCTAATAATGTGTGGCACGCGACTCGACGCTGCGGCGGCACGCTAAATCATCGAAATTTTTCCACTTGTGTTAATGCTGCACAGCTCCTCGAAGTCGAGCTCGTTCGCATGAGCCTGCGTGTGCGGCTTTTCCGATTTCACTCAGGAACACATATTTTTCGACCGCAGAATCTAATTTTATGTACGATACATTTTATTGCCTCGCACGGGTCGTTTAATCATTTTCAGCAAACGCGTTGACGAGTCCGAGTCAAAACACTCGTGCATCTGTGCAATTTGGCTGGGATTACAAAATTGTTTGCTCAAAAATCATCGCGTACAGGTTGGAGGCAAAGGATGCCTCGTAAAAGCTCGTATAATCGTTAAATGCTATTTTTAGGCATCGTTCCAGGTAGTTGGTGCGGAAAGAGTCCTAATAATCTCAGCTGTCAAAAGAGTCTCGGCAATGGTGGAAAGTATTACCCGTTGGTGTATAGGTATTACTCGTGTTTAACCTTGCTACGTAACCTTGCCGTGTGAACTTTAATGGCGTCTATATACAGCGCGCATAATAAAAGGTGGCGGCGGCTCTTTCTCCATCGCTCGGCACTGCTCATATATGTACTTATGGTTAGCAGCCGGTCAGTCCTGTTCTCGATCACTTTCTCCGAGGCGAGCTACTAAATTGCCACAGCCCGCGCCTCTCTCGCATGTGCAAAAGTTAGTGCCTATATACTATATATAGGTGGACGCATGCAGGACGCGAGTCACATCAGCAGCTCGGACACATTGTGCGATTGCGCCCAAAGAAACGCACTTGCCTGCTGCCACTTGCTTTTCTTGCCGCCGCCGTGCGATACGCGGACGCATCTTTCACTCGAAATTCACTCTCGTTCCAGTTCGCGGAGCCAATGCGCAATGCGTTTCGGCCGGAGAGACGACGGCGGGGAGGCTGCTGTTGCTCGTGCAGCTGCGCCCCTCCGACTTCATTACCGATCGACTTTTCGTTTTGTCTTTCTCTTCGCTCTTATTCAACTTCTGTGTCTCGCCTGACTTTATGTATGCACGTACGCATAAACATTCAAACGCGCGCACACATGCTGCGTATAGAGAGAGACAGACAGAGAGAGCCGAGTTGTGAAAATGATCGAGAACGATCCATGTCATTATATCGACTACTTATGTAATTATTTTCGTTTTAAAGGGAAATTTTACTTTTATCAAAAATTATCATTGGAATTTTGGTACTAAAATTTTACGACACGATATAGCGCCCAATTATGCTGAAATTTAATTCGCAAATATAATCATCAACCGATTTTTGACCATTGAAAATTTTGTTGCTTTTCAATGATCTCAATAGAATTGAAAAACTATAAAAGCACAATAAATCACATTTAATCAAAAAATTCGAGAAATAAAAAGCTCTACGTACCTTGGAGCTTTCTATTAATGCATTTTGATAATGTTACGAAATCACAGGCTTAATAATAACTGCAGTAATTTAATTGGCATCTTATGTCCAGGTTTTCACACTGATGACTTGAGCAATTCTCATCTCTTTCATAAATTGACGCTTACATATTTCGATGGGATACGTGGCTATTTTTATGTAACAGTCTTTTCAATAAATAATTGGGATCATCAGGAAAAATAGCTGAATATTTTGACAAGTTGAACAATGTTAATAATTGATAATTTCAAGTAGTTATTGTAAGTTTTATAGTTGCTGTGTTTATCGAATGATTTATCATCTCATCAATATCATTTATTAATAATAATTAGGTTATTATTTTTTAAATATTTTTTAAAGAATTAATGATAAACAAGGGTTTAAGCAACTTTTCACAAGGGCTCTAATGATTTTTCCCTTCAATTCGACTCACACAAGATGGGCAATAATTAGCTCTTAAAAGTAGTGTCGCGCCTCTGGAACGATAAGCATTCGAAACAGGAGCTGTGAACCCTAAACATAAGCCGAGCTATGTCGACATGACGCAGCTCTTCGCGTGTGCACACGAGAGTGCAAGTAAGAGTCGCGCGCGTCACACTCACTCTCGCTCTCTGCAGGGACTCGAGATGAAAGCATCGTATATACCGCACTCCTCGCGGCACCCGGGCTTCGGTGCGCGGGGAAAGGACCCGTGCCGCTCTCGACGTGCATGTTTGTGTGGGGAGACTATTCCGGACGTCCGGACCTATAGAGCTGGCAAAGTCCGCGTAGTAGTGGGGCCTTACGTTGCTGAGCTCGCTGCGGTAGTGTATTGCTGCCCCCACGTGCTCGTATCCCCGTGGCTGACTCCGTCGCGTACATGCGGCCGTCCGAGCTGCCACTTGCACTCGTTTTTCGTCCCTCTGCCGTGTGTACGAGCGAGTGAGAGCGAAAATCCGCCCGAATATTCGGTAGAGGGAGGCATGCGAGATACTATAAAACCTCGACGTTCCGGCCAATTGGCCCAAGTCAGGGCGCGCTTTTCCCTGTAACGAGTCGTCGCGTCGAGCGCGCTCGAAAATCCCAAGTGTGCTGCGGGGCCCGCAACCAGATCTCATTTCTTTCTCAACTGCCTGACCAAGAAGACGCACAGCTTAGACTGCCGAGTGTTCGACGCAGCCAGCAGCCATGAGGCTTCGACCAGGACGCGCGGTTAGTGTGACCACCTACCAACACGAGCAACGATTTTACGGAAAATTTTTTAGTGCTGTGACGGAACTTTCAAAGACGATCGATTCAGTGCTCGGTACAATCGCGAAGTGTGTTGACAAAATATTTACCACAGTGTTTTCTCGAGAAGCTCCATGTTGTATTCAACGATTTCATATAGTTATTTACAATATTTTTGAATCCGGTATTTTCGAAAAAAAAATTTTACATAAAAAATAGCAGAGAGCCTGCCTGTTTTTCCGCTGTCAGTGTATGCGAAAGCTTCGAGTGCAAGCTCCATGCAGTTCATTGTTAAGCTCGATGTTTCGAATATTCGAAATGTTATTGAGATTTTATCATTCGTGTAAAGATAATTTAGTGGAATTGTTACCTAGAATTTATTTATCTCGTAATATTGAACCAACAATGCACTTTATATGTAAATCAGTTTAGTTTCCATAATTTGATTCAATCACAAGGTTTGCTATAATAAACTATTAAAATTCATGATTCTCCAACACTGTTCAATGTAGTGCGAAGCGCGTGGACTTTCGCACGGCTTTGAAACATTTCACCGTGAAAGAATTTCCATAAAATAAGTATAATTTTCATTGCTCGCGCCATTTCATTTTTGCACTATTTCACAAATAAATAAATTTAATTCCATGATATTTCGATATAACTAAAAAAAAAAAACCTGGAATGTAAATATGCATTTTTTTCGCCCAAAGATGAGTTTAAAACTTGTGCGCTCATATCGCGAATAACAATCTTGTCAGATTTCTTGTGCTCGGCAATATATTGGCTAATTTATTGAAAAAATTACTAGGCGAATTTTTGCATACAGGTAGTTTACGGCGATCGATATAGCATCGGAAGTTTATCGAGCATGAATGAGGTGCAGTAGCCGGGCACAGAGATTAACTACGCCATTCAACGGGCGCGCGGCGAAAAGCCGCAAAAATTTTAATTGATTGCTAAGTGTTATGAACATTTAGCAAATAGAGAAAGTCGAAGAGCCGTCGAGGAATAAGATATAGCCGATAAACGTCAATCTCGGGGCTTATAATGGGCAGCTGCAAGCAGCAACGCGGTACAACCGGCCGCCGCTCGCGAGTACCGTGCGTACGCGCGCCTGCTTTACAAGCTCACAGATGAATCCCTTGTACGGAAAATATATGCGAATTCACCGTTAAGCCTTTTAATATTACAATATCTCGGCTCGGCGATCTACATTGTTGCGAGATTCTAATCCAACAATCGAACAATCCGCAATGAACTTTGATTTCGTTCGACTTGTATAGCATACATCCTCGAGCTAGTCGAACTACAGACAAGCCAATTCGAACTCGAGAATCGTGACTCGCGCTTCCGGTTCGCCGAAATTCAGTTCGCCTATTTATGTATAGGCACGCATTATCGAATGGCTAACGCGGATAAGAGCAGGCTGCACTTTCGATGTGATCGCGCAAAGCAAAAATTTTACGCGCACGTGAAAGCGTACATTAACACGACTACATCGACGACGACGACGATGACTACGAAGAGTAAAAAGTAGAGCGTATTACGCGACTGCATACATTTTCATGGAGCTTCGAGGCAGGCTCGATCGAAAGTTCGCCGCATGTAGAGGCGCGCGTCGGTGCATGCTCGCGATTTATAATAATGGTAATGAGAAAAAAGAAAGAAAAGAAAAATTCTGGTCGATCGATCGATCGTCGACAGTCTACATGTGCGACATGCATGTAAAATCGTTTCATATATATAACAGTCCGCGCGTACGAGAGTGTGAACGCGCACACGATCGTGACGTTTAACGACGCCTATCGAGAGAATAACGATTGAGCCATGATTTTCAATGCTCTTGTGTGCGTGTGTTGCAGGTTGCTCTGGCGCTGCTACTGCAGTTCGCCTTGGTATGGAGCAAGGCAGTGGTTGATCCGCAGCAGAGGCTGACGCAGCTCACACCTCCGCAATCGCAGCAGCCGGCTATACCGTAAGTCCTCTTCGTCTTCGTTTTTTTTTCTTCATTTAAAGCACGTCCCGTACTTGCACTTTTATTTTCACTTTCCTTGCGGACGAGAAGCTCTCCGAGTCGTCGACGACAACTCGCTAATTATCCGGCGAATGAAAGTGACATGCTCGCGCGCACGCATTTCGTTCGTCGTCATTGCTCTCTCGCGCTCTGCGCTACCACAACCTACGAGGCTTAACGGCGCTGGAGCGTCAACCGTTCGTTAGTGCCAATTAGCTGTATATATAAAAGTCTGTCGCGATCGCGAATACCCATTACCCCCTCCGCCCGAGGAACGACTACTATACCACTCGACTATAATATCGTGTGTGTTGTAATTGTACGCAGAAGCTGATCTCTCGCAAAATACTCGGGATATATACGTCTCATTGTACCCACGGGTCCTATCTACAACAACGAGAACAACTACTAGGACTGCTACGACTACTCCGTCATTATGAGGCTCATTCGCACGTGCGCGCAACCGAATGAGTCTTAATTCTTACTTTCTGCCGCAGCTCTTGAATCGCTACATTTTTAATGCCATTGTCTGCCGGTGGTTCGCGCGCAAAATAATATACATCCTACGCGAGGCCTCGAGCGCGCCTCGGAAAAGCCTCTATATTTTATGCTCCCCTTTGGAAAGTCGACGACGACTAGCTACCAAGACTACGACTACGAACGACGACTAGTTTTCGCCAACTTTACTTTACGACGTTGAAAAGAGGAGAAACAAAAAAAATAAGCTCGGGATTTTCGAAGCAGTCGCTTTGGCCATAGCCACTTCGAATATGATTAACGCGAAAAATCATCATCCGCGCCGAGGTATTAGACGCTGAAATATATTTGCGAGGCTTGTATGCATACAACGTACACGTCGGTGCAGCGTACGTATTATAAGGGAAAGAGAAAGTTGGCGATCATCCGCGCAAGATCGAATTCTTGGCGAGTAAGAGCGTAAGAAAATCATATAGATCGATCATGTTCGAGCTCGCGAGCGGCCCACTCGGGGTTACCTAATGCCGATATATCGTGCTTATAATGATGATAAATTTATCCGACGCGCCGCTAGTCTCCAAACGGCCCGAGACGACGGCCCGTCACGACGTCTCTCTCTCTCTCTTTTGCGTTCGCTTCGCGGATGTATGATTTAGCTCTTTGTCTATCCGCGTGTATGCACATTATAAAGTCGTGGAAGCGATATCGCGCAAAAATGTACCTCATTGACCCGCGACGACGTCTTATAAGTTGCTGGAAATGTTTAATCGTCCTCGGGAATGCAGTCGGACGCGCTGTACATTCGTTGGCTGGAAAAAATGCACCCTCTCGAAACCAAGTCGCGAGGACAGCGCACATAATATAGGGGAAAGTTGAGCGAGGAAAGCCTTCTAAAT
The DNA here is from genome assembly GCF_000599845.2 of Trichogramma pretiosum. NCBI lineage: Eukaryota > Metazoa > Arthropoda > Insecta > Hymenoptera > Trichogrammatidae > Trichogramma > Trichogramma pretiosum. The sequence continues at coordinate 351,786 of NW_019641687.1, forward strand.
TTGTATAACTCGCGCACTAGAGAGTACATACTTGCATTCGCGTACATGTGTGCGCGCGTGTCTACACGAGGTCGTGCCGCGTATCTCACTGGACGAGTATTCATTCTATACATATAGTTGTAGAATTTACTGCATTGCTGCATATGCTTTTCGAATAGATCGAATTCCCTGATTTTTTCCCCTGTCATCGACTAAAAAATCAACGATCTCACATGAGATTTCGAGAACTCTGCGAGACAAGTAAACACCTGTCGGTTGAGTATCTTTGCTTTTTACAAAATAAAATACCTCTTCAATTTTTAAATATCATTCAAGACAACGAATCAATCTCAACACCATTAACATAAATACGTCCATGCTTGTTTTTCTCGTTACAGTTACAGCGCGCAAGCAGCTGAAAAGCGTGTAGGCTACGGAGGCGCAAGTGACTTCGGAGGTGGCGGCGGCGGTTTCGGAGGAGGAGGTTTCGGCGGTGGCGATCACGGAGCCGGAGGTGGCTTCGGCGGCGGAGGTTTCGGTGGTGGCGATCACGGAGCCGGAGGCGGTTACGGCGGTGGTGGCGATTTTTCACCTAGCGCTGGCCACGGTGGCTTCGGAGGCGGCGCCCCGGCCGATTTCGGTGGCGCTCACGGTGGCGGCGGTTCGGGCGGCTACGGCGGCGGCTCTCCGGCCGACTTCGGTGGACACGGCAGTTCTGGCGGCGGTTTTGGCGGCAGTCCCCCCGCAGACTTCGGTGGCCACGGTAGCGTCGGTGGCGGCAGCAGCTACGGCGACAGTCCTCCACCGGAGTTCGGTGGTGGTCACGGTGGAGGGGGCGGAGGCGGCTACGGCGGTGGCGCGCCCGCTGATTTCGGTGGCCACGGAGGCGGTGGTGACTTTGGCGGTGGTCATGGCGGCGGCGGCGATATCGGCGGTGGACACGGTGGTGGCGGCGACTTCGGGGGCTACCCCGGTGCCGGAAGCGGTGTTACCGATTTCAATGGCCATGGTGGCGATTCGGGCGGAGGCTATCCGGGAGGTGCGTCCGACGACCATCATCATCACGACGATCATCACGACAAAGGATACTGGAAGAAGAAGCTGATCTGGAAGCCCGGATGGAAGAAGATCTGGAAGCCAGCCAAGAAACAAATCTGGAAACCGGCGTGGAAGAAGATCTACAAGCCCGAGTGGATACCTACCAAGAAAGCAATATGGAAGGACATCCAAGTACCAGCTTGGAAGAAAGTTTGGAAGCCTGTGTGGAAAGAGATCGAGGTCCCCGCGTGGAAAGATATCAAAGTACCTGCATGGAAAAAAGTTAACAAACCAATTTGGGTGCCGATAAAGGTCCCCGCCTGGAAAGAAATTCAAGTCCCCGATTGGAAGAAGGTCTACAAACCAATTTGGGTTCCCATCAAAGTACCAGCATGGAAAGAGATTCAAGTGCCGGCCTGGAAGAAGATCTGGGTGCCAGAGTGGGTGAAGGTTGGCATTCCTGGAGAAAAACATTTGGGCACTGACGCTCACGGCTGGGAATACACTAGCCACGATCTCTGGAAAAAGAAACTCATTTGGAAGCCACTTTGGAAGAAGATTTGGAAGACAGCCAAAAAGCAAATTTGGGTCGAAGAAAAGAAGCTGGAGTGGAAGGAAGAATGGAAGCAAATTTGGAAACCAGCCAAGAAACAGATATGGGTCGAAGACAAGAAGCTCGCGTGGAAAGAAGAGTGGAAACAGATTTGGAAGCCAGGTAAAAAGCAAATTTGGGTCAAGGACAAGAAGCTCGAGTGGAAGGAGGAGTGGAAGCAGATCTGGAAAACGGAACAGAAGCAAGAGTGGATCGAAGACAAGAAACTCGTGTGGAAGGAAGCGTGGAAAGAAATTCAAGTGCCCGCGTGGAAGGAGATCTGGGTGCCAGCTTGGAAGAAGATCTGGAAGCCAGTCTGGATATCCGAGTGGTTCCCCATCGACGATCATCACGATCATCACGACTCGGGATGGAAGGACCGTAAGGACACGGTACCTCAAGCGAGCAGCCAGCAAGCGCAGCAAGTTCAACTGCCCGCGGCGCAGCAGCAGCAGATCAATCCTCAGCAGTCTCAGTCGGTGAGGTGGGACAGGTCGTATCAGGTAGGGACTTCCCCGGCGGCCCTGACCTCCTCCTCGATGACGCACGATCTCGTGCCTCCGCCTCTCAATCAACCAGTTAATCAACTGGGTCAGCAATTTGGCAGTGCCGCTCATTGACGCGCGACGATTGGAACGACGCTATGAAGCGGCTCGCTCGCTCGGCGGCCGCTAATAGGCAACCTAATAACCTGTACAAAATGATTTCGTATGTTCTTAACGCAGAATCCAGTATGATGACTTAGCAAGATCTTCTCGTCGCCTAGACTGTATAATAGGTATTATAACGCTCAAGTATGGAAGCCAAGAATCAAAGGAAACTCATTACTCTGTAAATATTAATTGTTAAGCTGCGACGGCTGCACGATGTGGCGCCTGCACGGTGACAAGCCTTGCTTGTTCTTATTACGCAAGGCAAACTCGACTGAAAAGGCCCTTTTTTACGTAGTAATATTAAAATGTAATAATTTTTATTACCATTATTTTTTTTTTTTACAAATTCATAATGTGCTTTGTACCACAAGTTTGTCTGATAATATGATATGTATTTAATCGTGCCTTCATCTATCAACTTTTGTATTACCAATGGATGTTTTTTTTTTCATCGCCATGCGAGGGTTCGTCATGATCTATTCTTTATTTTTATACTTTTCTTTTTTACATTTTCCACTCTCATGAATTGTTACCATCTTTTCTTCTATTCTTTCAAATACGCAATGTGTCAGTTCTCTTAATATCGTGTTGTGTCCAAACATATTGTTAACTAATGCTATTAAATAAAGTTGATTAATTTTTGTTAAAAATAATTGTAATTCATTGCTCACGTCGTCACCTTTCATAAAAAAAACACGAATAATTAAAATAAGACCTATCGAACGATCGAAAATTTTCACTTTTACTCGTGGCTAAAAAAAAATCGAAATTTAAATCGGCTACTTATATAGCGATGAAAGAACATGAAAATAGCGATATACGTGAGGTATATAAAGCTGCAGCTGTCAACGTTCGGTATAGCACGCTTTCGTGCATACAAAGTGTCAACTTATTGAAATTCCAAACGACCGCAAAAAGAGAGCTGCAATAATGTTTATGATAAAAACGAAGGCGACGCGCACCTTCCTGCTTTTTAATCCTCATTCGTCATCATCATCGTACGCTCGGCTACGCGTATAATAACGCATGGCAGCCAGGCACCTGACGCAATGCAAATAAAGCCGATTACTCGAGTGTGTGTGTGTGTGTGTACCTTTCTGCAATCTGCCTGCCAATACACACAAACAAACACGAGCGCGAAACTTTACATCTACAGCGTAGATGTGTGTGTGTGTGTGTGTGTGTGTGTGTGTGTGTGTGTGTGTGTGTGTGTGTGTGTGTGTGTGTGTGTGTAAGCGAACATGTGTTCGTATGAGTGTAATACCATCGCGGAATCGTAGTGTAAGGTGAAAGTACATAAACATCTAGTACCTGTGGTGCAGCGCGCGGCAAGGACGGAAACGATTCTTGTGCCCGGGCTCAAGTGTTGCATACGTACGCGTCGAGTGAAAGTAAGAGAGAAGATATATATGTGTATCGTTATAAAAGTCACCCGCACGACGACGACGCAAACGACATCCAACACTGGCGACGGCGGGGGGCCCAACATTTAAATCCATAAATTAATTCGCCAAACTATGCAAGCTATCAAGTGGCAATGTACCATGATGAACTATCTTTCGCAGGGTGAAACCGTTGCGTCGTCGCCCAGCGAGTGTCTGTATGTGGTACGTGAGATGATCACCGGATGATAAGCAGAAGCCGACGAGCCATAAGCGACACTGTCAATAAAAATTCGAGCAAGAGTAATATTGACCGAAACCCGTACCCCGGGCAGCAAACAACTCCTCGTAATTCACGCTAATTTAGAAATTTTTCAGCCTGCTTAGGCAAATTCGAGAGTGCAAAACGCTCGCGAGAGTTTTCGGACCAGTTAGTGTATAATTACGCGCCGAGGTGGTATACGCGCGGGGTCACGCTCGCAAAGCGCAGCCCAAGCAAAAAAAAATTACGTAATGACAGTTGAGGCCGACGAATGATACGGCTGTAATTCGCAAAATTTGACTTCGCACGAACTTACATACATAAGGATACACACCTTTATCTAAAGCGTAATCCTCTTAATGGAGCCTCGACTGCAGCTCGCGCACTACGCGGACTTTCATAACGTACACATACGCTGGGCTCGGATCAAACGTTTCACGATCGAGATAAGTACATACGGAGTGCGCGAAATAAATGAAAGCTCCGGCCAGCATGGTATCTCGAGCGTCTAATAATAAGACAATAGCTTAATGTCCGATCATCGAAAATCGTAAATCATACGGCCGTTTGAGGCTATACAAAAGATTAATCATAAGTACACACTTAGGCCACGCACAACCTTTTGATACATCGACTTGCGACTTGTTTTGAAGGGAACGAATGCTGCTGCCACCATCAAATTATATGACTAAATAAGCTTGCACGAAACGAAAATGCGAGTTAACTGGCAACAATTTTAGCTTTTTTTCAACTGCGACTGTATAACACGGAAAAATCAAATTTTAGACAAATAATGTGAAAGTAAGTTCAGAGCCGAACGATTAATTTTTTACAAACCCAAACATGCATCGTTACGCTGATACAAGTATTCAAAAAACGATAATTTGCGCTTATTGGAGCTATGAAAGTATTCATTAAAACACGTGGAAACATTGGCTGTTATAGAAAACAGTGTTTTAAAAGTTAGTGTATTCAAATTAAATCAACCAGACATCCAAAATTAAAACTTACAACAAATTTCTTTTGAAGTAATCAGGTTACTTTTAAATTACTCGCACACTTGTAGAAGCACTTTTTACAAAACGGATATCTGACAATATTATAAAGAAAGTAATTGCATGATTTTATTATAAATAAATAAATCTTATGATCAATTCAATTGAACACGATTAATATAAATGTTATACCTGGCGTGTATGAAGTAATATTAATTTTTTCCAAATAACATGAAATATTGCTTTCAATTTCAACTCAGCTTGACGTAATACTTGTACTTTTCTGTAAATCAACCAAATCTTAGTTACCTCGATAGCTCCAAAAGCATCATTTATTCTATAATTTTTGCGACGATAATTTGCAATTCATCAATGTCAATTTTGCGTCCATGAATCTACCGAATCGCCGAGTAAGATATATAAGTGCACGCACTTTCAAAGTGATCGTTCGCTTCGTGCTGTGGCTTCGAGCGTTAAAAATATATATAAAATCGGTATTTTCAGTGTGTGATACTCACGTGCGATTGGAATTTATCACTGTCGTTTCTTTCTTTTTTTCTCTTTCTCTCTTTCTCTCTTTCTCTCTCGTGTAAAAAACACAGCTCAATTCGTGTACTTCGGGTATGTATTTATTGTACGAGCCCATCGTGAATAATTCATGAAGGCAGACAATTTAATTGGACAGGGTACACATGCACTTGTGTAGCACACTACCGAATTGAGGTAATATATTTTTTTCTCGAGTCAGTTGCAGTTCAGCTTGTCAAGATGATGTTTTCGAATTTTACAAGCACTTATGAGGTCCATATATTTTTAAACGGATTACATTTGGAGAAGTTCATTATAAGTAAGTATATTTAATTTTTTGATTATTCTGTCGCAATTTTTTTCAATGATGTGCGCAGATGAAATTTTTCAATGAATAAATTAATTTCCATCCAATTTTTGTCAAACTATTAATCATTGGGACGTAGATAATTGCATATTTAAAATCTTAAACGCTACTTCCAATAGTTATTTCAAAAGAATAAATAAAGTTGAAATCAAACGCAAAATATCACCGCACGTAATTGTACATAAAGAACTCTCATAATGTTTTCTCTCGAAAAAACGGAAAAATTGTTTTTATCGTTCGAAGTGACTGAATTATCAAACTCAGAAATTACTTCATTATAACGTATAACTCTAATATTGACCTGAAGATAAATATTTTCACAATAAGCAGAATTTTTAGTACGCTTTCATTACTACGTCGAGACTTTTAAAAAGTTCAATTAAAGTTGAGAAAACATTTTTCAATTGAGATATATTGACAGTGAAAAATTGAAATATAATCTGAAGTGCAAATTGAACTCAGATCGAGAAAAATTGTGAAGCGCGAAAGTTATCAGCTCAAAAAATATTTCATGAGAATCGGATTATACGAGCCTAAAATTTAATATAATATTTCCGGTAAGTGTCTGAAAATATATTATCAATATTAAAGATACGTTTCGAACGTATTTGTTCTATTATTAGCTAAAGTCTATAAATTAATGTAACCTTACAGATTAAGCTTATCTAATGTATTTTTTATCCTTATCAAAAGTTAAATTTTTTTTGTCAAAAATGATACTTCTTCTAAGTTTTTATTGCTCGTAATTCGTACGAAATAAATTTTTCACCCATTAAACGGGAATCGAGATAAACACTCGGCCTCGGAAACGTCCAGGAGTTTTGGAAAAATACGCGTATGCAGTGCACAGTAAAAATTGAACTTTCCCCGAAAATATAGGCAGAATCGGACGCAGCAACTCGGAATATAATGTTCGAACGGTATATTTTTTACGATACACTTGGGAGATGCCTGATGCTTGCAATATTTCGCGGAATGATTGTTATTGCTTTCGAAATCAGGTGAAAACGCACCTGGAGCACCCGGAGCAGAGATGAAAACGAAAGTCGCACGCGTATCTATATGTGTTTGTGTGTGTGTGTGTGTGTGTACGCACAGACGCAGCACGTCAAATTCTTTTTTGCAATTTTCATTTTTTAATAGAATAGAATCGATGCATCGATAGCCCGTTTCTTTCAAGGACGAGTAATAACTCACTGAGGGGTATTGTGGCGCATTATGGGATGAGCGTGAGAGCATAATTGCATTCCTATTTATAGAAGTGAAATTACTTATAACTAAAATTACTCGGAACGTTAAAAGTACGAATGTATGTATATGATGTATGAGGAAGCGAGGTGCACCTCGAAAGTCTTACGGGAAAACTTTTACGGTTCCGTATACAGATCTCGAGTGCCAGTAATGTAAAATATCAATGCAAATAATGCACTATAGTTATAGATTTTGCCCGAGCATTTAATTGCCTGTAATTTTTAAGACTTAATGATATGTACGCACCCTTTGCATAATCTTACACCTATCATTGCGAAATTCTTTATTCTTAGAAACAAGCGAAAATGGTACAATGGTCAATTGAATTTACCAGTATTTCCTGCTTGACTCTAATAAGTGTGTTTTTATAATATTTATACTGATAATTCTAGGAACTATTTTTTCATATGATTGCTCAATCGAACGGGAGGTCATTGACATGGAATTAATTTAAATTTTAGTCGATGAAACTGCTAGTGGCTTAAAACTTTATTATCAAAGGATAACTTTGCATTTTAAATGATTCGTACATACATTCGAATGAAGATGAATTTAGTGACAGTGGTGAGTGTCGCGTTTGGTATTTACGTCGGATCGATATCGGTAGAAAAGTGAAATTAGCATCTAAAAGATCCGTTTATACTATTAAAGTTGGCATCGTAAATGCAAAATCCTGAAGTAGATGGATTGGTTAAAGGCATCAAGGGAATTTGGAAAGTAAGTTCCCTGGAGTTTATTTAAGCAAATCGGTCGGAATTCATAAAATTTATCTTTTCCAACTGACTGGGGATCCTCTGATTGCGATTGATCGGTAAAGTTAAACGATTTTCTATTACTTTTGCAGATTATTTAATCTTTACCCACTAAATCTAGTACTATATCCAAAAACTGACGATGGAATATACTCTCTGGAATATACTAAACGCTCACCTCCATTCGCAACAAAAGATTTTATTACACAATTTTATCGTGTCTTGATAAAAGTACTTGAAATTTCAAAGGAAAAAAATATACGATTTCTTTATAGTTAAAATAAAACAAAAATTAGACGAGATCACGTGCTTGTCATAATGTTGACTTAGCATCTAGCTTCGGTTGAAAATTTGCATGCGATTTTGGACATTTGAGGCAATTGACTTTTAAGACCGAATTGCGTATTCTAAATTTGATTCCTCATACTCATGATTGAATATACATTTTTCTATAATTGAAAATTAAAAATCGATTTTACACAAATATAATCATCAATTTAATTGCAAACAACAACTTGTGACAAGAATCGATGCACTTTTGACTTCCAAAAATATACTGTAAAAATATTATTAGATAATAACGAAAATTCCTTGTTAGTTTGTAACTTTTAATATTAATTTTTATTATTAATTACTTTGATACATCATATAATTGAGATTTTTTTGGCAAGATTTACCACTCAGCGTTTATAACAAAATTTTACGTGCTGCCTTACAACGGTCTTCTGGGAATTGACTCTAATTAAAAAACGTGTTTCTTTGACCATAGAAGGGAGTAAAATAAAAGCTCAACGGTTACTCGGTGCTTTAGAAATACGTACTAACACTGAAATTCAAGATACTCTAAACAATCTTTACTAAACATAAAAAGTAATTTTATCGATTATCATGATGACTTACTTCGCATATACATAAATTTGCTCGGTGCTTTGTAAAGAAGTCTAGGCTGACTTGAGTCTTTTACTGGTTTCAGTCTACATGTATGTTCGAGAGATATTAGTCGCCGATAGCGCTTCTGAATAATGGATTTGTTCTTGTACAGACATGTATTTCTTTTGTCCATCCGACCATATATACATTGAGCTGTAAACCAATATCGAAGCTGTAGTCTAGCAACTGACACCCGCGGAAGATGTTCATGACGATATTTCTCCTTTTGGCTACTATATCGGTTTATTTTTACTGGATTTGCGAAAAGCCAAAAAAATTTCCACCAGGTTTTTATAGCAATTTTATATTTTTTTTATCAAGCTTTACTTATTTAAAAATTAAATGAATTTTATTTGTAACTTGTGAATATAATCATGTAGGTCCTAAATGGTTACCGATAATTGGCAGCTTTCCAACGCTGTATAAACTTAAAAAAAAATGTGGTTACGCGCATTTGGCATTCCAGGAGTTGGCCAAGGCCTACGGGCCCGTCGTGGGTTTGAAACTTGGAAAACACAAATTTGTCGCGATTTCAACGAATGAACTGGTTAAAAAGGCCCTCTTGACCGACGAGTTCAACGGCCGTCCGCAAGGCTTCTTTTTTCGTCTACGTTCCTTCGGCAAAGCCAAAGGTTTTTTCAACACGCAAAATCAATTTATTAAACTTACTACACATTGAAACTTCTTGAAACAGGTGTTTTGTTTACCGAGGGATCAATTTGGAGTCAGCATCGACGCTTTACTTTACGACGTCTCAAAGAGTTCGGCCTAGGTCAAGATACTATGGTGCAACAAGTGGAGTTCGAGGCTAGCAATTTTATTAATTTTTTGGGAGAGCAATCCAAAAAAGGTCCAGTAGCAATGCATACAGTTTTCGATTTACCTGTACTCAATTCACTTTGGCAAATGTTTGCTGGACGAAGATTCGAATACGACGATGCTAAAGTTAAAGAAATCCTTGACGTTGTTCACGACGTCTTTCGGTAAGTAAATGAATATATTATAGATTTGTTATTTTTAGTAAGAAATATTTTTTGCTTTCCAAAAAAATATTAGCAAAACAGTTAAATCATATTTAAATTATGAATATTTTATCATTATTGTTAAATAATACATTTATTAATTCGTACAGGACGAATGATACCATGGGAGGTATCATTTCATTCATGCCATTTTTGCGGTTCATCATACCCGAACTGTCAGGATACAATCATCTCGTGTCAACACATGAAAAACTTTGGGGCTTTCTCGATGAAGAAATAAAATTGCACGAAGAAAATTTACCAACGAGCCAGCCACGCGATCTCATCGATGCCTTTTTAATGGAAATACGTGATCAAACGCATTCTGCTAATCGTGAAGAACAATCTATTTTTGATAGTAAGATTCATATAGTTTGAAATTAAAATGGTTTTTAGATCCCGGATTAATTTATTATGATGTGCAGGAGAAAATTTGCTGATATTGTGTCTGGATCTGTTTCTTGCTGGCTCGAAAACTACCACTGACAGTCTATCTTTAATTTTTGCATTTCTTGGTCGTAATGTGAACTATGTGAAAGAGCTACAAAGCGAGCTTGATGACGTCTTAGGACGAAATTGTGCACCTACTTTGGCAGACGTCACTCGATTACCGAAAATTGAATCTTTTCTGGCAGAAGTAATTTTTGTTTCGAAATAATTATGAATTCTTAACTATTTGAATAATTTCATTGCAGGCAGCAAGATATCTAATTATGGCCCCTATGGGGGTCCCACACCGATCAACCAACGATGTCTTCTTTGAAGGATATGAAATTCCCAAGGTACACATATTTTGAATCAGCTCAGTTTTCTCGATGCACTTAAAAATAAAATCCTTTATAAATCGCAGGACACGATTATTTTAATGAACTTCTACAGTGCGAATAACGACGAAAAAGTTTGGAAAGATCCTCAAGAATTTCGCCCGCAAAGATTTCTCGACGAAAATGGCAAATTGCGCTCCAACAGCGCATCAATACCATTCGGCGTGGGTACGTAACAAGCGAAACGATTATTATCGATGTATAGACAATTATGAAGAACAAAATTTTTATCGGTCCCAATTATTTCCAGGTAAAAGGCGATGCCTCGGAGAAGTTCTAGCCCGACACACGCTCTTCTTATTTTTTGCGTCTATTTTACATTACTACGACGTGAGTCCGTCACCCGATCATCCATTGCCCGAGCTCCTCGGTTACGATGGCTTTGTTATTTCTCCCAAGCCTTATTATCTAAAATTGACGCCTCGTCAAACGAATTTTTAGCAATGAGCTCATATTTATTTGCATTATGCGAGTATGTTAAGCAACTCGTATCCATATTTTTTTCAAGGAATAGATAATATTCTATTATTGAACTGTATACTGAAGATGTCGAACTCAAACGATGACAATGAACTACAGAACTGATATTTCTATTATCAAAAACTTGTTGTATAAGTCGTAGTCGCTTTCAAATTCGGCACTGCCGACACAAGTTTTTGATTTTTTTACTTCTAATTGAGTAAGTGTGTATATAATACGAATGTAAATTCATGCCTAATGTTATAATATTTTAATATAATTGTCGAACTTATGCAATATAGAAAAATCTATGCAAATAAAATGTTATTTGTTGTTTTCAATTCCTTTCTTTAACTCTGTATGTATGAATAAATCATACCTATTAAAGCAACAATGACGCGCTAATAATAGTACTCTTACAAAATACAATGTGATATTTATAGCATTTCCGGAAAATTTAAGTAATCATTAGATTGTGTTAAACGGTTTGACGTATTATTGCAATTTATTAGATAAATCGATTATTAAAATCGTTTATAATTACACTTTTTAATCGAATGAATCATTCTAAACGCATAAATTCTCTAACGATTTTCAATTTGAAATAACTGACAAATTATTGACACTACATTCCGATAGTTATTATTCTCGCTTTCAATTCACAATCAAAGTTAATTACGTTTTCATGCCAAATCATAGATCTGCGGGCTTAATTTGTTACAAGTAAGCGTGTTGGGAAGCCTACAGTCAGGTGCTTGTAAGAAAAAGAAGTAGTTAATTACAAAACAAACTCCGTCATAAGTATGCGAAGTATATCAATTTGATTATTACAAAAATTGTCCAAAACGATTCTCATACTTTGATGCAAAGAAGCATTGAATCTAGATTAAACATACTCTTGGAAGAACATTTCGAGCTTTGCTGTAAATGCTCGCGCGATACACGAGGCCCAAAGAATTGAATGTCGAAGAAAGTTATTCGGCGCTGCGCTTAGAGCATTGCACAGACATTATAAAGATTACTTATACCAATATCACGACGTACTACACTAAGGCAGTGCACTTTTACTCTCTCACGAGAGGCGCCTTTTGTGCGCTTGAGCTATGAGCCGCCCCCTCATGTGTCACGATATAATCAGCCCGTTTCTCACTGGGTAATTTAGTTGTGTGTGTGTGCGCCGGGCTCGGGCATTTCGCGCAACTTCAATCCTTAATGCTAGATTATGTGTCCATACTTAGGCTGACGTTTACGTTCGAGAGCAACAAGTATACTCCTTATGAAATTCCAATGTTGATAATCATACGATTTTCTGACAACAGTCCAATATTTTGTTGGTCCGACTAATTTTTACAATTACAGATGGTTTTTACTATACAGATCTTGTGATAATACTAAATGGATAAAGTTCAAAATTACAATCAAAAACATACGCCTCATTATTCTTAAAGCAGTACACACAATATGGTAAATTATGTACTAACATCTACGATACTACCTTTCATTTTTTATGACAATTTCCAAAGTGTTAGTTGACGTTCTAAGGAAACCCTATGGACTTTTTTGGCGATGAAAGTCGAGCCTACTAGAGGATTTTTTTTGTTGAAAATTTGAACGATTTTCCAAAAAGAAGCTCCCTAACAATTATATCATAAGGGTTGAGTTGGATTTTTTTTAATAGGAACAATTATAAACATGAATTTAGGGATTAACTTTTCATGACACCAGAAGAAAAATTTAACATTCGATTTATCAGAGACTATATCAAATGCGTACCACATTATACCCATACAGATTTCTTGTCTTCCCTTAGAAGTTGAATTGCGGCATTTTTAGGTTCCCCCCTCTTCTTTTTGTCTTTCTTCAATGTATAAAAATATCAACGAAAATAAAGCGACCTATGATAACTTAGTTCAAAATCATTCATCGAACGAAGAACAACTTTTTCATTGGCTTCGCCCTATTTATTCCCAATAATAGTTAAACTTTTTTTTTATCAATACTTGGATAATTCACTTGGTAAGTTTTTTTATAATATTCATGTAAAATAGACGAAAAAGTCAGATAAACATAAAAAAATTTCGTTTGGAAATGAAAGAACGAGTCGTTTTTCTAAAACGTTACAAAACTAACATCCATTACATAAGTACGTCAAGATTTTGACTATTTCTGGATCGCTCTGTCTCTATTTTGACTAATAAGCCACGATTTGAGACGTTGTCATCTTTTCTATCTATCTGACTCAAAATTTTATAAATTTTTGGGACAAGCCGCGATATTCATTGATTTAGATTTTACATTTAAAAAAATTTAACAATATATGTACTAGTTTAAAAAAGTTTAAATTAATTTTGTTGTACGCAATTATTCGAATCCTTATTTAATGAAGTTTCATTTTTTAATGATTTGATACTAAAAAATTGTATTTTTATTTTATTTTTAGCGTACACGATGTTTGGTAAAAAGAAAACAAAAAAATTACACCCAGAAGTACTTAAAGATTTGCTTGAGAACACCGATTTTACAGGTAATCATTTTCAATGTAACACTGAAAATATCATATATTTTATAATTTCTTATTGAGTAGTATTTGTCGAATAGATAAGCATAATTCTGGTATCAACTTTTACGGATGTTATAAAGCATCGATACAAATATATTTCATATGATTTTTCAGCTGAAGAAATAATGATATTTTATAAAAGTTGTATACAACTTTTCCCGAAAGGACGGTTAACGCAGTGGCAATTTACCACTATGTTTGAAGAATTTTTTCCATTCGGCAACTCTGACGAGGTAATTGTTTAATTCTACAAGTATTATGTAACTAGAAATGATAAAAATAATTAAAATCAGTTGGCAGAATACGTATACCTTACATACGATATAAATAACGACGAATACATTGATTTCCAAGAATATATGTACGCCGTAAGTTTCATTATGCATGGCAACTATCACAAAAAACTTGGATGGGTGTTCCAATTATTCGATCATAATAAGGATGGGTTCATCTCTTTGATGGAGATGTGGCTTACCGTTAAGGTAATAATTCGTTATTTACAATTGTTTTCTTAGCTCATGCGAATAAAATTATATACGACGATTAATTTGTCATATTTTTTAAAATATTTGTTGATTAAAATTGATTGCAGGCAATATTCAAAGCGATGAGAGGTTTTGTAGAACATGAATGTACCAAGTCACTTTGTCGGCTCGTTAAAGAAATATTCACAAAAATGGATTTAAATCGAGATTGGAGAATATCTAAATACGAATTTCTCAGAGGTGTGGAAGCCGAACCGATGTTTTTGGAAATTTTAGATTGTCTTACCCTTTACTCGAAAAAAAATGACATTGTCTATACCCCAGAAATTGAACCAGAGAGACCAGTAAGATTAGTAAAAATAGAACATTCTGGTTTCTCGGAAGCTAAAAAACGTAAGGCAACGAAAAAATATACATTACAACAAAAGCAACTATCGATAGTAAGCGAACAAAGTGAAGGTGATATTGTTCAAAAATAAGAATAATAGTTGAGGTAAGTAGATGACAGGGCTTATCGGGTTTTAATATCATTTTCACTACGTGAACAACTAATTAAATTTCTTGCACTTTATAATTGATTGTATTTTTATAACAATTTTCGGCCTAACTATTTGTTAAATTATTCTTCAACTAAAGTAATAAATATTGCAGAATAAAATAATTCTGTTTAATGCTATTGACTGGTTTTATTAAATTTTGTATTCATTACAATAAAGTAGTTGACTATTTTCTCCTTTGGTGAAACCAAGATATAATAGAAATTATTTTTAATTACTTGCCAACGGCGCATCGTCCTCGGTTGGCAGCCAAAAATTCCCTCTATCAAAAAATCAAATTTTACCGATTATAATGAATAATGATAATAATAATAATGATAATGATAATAATGATAATAATAATGATAATGATAATGAATGATGAATAATTTAATAACGAAATTCAAAAAAGGCATCAGAAACTTAGCAGAATATGATTTAGAATAATTTTAATGGTTAAACTAGTTAATAATTTTAAATCTACTATCTATTTAAATCTATGTAAAGCAAGATCTATGTAAGTTGAAATAAAAGTTGAAAAAATGAATATTTCAAGATAGTGTTGCAATAGTACTAAAAATTTTTTCACGAAATAAAAGTAATTTATCTTTTAAAGAAAGAAATTTATGAAAATTTGATTGAAGTATTGACTTACACCGCAGCGCAGAGCTTCACCAACGTTGGAATGATGTTGCTGACAAGCATGGGCAGCTTCGGACAAGCATCTCTTGGCTGCACCGACAAAAATCCTGGCTAAAATTCTGCTTACAATCGCGATGGCCTATGTGATCGAGAAAATAATTAATTTTCGACTTTGATTACCACGAGATTTTTTACTTACGACTGGATTGCGATCATCGGTTTCTTCCTTTTCTTCGGCTTGAGCAGACTCGATAAGCACGGAAGAAAGCGCAATCGCGCACAAAACCAGAAACAAACGACTGAACATTTTGAAACTGTTTTCAAAGGCTGAATATGCCGATCTAGCTAAACTTTTGACTATTTATATTGCATCGCAGCAACGCGTTAAACTGTTAAACTGGAATGTATCACATCTGGCAGGTGGTCCCTGCATTTGTTTTCCAGGAAAAACTACCACTACTTACGCGATGCATTAATTATAAAGATCAAGCATACTTGTCAACCTTTTCAGAAATATATATCACAACTAATGACATTTCTATTTTACTTTACATACGAAATTTGCATTCAAAATAAAGCCTAGCAAAGATACTTTGTATTGCGTTTCTATTAATTATTATTTAGGTAATTTATTAGATGGTTGCTAGAAACATTTTTATTTTTTAAGTGATATTCGAGCTTAAAAAAGTTTTTGAAATTAATAAAAAATTAGCATTGAATACTTTATGAGTGAATTTTCAATCAAAAAACGAACTTATTGTTTTTTTAATTAAAAAACAATAAGTAAATCAAAATACATAAACAATTTGAAAGGGTTGATCTTTGAATCATTTAATTGGGTAAAAAAAATCTTTCTTCGTTTTATTTTATTTATAAAAATGGTCCCGTAAAAATCAGTGAAATTCGAATAAATTTATTAAAGAACAAAAATCAAAAATAATCCTTAAAATCTTAGCCAAATGTGAGTTAAGTACAAATAATCCGTCAGATATTTTGTTACAATTCAATTATACTTGAGCATAAAAAATTGATTGATCTCACTATCTTTCTGCAATATAACTTTTTCATTAACCTACATTTTTTGGATGTTCCAAAAAATATTGATATCAGTATGAATTGTCATAATTTCATGAAATGTATTTAAATAATACACGTAATTGACACTTTAAGAGAACGAAACTAATGACGTTTACGACCATCCAAGATTTATTCGCATAAAAAATAAAAAAGGCAATGTTTTGGTGGGCATACATAATAAATTGGCTGTAAAAAATGGGCTAGTAAGTTAGGAGGAGCCACAGCTCATATAGTTGTGTGCGTTTTTTCCTCGTGAACACGAAGCGCCAGGCATGCTACATTCGTAATACGTACAGCAGACGGCTGTTTAGCATATCAAAGCCGACGTCGACGAGAGAAGTAAAGTATCGAAGAAGGAGAAAATCGAGACGTGCGCCGCCAGCGCACATTGTCTCTTCATTAGCCAATGGCCGGTCATGCGTGCGCTATAAGCACTTTGAATTTATATCCTCTATACGAAATATATATCTGTGTAGAGGCTCTCGAGCGAGTCGCGGCGGCTGCTGAGCTATTCTAACTGCACCTCGAAATCGCCTGCTGCTCCTCCGTCTCTTGTCATCGTCATCTGCGGCGGCGGCGTGAGCCGAGCTGGGCGCGACTACTGCACACCCGAACGCGTATAGCTCCGCGTGTTTACGCAATCATCAATTAAGGCTAATAAATATACCGAGTGAGTAGCCGCTGCTGCTG
The DNA here is from genome assembly GCF_000599845.2 of Trichogramma pretiosum. Lineage (NCBI taxonomy): Eukaryota > Metazoa > Arthropoda > Insecta > Hymenoptera > Trichogrammatidae > Trichogramma > Trichogramma pretiosum. The sequence continues at coordinate 368,810 of NW_019641687.1, forward strand.
CTCACGCCTCTCATACATATACACGCGATACATACATACTCTCGACGAAATTCTCGCACCAACGTACGATCGATTTGTCGTGCGATAAGTAAGCGTAGGCTGCTCACTCGCGAGCACGTGTGTCACGTATATTTGATCGGCTGCTGCGGCTCTTCTGCTGTTGCTTCTGCTGCTGCTGCTACTGCTGCCTCGTCGTCTTCTTCTTGCCATTGTCAATTTTGCTGCAACGATATGTGCTGAGACCAAGAGAAGATCCATCGACATGACAATCACACTGCAGCTCGTACTTCTCGTCGTTACCCTTTTTCTCATTTACGCGGCGGTTTTTGGATTTTCTAATAAAAGGCCCAACAAACGTCCTCCAGGTTCGTACTTTTTATTGTACCTACAATTCCAATTCTACTTGTATCATCACTGCTCAACGTCATTTACTTTTCTCCTCATATATTTATTTATTTATAAGATCAAGAAAGGTGTTCGAAAAAATGTTATTTGCTTTTTGCTTTTAATATTTTATTCATTTTCTTATGGGGTTTTTGCCTTTTTTTTTGTAAATAAATGTATAGCAAAATTATTAATTTCATATTAAAAAGTATCATCAATTGTAAATAATCAAATTTCCTTATGCATCATGCTAATTAGTCGTTAATTGCAAATGTCGCAATAAAACAAAACTTCACATCGTTTCACCGATCGTTGTTATACAATAAAAATCCACTGTGTAGTTTCATTCATTTACCGAAGATTGTGCAATAAGCTTTCCTAGATCGATTCACCAATGCGATCAATGAAAAGAAAAAAAGTTTCACTGTGTTCTTAGGCTGGTGCCGGACAACGAGAAAAAAGCCGAAACTTTCACAGAATCCGATAAGAAAAATAAACGTGGGCTCAAATATCTCCGCGTATGCAATCCACGTTTGAAAAAAACTTGTATTATGATCGAGCTCGTATTCGATCGACACGTGCACACGTGTGCATATGAGTTCGTCCGTCAGTGTCATAATTCACGCTCGATATAAAATCAATAACCGTCGCCGCCGAGATTATTTCAATTAAATTTTCGGATTAAGTATTGAAGTAAGAGTAAAAAATGTTCTACTCACTGGAAAGTATGTCAGTGTACGCAGCAGAGTTGAGAGGAATTTCCGAATACACGTGAAAAGTAACAATTTTTTGAAAGGTGACAATTTTTTGTTTTACTTGAAATTCGCACGTTTTGTGCTCAAATAACGAGATTATTCATTTCTTCTTGAAGTTCTAGCATAATATGATAAATTAATATTGGTTCATAGATATGGCATGCAATCCTTCCTTTACTTTAATTATAAAAATTGCAATTTGCAAATGATCCTTAAAAAAAATACATAAATTGTTGCTGCAGGACCATTTGCATGGCCGTACTTTGGAAACGTGCGGCTGTTACGCGGCCTCAGCGGCAAGTTGGGCGGTCAGCACGAGGCACTCTACCACCTGTCCAAACAGTACAAGAGCCCGCTGATAAGTCTGCGCTTCGGCAATCGCGACACGGTCGTCGTGTCGGGCATCAAGGCCATCAACCAAGTGCTCAACGGCGAGGAGTACGATGGTCGGCCCTGGAACTATTTCATCCAGATGCGTAATATGGGCAAGAAGAGAGGTAAGTTGAATGAATATGCATCTGCGTTTCGATGACTTATGTCATACGATTTATTTCCTTGCCGACAATCAAGGTTTGACGATGAACGACGGAGAAGTTTGGCGCGACATTCGAAGCTGGTTCGTGAGGAGTATGCGCTCGATCGGCTTCGCGCGGCGAGAAATGGTCGACTCCATCAAGGAGGAGCTGCGCGAGGTGCTCGACAAAATCAAACTCGACAGCGACGTGCGATCCATGAAGCCGCTCATTGTACCGGCAATCATCAATATTTTGTGGAACTTTGCCGCGGGCCAACGATTGAGCGAAGACAAGTAAGCCTCGCCTACCTCAACATTTCGTTGTTCAAAAAATTGCTTTATTATAAATAATCATTCTTATATAATTCTTCACCCAATAGACTAAAGTCTTTGATCGAGTTGATGGATAAGCGAGCCAAATCTCTCGACATGATGGGTGGTATCCTATCGGCCTTTCCCTGGATTCGTTTTATCGCTCCCGAATGGTCGGGTTACAATGTCCTCGTGGCCATCAACAATGAATTCAAGGCCTTGATTATGGTAACGAAATGTACCGAGTGCACATTTATTTCTTCTTCCTGCGGTTTTTGTTCAATAACAACAATTTTCCATTTTTTAGGAGACCATCGAAGAACACAAGAAAAACTACGTACCTGGAAGCGAAACCGATCTCATCGACATGTTTCTCAATGAAATGTACTCTGGTAAAGGTCCACAGGCCGGTTACGATGGTATGTATGATTTGAAACGATATAGATGAAAATTTTTATAATTTATATTACATAATCTAATTAAAAACTCGAGTTTATTTTTTTAGACGATCAATTGGTCATGATACTGGTGGACATTTTACTGGCCGGTTTGAACATCACCGCGACTACGCTAGATTTTCTGTTTCTCAACATGGTCATCAATCAAGATGCACAGAAATTGTTGCACGAAGAGATCGACCAAACGATCGGCATGGATAAATCACCCGATTTCAATGATCAATCCAGGTACGTTCGATGAAATCAACTTTTCGCCTTTGAAAAATGATCAAAGTTTTCTACAGATCGATTTTTTGTCTTTTCTCAGAATGCCGTACACCGAATCTGTGATACTTGAAAGTCAGAGGCTGGCGCCGGTCGTACCGGTCATAGGGCCCAGACGAGTACTGCGCGACACGTGCCTCGAGGGCTACGACCTGCCCAAGGACTCGATCCTCGTGATGAATTTGCGCTCGATTCACGTCGACCCCGAGCTCTACCCCGAGCCCTACGAGTTCAAGCCCGAGCGCTTCATTCGGGATGGACATAGGATTTGCGACAAAAATCTCTTCTTCTTCGGCAAAGGTACGATCGCATTTTTCTCATGTTCATAGAGTTATTTTTTTTTCAATTAATCGCACGATCGTGTGTGTGGATTGCCTGTAGGTAAACGCCAATGTCCTGGTTTGTCGTTGGCCAAGTCGGCAGTATTTCTCCTCTTCACGGGCATAATGCAGCATTACGAGCTGAAGCCCGTTCCCGGTAAGCCGGCTCCCACTTTGCAGTACAATCCAGGCATGACCATGTCTCCCAAGCCCTACGAAGTATTAGTGGTACCGAGAGATGCAACGAGCTAAGCATCGTGACTCGAGTTGCTCGGACAGCCTCTTAAGCGCGATTTATGTGAAGCAATTGTCATGACAGAAACCCCAAGGCCAAGCCTGCAAGGATACATATTTATATTAGGTCAATTTTATGAAAGTTTCCTCGTTTTACCAAATAATGTAAGAATATCAAAGACTTTCAATTGTACATTTCTAACTCTGAGCTGTGCATATTTTCATAAGAAAAAAAACATCTGCATGAATTGATGTTCAACTTAAGTTGTATAAGTTATTTTATGAATATAATATGTAACAGTAATATTTTAAAAAAAATTGAATTTTTAAAATTCACTTTTATATTTCTAGATAATTTGTTGTGCTTTAAGCATGTAACGTCTTGATTTATCATCACGCCAATATTTTATGAACAAATTTATTAAATTGTAAAAACGTATACGATTTATATTTGAAACGAATGATTATAATTTTATTTTAAGTGTTTTCCTGTTAACAAATTATTTTTCAAAAATTTTATGAATTCTTTTTATATCAATATATGCAAAAGATTATTAAATGAAATTTGAAAAATGAAAATCAATTTATATTGTTGTTTAGTTTTTACATACAAACCAAACGTGTATTTTCCTTATATTCAATGTTAGCCTACTTTGCAATTATTAATGAGCATCTATTAATTATGTTTGGTTTTTTAGAGTAATAACCAGTGTTCCATTCATTCACTTAATTCTGTTTATTTTTATTATTTTAGTTATAAAAATTTGTGAATTATTAAATTTTACAATTAGCCCTGTAAACTAATTAAATGTGCCCGTGTATACTATACAAATAATCTTTTTTAAAGTACCTGAATTATTAGATTACAAAAACGATACTTGACCATTATAAACATTTAAATGACTTGCATTTTTACAAATATTCAAACTAAACAAAGTCAACTTTAATGTTCTTATCCTACTTCATAGTCCGCCCTCTTTGCGCGATTTATAAATTGCATCCATACAGTCAGATTTATAGAACAGTACTTTTTAAGATGTCATTTATAGTACTTACAAAATAGTCGAATTAATCGAACAAAACATAGTTATAAGAATAATTACATTGAAACGATAAATCGTAGATAATTTTAAATTCTTTATTATTTTACAAGAAATTATTTTTACTAACATGTCAAAATAAAGTATACTTATGCGCATTCATATACTATAATAATTCAATTTATATCGATTGTACAGTTTCAAAGGAACGTGCAACAAATATGCATTTGGCAGTGTATATAACAAAAACGTTTTTCAACATGTTTTCCATAATTACAACTGTCAAAATGTTCGGACGAAAATTGTTGTGTATCTTGACTTCGATTAATAACAAGAGTGAGAACGAGTATAAGTCAACAGTTGAACTCTTTACAATCTTTATAAATATATTCAGGACGAATGTACAATATAAATTGGACAAAAGTCACACATTTATGCTCAGAAACATAACCATATAATTATATTAATACACACTATTTAGAAGATATCCTGAATTGGATTCGCTTGACATTTTTAAAATGTTATAAATTGTACAAATATTTAAAAATACACGATTTAATTGTATTTTGTTACTTTTATGACAAAGACAAATTGGATTGTTCACATGTACAACATTGAAAAAGGATTTTAATTCAAATGATTAAATTTGGTCGATGAATAGATTTTCTTATCAACAGATTGTGGCTATATTGAGTAGCACGCATCGCATAAAATATTACAGTCGTTCGGCGATGCACATGTTTTTTATATTTTATAATTTTATAATTGGAATTTATAAGTATAATTTATATAATTCTTTGGTTACAATTTATTATCTTCAAAATAGTTTGTGTATCAGTTCAGTCATCCAACTAAAACGTTTGAAAAATATTTAACAAATAACTAATTTGGATTACAAAAAGTATTTATAAATAATGCAAGTAAATAATTGCATAATAGCATAAAAATATTACCAATAACGTTGCATAAAGTTACATTTTTCATTTGTCTAAAGAAAAATACACTAAAAATGCAGATACATCTTTTCACAAGTGTTTCATTAGACAATAGATTTTAACTATATTTACCTATTTTTTTATACAGAAAATACATTTCGACTAGAGTAAAAGATAATTACAACCCCATCAAAAAATCATAATAAATTTCCATAACTTTTCATGAACACTTCAATTAATTAATATTTAAAACTTTATATAGAAAGCTTAGTCATTGCGTTTGAATGTTGGAATGAATGTTATTTTTATTATTAAATTGAATCTAAAGTTGCTTCATTTTATTATACAAAGATAAAAGAGTCTATTTACTATAAACAATGTATATATTTCAAAGAAATAAAGCAACTAGTTTTTGTTAAATAGAAAAAATTGTTGATCACAATAATTAAGTTGATGGTTTATTTTTACAAGATACCATGGCATAAGTCATTAACTGTTAACTTTTATAGTTGTAGACTTTATAAAAAAATGAACCTCTATGTAGCAAAATTCATTTGATCTATGAGCTTTCATATGCTCTCAATTTTTCAAATTCATTGAATTCTTCAAAAATATTTCTCTGACAATAACTGCCAAGTCAAAGGTTTTTTGAGATTATAATGAAGTTTATCACTGATTTACCTATTCAAGACCAAGGCTCCAATTAATGCATTGTACTACAAAAAGAATGACTGGTTGCCATGCAACAAGCCACCTAAGCCAGTCAAGTAATTGTCCGTAAAGAACATGAGGCCTTTCCCATCTACATATTGGACAAACAAATATATTCACAATTATAAATTATTCATAATCATAATCTGCAATTGCAATTTCTTTATTAACTAATACAAAGAAAATACTTACGGATTATGAAACATTTTTTTCAAGTCAACTTTTTCTTTGCAATAAGGGCAAATTTGTTTTTTTCCTACGATGCACCATCCTCGAATACAAAATTCGTGAAAAACGTGATTACAGCTAAGCTTATAAGTATTTTCAAGAACACCTTCTTCATGCTCAGAAACTAGTAATTTATTACCACATACTGCACAAATTTTAGGATCCAAAGTTCTTGTTGGCATACTTCCAGGATTATAGTACTGAAAAAAACATTATTGACAATAAATAAATGATACTCTGCACAAGAAAAATATCGAATAGTAAGTTGATATTTACTCCAATATGAGCTGCCATCTTGTCAGCACATATTTCTGCAATGTCTCTGCCCAGAACTCCAAAGTAAAGGCCGTAAAAAATTAACAGCGTTCCAACGTCCATCCAAACATGAGGCTTTACATCAAAAACAATATTCAAGCCGAAGAAAGTTGCCATCATAACAAAGTAACCAATTATTCCCAAGACGTAACTTAATTTGTAATTAAAATAAAACCATTTATAGACTAGCCTATAAAATAAAAAATAAAATGAAATTTATTAAAATTTATTTATTATAGACTATATCAATTAATTATTATGCTGTTTTGAAAAAATGTACCTAGGTGTGTTACCAGACATGGGTCGTTGAATTGATTTTCTTACTACTAATCCAGTAATACAAGAAAATAACAACCAGAAAAATATGAACCTCCACCATAAATTTTTCATACAGAGCCCAAATGGAATTAACCACATTGCCATCAATGTAACAAACTGTAATTAGATAAAAAATATTAAAAATATTATAGGACATCAATAGTATTTTTCTATAATTCAAAAAAAGTTTAATTTAAAATACTTTGTGGCATCTTTCACGAATTAAACTACATAATTCCATAATAATATAATACAATAATAAAATCAAAGAAATATGTCAAAATTTTTTCATTCAAGGCAGTTGCTAAAAAACTTGTTTAAAGAAGATAAGACGAAAAAATACCATTATTTACTCAGTGACAAATTAATATAATTTAAAATTTGCAATGCGCGTTTTTTTTTACGTAATTTAATGGGTTGTTTTTCCGATTTTATTGACAAACTTTGGATTATAACGTCGGAAACTATAAGGATACGGAAAGACGTCATTGCAGTTATTGTAAAAATACGGAATGTCAAACAATTACCTGATAAGACCTGTAATGCCTCTGTTTCCAAGTAATAAGGATCATTTCACTGATGATAACCGTAACAATTAAAATCAGGACCATTTCCGAGTGCATAGCCTCGTGTCCACGATGCATCTCGTGCATCTTTATGTGTTCGATCCTAAAATAAAGGGAAATTTCATGAAAATATGTTCGATTGAAAAATCAATAATATTCGCCTAAACGAGAGAGCAAAACAATCAGCATGAAAGGAAACGATGTATACGTTGCTTACCTTTGCCTCTCCTCAGGCGTCAAATCCGCCTCGCTCTGGAAAAAAACGTAAATTTCAAAATGAGCAACCGATTCGATATAACCAGGAGAAAGTCGGATTAAATAAACGCGACATTATTAGGTGCGATAGAAACATTTGTTTTATAGGTTAGACAGTAAGAAAGCTTAATTACATGCCACATATCGAAGGGTCGAATAGTTTTGAAGAATAAAGCTCACCTTGTTGGGCATTATGTGATAACTATCCACGATACGGACTTCGAGAGACATCCTGCGTTTGTGAACGGCGGCGGTCCGTGCGGCGGGTTTGGTGTCAAAGTTGAAACGACGAGCCCGTGAACCTGTACATGGACAAGCGCAGCAGACCAGCAAAAGCAACAGCAGTGGCAGCAAAAACTCCAAGGTAGTTTTTGGCGTGAACACGGAAATAGATATGCTGCCACTCGTCAATAACCCCGTAAGATGGTTACGGTTGTCGCTACTGCGAGATCGAGTCGACGGCAAAAAACTCAACACGCAACCGTGTACACAGAGAGAGATGGTCGGTGTGCGCTACTATATATGTTGTTGCAAATCGGAGCTGATGACAGCGCGGCGGCAGTCGCCAGCTGGCGGCTTAGCGAATCGTATATGTATTAAGCCTATGATTGCGCGTGGCAATTTCTGTCTGCGTCTGACATGTGCTGCTTCTGCTGCTACTGCTACTATCACCGTCGCCGCTGTTTCGGGTTTCGGCTATACTCGCGGGCCGACGACAATAATATCAACAATTGAAAAAAATGTTAAATCGCATTAACGAGCTGATAGCGATTTTACGAGTCGATACGCGATTGAGCAATACGCGACGCGTCATCGATTTCGTTCGCAATCGTTTTTATTCGCGACGCCTTTTGCATTGTATGCAGTGTATAAACATGAAATGATTTTGCTTTTTTAAAGAGACTATCGAATTTTCAAGTAGATTTATCGAGGCTTTCATCTGAAACTAATTAACGTAAGTAAAGCAGAACATATTTTGGATTAAAACAATTGTGTTCAAACCGTTTTCGTTCGAATTATGCAAGAAACGCATAAATCAAAATAACAAATCCATGAACGAGTTCGTGAGTTTTTTCAAGGCAGTTGGAAAAATGAGGTGAAATACCTCCGATAACAGCGGACCAACCGCGTAATTATAAAAATTGAGTGATCGGCACAATTGAAGCTTCGCGTTCAAGCAATCTCAAATCGGATTTAGCGCTTCGCATACACTGCTGGGCTAACGTCGAGGCATGCAGAGATCATTATTATGCCGAAGGTGTTTGCATTGCCGCCGCCTATGCGGTGTCGACTGCACTCGAAAATCCGCGAAACGCACGAGGCGCATTCGAGTCTGGCGCCGCTGCTGCAAGTTATTTCAGAGCAGAATACATACAAGCAGCAGTAGAGAGGTGGAAAACGCGAGCGGCGAGCAGCAGCGCGAATCGCGACTCTCAACTTCTCGGCTCGAGTTAGGTATATGCCGTACTGCTAACTCGCTGGCAGCGTGTGACTGTATGTATAGCAGCAGCAGCAACATCGTCCCTGCCCGCCACCGTCGTCGCCGCCGCCACGGAAGAGGGAAAGAGAGAGCAAGAGAGGAAGAGAGGAGCGCGCAAAGTCTGCCGAGACTCGGAGTGAAACGTCCGCTTCGGCGAGTCTGGCAGCATAGTCGCGGCCTGGGCAGAGTCTAGCTCGTATCGCTCGTACGCGAAAACACCTAGTGCCTCGCCGTCGGTGTCAGTGTGTGTGCCCCGTGTGTGCGTGTGTGTGACTGTGCAGCCGTGCTTTGCCTGCGAGCTCTGGTGTCGACGACTGTGTGTTTCGAGCTCCGTCTCTATCTCTCTTTCTGTCCTGCTGTCGTGTGACTGTGTTAGCGCACACATATACACTCAGACACACTCGTACGTACCGTACGAGACTAGTCAGTCGGTTTCATTCACTTCGCAGCAGCCACCAACTGGGCCAGAAGCGTAACTCCTCGCCCTTCGCGCCTCTCTTATACTACCGAAAATTCGCTCCGCTGTTTTGCTGATGATGATTATGCCCGCGAGAGCATAGATCGAGTAATTCAGTGACACCCTCTCTCCTCGAGTGAAACGCCAGTGTGTCAGTGCGTGTGTAAATAATATACTACGCAGAGCTATACCGAGACTCATTAAACGATGATAATGAAAGCAGTTATCTGAGAATAATCAGTCGCAATTTGAACGACGTACGCGCTGCTTCTATACTGCAGTTGCTGCTCGACTCGTTTTTGAGTTTCTCCGACTTGTGCCTCTACGTAATATCAATTAAAGTTGTGCGCGGCAGTGTCAGAGAGCTGAACCGCCGCGTTTAGAGGAGGATTGCAATTTAGACACGGATTTTGCGTGTATACAGCTGCAGCTCGAGAGTCTTTCGCTTCTCTCGCTCCGTTCTACGCTCGTACTTGGTCTATTCGTGCTGTATAGTTGCACACATAGCATACGTGAATACTGTGGTGTGGTTCGTTCGTGCAATACAGATATACATCTATAAAAAAAAGTCGTGCGATATACAGACGACGGTTTAGCCAGTGTCCAAGTGCACAGCAGTCGACAAGTGCAACGAGACATTTACCAGCTATATAAAGACTGGAGGGAGAAATAACATTCTCACATCAACTCTAGGTAAGGGCATTCTACTTTTCACTTTGCTTCAAAATCATTATACTCTAATGCAATTATAACAACGTAAACAACTACTGAACTCGTTGTTGTTGTTGTTGTTGTTGTTGTTGTTATTGTAGCTAAAAGCAAGTATAGTAGTTTCAAAATAATAGAATTTTGTCGGGATACAGCGAGACACTATACACACCTATATCGTGGTACGTGATTCAGCTCAACTTGACGCATGAGCACATAGTTCGGCTTTGTATACGTGCAGTATGTATATATCGAGGTATATATAGGCACGGCAGTCAAGTGTGTCCTGGCCAGCACGCGTAAATCGAGTACAGCGTGCATATGACATGAGCAATTGCGGCTGCTACTCCCATATTTTTTTGAGCCAAATGCTCGGCAGCGACAGCTAAATCGCGGCATTATCGGTCAGCCGAGTGTACGGTAATTTTCGCGAGGTTAATTATCTCGTGCAGTAACAACAGCAGCAGCTCGAGGTGCGCTCAGATCGTACACATACATACAATCCGACGTGCGCGCAAAGAAGAGGCTCCGATGCGCGCGGGTCCTCTCGAGTCTCGCGCGGAAGGGGATATATATATGCGCTAAGTGTAACGCACAGTGCAGCACTCGCTGCTCCTCGCAGTCATGCAGACTTTACGACCTCGTGCGCTATGTGCCCGCGCGTATATATAAGGTGTATATATGTGTGTGTGTGCATGCAAGAGAACGCTTGGATCAGTCGCCTCTGCGAGCTGCTATATGTACGTGTGAATCCGTTGTACACATTGGCTGCAGGCAGCAGCAGACTCGAGGCAGTCTCGCACACGGTGCAGCACACACACAGACATACACGAGCTTACAGTACACTGCCTATATATTATATGTACGTGCGCTTGCGTATATAGTAATCGGAGAATGGATCGCAGCGGTTCGCGGAACTGCATGCACTGCACCGTCAAAGTGCACTGCTCTCTGTCTCTCTCTCTCACGGCGAATCTGGAGCAGTGTCCTGTGCAGCTCGCTCGCTGCTACCCAAATACTCTGGCGCGCTGCTCCAATTTTGCCTCTCCTGCTGTTGCTGCTGCACGTTGGTATACATAATTCGAAGCTCCTTATCTCGGCACGCGGCGACTCGCGCATTCCAGTAATTGGCTCGGTCCTCGTCGTCGACCGAATTTCCTGCCTGCGCACATATGCTCCATGCTCGAATTGATCCAGGAGTATCGTGCGCTTATCGACCCACGAGCACGATGAGAGTATAGTGTGTTAGAGCGCCGATAACAACCAGCGAAACAAACGATCCGTATACACGAGCAGCAATATGTAAGCTACATTACTCGCCGATTGCCGAACGTAAAATCTACCCAAAGAGCAGCTCTTCGTTATAACTATAATATACGCTCGAGCGCTGCTGCTTCCCCTTATGGTCGTGGCCTATCCTATAGATATCGTTATAGACGCACACAATGTTGTACGCTCGCTCTAATTAGATTAGGACACGCGCGAAGCTGTTACGGGCCGCGCGCGCAGCAACGTCTTCTGCGAGTTCGCGTGCCCACTTCGTGCAGCGCGCTAAACATTGAGAAACGCGTATACCTATGTGGCTGCAGCAGCGCACTGCATCGCAGCGATTGTGTTGTATACGCAGAAGGAAGAGTTCATTCTCGCAACGCAGCACATCCGCGCTTACGAACGATGCCTGCCGACGATATATGTGCAGACGCTTTATAATGCCCAAGCGCTAATAGCCGCGTTTCGCCATTGACTCCTGATCTCTATTCAATACGCAATTATGCAACGCGTGTCCACCTCTTCGCTGTACATTCGTAGTAGTAGGCGTAAATAAGCGAGCTACCGGCCAATTTCTCAAAGTCACCCAGTCACTACAACCAAGTGTCTATTTTATCAATAGTCCGCGGCTTTAAAAATGCGACTCGTGTGTATATAAATACGTAGTATGCATCACGAGGAAATGCACGTGACCTTCGACGCCGAACGTCGACGCGCAGTCGGCTCCTCGTTCGTGTTTATACGCCATTCGACCGATTTTCGGAGACATAAAAATACCTCGTGCCGAGCGCGCACACACGCACGCATCCACATGTATCTATATAGTCCCCGTGTAGGAGCCATAATTCAGCAAAAACCGCAGCGACGCTTGTACACGAGCGCGCGTTCCTGGAATTCTTCGCTGCCTTTTTGCACGTATACTTTATACTACTTCTCTCTCTCTCTCTCTCTCGCTCTGCACTTATTCTGCACATTATACACGCCTACAACGGCTGAATTGCCATAGTAAACACTCTTGTATACGAGCAAAGTGTCTTCGAGTACTCGAAATGCTGATCATTTCTCTACTCCTATTTAATTTTGGTTTCAACTCTGCCCCACTGACACTCGACGCGTGTAAGCGTTAATTTAATTTTTCAAGGACATGCCTTTCATTCCCGATTTTTGAACGGTCAAAATCGTAGCAAAGTCAACATTGTTCTTCGTCTAAAAATTAATGACCAACCGGCGTCTCAAACATGCGCCCCCCTTGACGATAGACATTTCACGTGAAACGCGATGCCCAACCCTTTGAATAAGCTTCATTGGTATCCTTATTACAATCGGCTGCGCGGCTTTCATAATATTTTAATTAGACAGAGCGTGGCCATTAAACCAGATGATGCAACGACGTCGAGTAAACTATGGTAATCCGAAACCCTATAAGAAAATGCGAAAAATAAATCACGTCGATCCGAGTCAAGGTCCCTCCTTTTGATCGTGTATTCGAGAAAGTTGGTCACTGAAACTACGACCGGATATTAAGATCCCCCTTCTCGAGCGATATTGACTAAATAATCAGACTGATTTGGCGGGGACTAAAAATAAGTAGCTACATCCGATAAAAAAATCTCGGCACTGACTGGCGATTCTCAAAAGAAGCCGCGATAGCTTCGTCTTAATAATGTCATGCATAAAAGACGACTGAATCAAGTAGCATCAGCAAGGCAGACGCATGCTGCAATAATGTCTGGGTGAGGTATGAGATGTAACAATGAATTACATGAGGATGGCTATTAATTTAGGCGTGTGAGCTGTCTTTTCGATAAAGCTCACCCCAAATACAATGAAATAGCGCTACCAAGAAATATGCCTTACAAGTTTTATGTCGATCTTTCGTGCGTAATACTTGCGCGAAAGAAGATTCAAAGCTTTTTGCCTGTGGCAATGCTATACTTTTCCATCAACTATTTGCCCAATCTCAATTACATTGCTCTAGAGTGATTTCCCACACGCTTTGATTGGCTTTCGTTGGCGAATAAATCGTTCATCATGGAAACGGAATGGTAAGACCTCGATGCACATTTCTAGAGCATTGTCGCTTCGAAAGGATCAAAGCTGCGTTATGTGCATAGTAATTGTCTCGGCAATATGTTGGATGTTCTTCTTTAATATAAGGACGACTTCCGGAGCTCGTCGTGGAGATGCGCTTGCAATACAGGAGACGTGATTATGACTCGCACTCGCAGCATTATTTGGCATTTTTCACTCTCACAGTACAGTTAATTTTTTGCTCATTGCAAAGGTTCTATATCTTCATCTTCCGTCAAGTGGATGAGCTTATTCTCGAAGCTGTGCTTCGCTGCAAGCTCCCGCAGATATATAGGCCAAGTGTACCGGCACCTAAATACAAACGCACGAGTTGACTCGTGCGCGTCTTAATTCATTGCTATATGCAGAGTCTTGAGTCGCGCGCGAGATCGAGTCACGAGTTTGTCGACGCGCGGGAATCGGCTGATTCGAGTGTGTGTGTGTTTGTGTACAATGCGTGAGCAACGTCGCAACTTGCGACTCGCGAGAACAACGGTAAGTATATGTGTGTGTGTGAGTGCGAGCGAGGCCGGCGCTGTCGCTGCTGCTGCTGCTGCTAAAGCCAAAGAGAAAACTAAGAAGCATGGCGATGGAATGCGTGGGAATGCTGCCTTGCTTCGACGAGAGAGAGAGAAAGAGAGACGCCGCCACGAGCACTTGGTCGATCTGCCGAGAGAGAAAGACAAAACAGCACGTCTGCTCTGAGGATGAACTAGCATGTATATAGAGAGACAGCCCACGACGCCACCGATTGAGCGAGTCTTGAGTCGTGCCACTAACTTTTCGTTAACGACTCATATAGTATTGGAGCGCTGCGCAGTCCCAAAACAACCTTGGGTGTTTTTATGTTACTTATTATTATAAGCACGACTCAACGATGACGACGATCGCGTTCGGCGGCACATATGTATAACATAATATACCTTTATATTTTTAATGATACATATTGTTGTATACAGATGCGCCATCAGGCTGGAATTTCACGCCCGATCGGTCTCCCGCGTATACGCGTATGTCTCTATAAATTGTCAAGAGCGCGTGCAGCTGATAAGATTTCACGAATATAATAGTATTGGCTGTTCCGCTGACACCGCCGCGACCGCTGCCTCGTGATAACGCACGAGCAATGCCGTATAGCTCGCGCGCGCGATCCTATTTAGATATAGATAAGACACATTTTTACGCTTCTTTTTCAATCGCCATGTATGCTGCAGGTAGGGATTATTGTCTATACTCGTACGAAATACGGCTCATTGCTGCGAGTTCTGGGAACTTTTTAACGATTTTTAATGGCGCAAAGTTTCACTGTAACAGTATTATCAAATACATAATTAATGCGACAAAATGATTTGTTAATCGATCGTTTCTTATCTGTCATAGTCTCGCTATTTAATTTTATTTCGAGCTATTTTGTCAATAAATATAGAGAATAAAAATTTCTAGTGAAAACTACAAAATTACATTATCACCATGATCTTCTAATATTTAATCGTTACGATTTTTTTTCAAAATTAACAAAAAATTAATACCTTATAATAATAAATAAAAATGATACACGAGTTTGCATATCTTATCGAAGAAAGCTCGCGGATGCATTCAATCTCTAGTATCGAATCAACACTATTTATCAAGAATCCAAATATCAAATCTTCTAGCAGTATCTCGTTGCAAATTATTTATCCACTTCTATCTCGAGCGTGAAGTGAAATATGAAAACAATACCAATTGATACTTTTACGCTCGCTTATATGATAATTTTTTGCTTCCACGGCTGCGTGCAGCAGACGGAATTGTGCGATAATTACACCGTCAGTTCTTCCGAGGTCAACGCTGAATTTACCAGCGCTTGCAAACCGCGCGTGTTTACATAATGAACGATTCTAGTTTTCGTTAAAAATAGCCATTTTAGATCATTGTCAATGCCAACGCATTTTACGCTGGAGTGTCACGAATCGATCGATTAAACATAGTTCCCCTGGTGCGATCGATTCGTAAACTCGCAGGTTCTGTAATGCCTCTGCAACGCGTAATGGCTTTGGGCTCTTTTTCGTAAATATTGACACTATGAGGAATTTTTAAGAAATAACAGATTTAATAAGATATTTGGAATTTTACTTTCCTGATGAAATCATCCATCGACTTTGTCTGCAAAGGTAAACACTTTATACACGTCTACCCGTAATATAATGCGCACATAATATCCCAGGAGATATTTTTATAATACGTAGTTAGTCAAAAATTGAAAAAATACTTTCAAATTTTACCGCTTTCGCGAGGCAGAAAACTCATTATGGTTATTAAGTAAGATCGAAATTCATAAAAAATTTAATTTGAAGTACATGCAATAAATAATGCTATGATCTTGTTTTCGTTGATGAAGTTATAAAATATTTTGTAACTCATTTGCATGGAATAAACTTCAATTTAACGCGCTTTAAATACTGTCGTTTTAAAGCTTGAATCTATTATTTTCATCGAGTAATTTTGTCTCATTTTACGCTGTATTAAACAACTTGATAGATTATAGGTAGTTTAAACTGGATATTAAAGTTTTTAATTTTATAATTGTCAGTTAAAACAGGATACTGCTAAAAAGTCATTATGTTTATGCATATTTTTTAAAGTGTTCAAAATAAAGTACAAAAGCGTTTCTTACTATCTGGTTATATATTTTTATCATACGTTTAAATGTGTCACCTAATACATTAAACATATAATATTTTCTTGAAGAATCATCATCATCTCTTTTTATTATTGAATGAGAAAAAAATTTGTTCAGACATCGGAGCTGTTTATAAATAGTTTACACTTTGAAACTGAATGAAAAAAAAACATCTCTCCAATGCATCATTCGTCACTGCTTTATGTATCAGTGGCTTTTACTTAAACACTTAATTACCTAAACTAAAATTAAAACAAAGGAAATTTTTGAATCATTTTGCAGTTTGTCTGTAAAAAAATGGCCTTTATCAACTCACCACACAGTACTGAAATTTGATTAAAAACACTAGCTGAAAAGAAGCTTGGGATTAAATCTCATTACATTAATGTAGCCTTAAAATTTTTCTACTCGAGTCAAGCTCGTGTATAGTTTCATACAGCAATGCGAGAGAGGCCGTTCCTGCACCACACACAAACACACACGAGAGTGTGAGTGCAAACAAGACCTCTTGCAGATCATTACACATGGCAGCGAGTTCCGTATTTCTCGTTCTGTCTCTCGCTGAAAATCAGCAACAGCGTGATTCAAAAGAACCGTTGTATATCCACACACAGAGCACGCATATAGCTATAGGTACAGCGATACGTGTAACTAAAACGCGAGTCTCGAAGTAGAGAAATACTCGTCAATCAGCTGCTGCTGCTGCTGCTTCACTGTATACGTATAGGTGCATAGTCGAGCTTCTGCGCAGGTGAATGAACGGCCGCCTGCATATTACACGGCTTATATGCATGTGCGTGACCATCGCTTCGCGGCTTATGCACGTTGCCCGCGCGCGCTCTCTCTCTCTCGTATGCACCTTCACATGTTATCCACACTCAACGGCACGAAACTTAATTGTGCCATATCCTCTAGCTCTAGCAGCCTCGTGCCTCCTTCTCCTCTCGTAGTCGATCGCCGAGCTATACTCCATATTATTATATACAGTCTGAGTCATTCCGCACGATGGATGTTGTGTACGAGTATCGGCAATCTGTGGCACTCTTTCGATGCGATACGATTCTGAGCCGCACGCGTTATTGCCTCTGATTAATTTGACATGTTATTGTGTGCGCCGAGATCGTCGTAAATAAGCGATACGAAAAAAATGTTTTTCATCGACGACGATGAACGTCGTTATTTTCAACGAGAGTAAACGATCGCAAATATATATTCCTTCCACTGCTTCTGCAGTAATTATGAAATCTAGCACAAGGGTCGAGTCTTGTCGCAGTAATTTCGCGCCCGCCTCCGACCAGAAGTGTTGTATATTGCACATTGTTCATCAAATGTATACGTGTACAGTGTACACTGTGCACTGGGCATGCTTCGACATGTGTTGCACTCCGACCTCCTTATTCAGTCCTCTTAACCGTGATCATTCGTACTTGACTGTACTGCACACGGTGTCAAGGAACTTGCTCTTCTCTCTCACCCGATCTTCAATTCAATTGAACCGACTCGACCTGAGTGTCGAGGTATATACGTGTTCGCTTTTCCTCGACGAACTTGGCCAACATCCAAAAATATCTTGCGTCGTTACTTTACTTTGGTCTTTGACTTTCTTTTGCGTTTAAGATAATCCTGAGCTTGCAGGTCTTTTTACAAAATTTTTGATGCTGAAGGCGGTTTTCGGCGAAAAGCGATGATATTCGAGTGAATTCAATGAAACGAATAGACTATCTGAAATTACCTTACTTTTTAACATAAAGTCTGCTAAATATGATTTCGTACGTAGTAATAATCATCCTGAATATTTATCTAATCACTACATTTTTCATTATGCTTATTGTTTATCGTTAACTTATAATTCGTATACCAATTGTATCTCATTACTTTTTTTCGACTCTTTGATCATCTTAAACAATTGATGGGTGACTGTGTCATATACACAGCTTCGATTTATTTTTATTGCATTACTCATGTTACTCTGTACTTGTAATGGAGAATTTCTATTTTCGCCTATTGACATTGCGCCAAGTTTTTTATGCACTTTTTAACAGTGCAGTAAAACTTTTGGTGACGTTTCACGTATCATGTCATAATAATCATGTTTTAAATGTTAAAGAAAACGTGTCACTAGTCGGTGAAACATGCGTGGTTGATCATTTGATTTATAAGGTATAGCATGAAAGTTGTTCAACTTGAAATATTATATTGATTTTAATAAGATTGAATTAAAACGATTTCACGACGCAAGTAAAATTACTTTCTTTTAAGTAATTAACTATCCAAGAATAATTGATAATTCATCTCGTGCCATCGAATGATATAATTTTATAAGTGAATTTGATTCACTCACACGTAAATTTCACGTTAAAAATTGAAATTTAATAATATTTTTGAAAAAATAATCACTGCATAATGCAATCCTATAGAACGCTTACTTTTATTGGATATTAGATCGCAGTATATTTTCTATTGAACTAATATATTCATTGCAGTGGAAGGTGTTCACGAAACAATTAATATCCCATCGACTCAATTTCACTCACATATATTGTCATAACAAATAGAGTGGGAATATTACATGAAAAGTATCGCTAAACTAATCGTTATGCAATTAGAAACAATGATTCCAAAATTCGTTCGTCATAAAATACCCACAGTCACGAAGGAACAATTGTGTTGGGATGTACAAATCAGATAAGTTCCTGAGACAAAAAGTGCTAGGCAATATAACGACATTGTCAAAAATGTATCAGCGGGGAAAATTTTCTCAACGACCGTACTTTTAATTTATTTCTCCTGTACAATTACACGAGAGTGAAATTAAAAGTTTGAAAAATTTCAAGTATTCTGTAAAATATGTATTATAATGTATAATTGGCATTACCATAGTTTTATGCGAGTTAAAATATTTTTAGCCATTTAATTTTAACTCGGTGCAGTGACTCAAACTTTTTGTACATAGTCTCGTTGGGGAAATAGGTTATCCTCGGAATTGAAACGCGTTATATACTTTTCACTACACTAGAATACGTGTACATTCATACGAAGCGTAATATATTCAACTCTCTACCTCTGTTAAAAATTATTAGCTGTTTGCTTCTTAAATTCAATGATTTGCTTTACGACTTTTAAATAATAATATTTTACATAATCACAATGACTATCATTTATTTTAATGTTCGTTAAATTTTAATTTTATAGCGTAGTTACTTTTGCTTAAATTAATTAAATTAAATTAAATTAATTAGTAAGATTAAATTATTATTATTTACAACATTATTAAAATGAGCACAATATTTCATTGAACTATGGCAGATTTATTCATTTTAGAATGGATCTCAACTGCAATTTTTATTAGTTTCGGAAAAATATCATAATTTATTCATGATGATATCATATTCCTTTTTTTCCTGTAAAATTAAAACTAAAAAAACTTTTCCATTATCTTGATCGAATTAAAATTAAAAGAATACATTTTAACGTGAATTTTTCTCTACCTCTAGAACACAATTGAGAACCTCGTGGGCAAATCTACTTTTTCTCTCATTCTTCTAGATCAGAATCGCGCGGCGTGATAGTGACGGCACGCTTATTGCAGAGAGCCCGGTTAGAAAGGCGAAACTGTCGCTCGAGCAGTTCAGCAATTCAAGCTCTCTAAAAAGCTAGGAAAATGTAGCAGGAAAGTCATGTTTGTAAACGCATACAAATAGTCACCGAGTTGTCTTATTTGGTAAGGAAAGATAATTAGAACATTGAATCCTTTTTGATTTGAAAGTGAGCGGAGAGGAATTTTACAATTTCTTCAGTCTTCATCAGTTGCAAATATAATTTGCTGTTTACCAGCGAATTCAAATGTTTTTCTGTGAGATTTAATTTTAGATTGGTTTTAGAGTAACATTAAGGTTGTCCTTATTTTAAAATTAATAATAATTTGTCAAAGCTTCATAATTGTTTGAACGCATTAACTTATATAACGTAGTCAAATGTCTCTTAACGAATAAAAATTTTATTCGATCGATCGTTTCTTCCATGACATGAAAATAACGCACAATATACGCACCAAAGTACCACATCTTCTCTTTTTTTTTGACAAAGAGAAAATATAGAGCGTGTGAATCGAGGTAATTGACACTTCTGCTACTTTAATAGTACCTACTTACACGCCCGTGCCGTGCGTTAACGTTGCTATATCGTTTATTACTATTTGCAGGTCTGGCAACTTGAACGTGTGCGCGCGATGCATATTTCATAACTTTCTTCGTGCCAGCCGTCCGATATACGCCTAATTCTGTACGTCTTCTGGCGTAGCTATTGTCGCTGATAATGATGATTAGTTGATTATGAAGATCGATGTCAGTTGTACACGTTTGTATGTCGGCTAATTCAATAAAACTCGCGTACTGCAGTTACGAGAAAGAATTATCGTGCTCGTTAACGTGTTCGTACATGCGGCTAGATAAATGATGTAGGCTAAACCTATATTGACACGATTTGAAGGGATTTTTTGCAACTTGTTTTTTTATATAATATTTGCTTGTTTTAGGAAGGCGGACTGTCAGTCCAATGGTATTATTACGAACTGTCTAGAGTCAATAAAAATCTAAGCTGTACATTTTGCCTCACTTATTCTTTTATTATGAAATAATCCCTATGAATGTTGAATTATTCAATTTAACTAAGATATTTTTAAGACCAACTTTAGCTACTTTAGTAAATATGTACTGTATCGAAATAACTATATTGAGTAAACAGTTTTTGCTAAAGCTAAAATGGTAGCGAACAATCCTCATTATATCCAAGATACTGAAAGGTTCGAAGTTTATGCTTGATACTTTTAATCAGCAACTTTTTCAAGCATTTTCATAGATCTCCGTTGGACGTATAAGGAGGAATGCAAAATATCTCAGACATAATTACTTTTCAGACGCGTCCGTCATTGAAGTTAACGGTACTTCTCGAACAATCCTTTAATTTAATACCTTTACAAAAGCCAAGTAATGACGTTTAAAAAGGTGTGCGTGCGTTATACGTGTATTTTGCTTCTCTATGGTATCGTTTCTATATTTTCTCCAGCTCCTGATCACATGTAAACGAAGTGTATACTCGGTGCGCATCACAGACGGAAACACGCTTGACGAATTTCTCTATAGCATTATATATATAGTATACACACATACACCGACTCCTCTCTCGTAAATGAGTACATAAACATGTGCAGTATAAGGTATAATATAAGCGAGCGTTCAACTCACGTGAGGCCAGCACTCGTGAATGAATTCTAGCATGACCTTTATAAAGTGATGATGGACGATGCCTATGCGATGAGTAAGCCCAACACGAAGTTGCCGTGATTATTTTCCGTTTTTTAGATGAACATTTTGAAGCATTGGATAATGATGCTTCGATCAAACTTCATTTTTTCGTAAACGAACTGTAAGGCTTTGATTAAATGAGTGAGATTCCTAATCACCGTCTTTATCCCCGTAGAATATATAGCTTGAAAATAACCTTCAACGTAGAAAATACAATAAACTTCTACGTCGAGTCTAAAATGTGCAAACTGCAGTATATTTTTGTTAAAATGTTTGATCCGAAAATTCCCTCTCGACGCACTTGTATGAGCGGCTGCAATAACGGTAACGAGTGTGATCAACGATTTGCAGGAATTCAGGACGCAGGCCACGTCCGCATAATGCAACGAGCTCGAGGTCGAAGGTGAAAAAAATAATGATTCTCCCTGCACAGCTGAGAATCTCCAAAGAGCTTAGACATTGTGTGTGCTTGTATATGTATAGACGTAGAGACAAAGATTATATACCTTTATAATCTAGGACCGACGACCGGCAGCGCTGAGGACGACTGACACCGAGACCTACATGAAAAAGTAGAGATTTTCATTGGTTTGCTATACGAATATGATCGCTTAATACGAAAAAGTGTGTGCTAATTTTGCAATTATCTTTAAGCGAATACATTCTTCGAAGAAAAAATCAGAATAGTTTTAGTTTCCCTATTTTGTTAAGTCTCTTGAAAAGTGCATTGAACACTAATGATGAGCTAGATGTAAACGTTAAAATGTGTTCACAATTTTATTTTAATCATATTGATTTTTAGTGTTGCCATTTTTAAAACAGACGAAATGCATAAATTATTAATTCTATCAAATCTTACGATCGATGACCTTGAAACGTAGTATTACAAGAATAAACATAGACTAGCAAATAATAAAAATCGATTTGGAGTATATCAAGTAAAGAACCGGAAGGTGACCCTCACCACGGTTTGATGAATGGTCTGAGGTAGCCCGAAAGTCCCGACAATTCTTGAAAAGTAAAGAGTTAGCCTACATATTGATCGTCCCTACTCTCAGTTGTTCATTTCATAGTGATCACTTCTGTTTTATTGCATAGCAACTAAACAATTTTCGTTACGAATTCCATTACTTTGATATTTTGAGTAATAAACATAATTTTTGATGCAAAGTATCATGTAATTATAAATCACGATCAACACTAAGGTATGAAAAATACCTAATAAATTATAACTATAAAGACTGAATATAAGATACTTTCCTCAAGAACTTTTGCAATACGAGAATAGCACTTGACAATCGATCTTAAGACATGACCTCGATTTTACACATCCTTACACTCTTACAGTAATCGTAACATCTAGATGACCTCTTTTAACAACAGACTTTTCATATTAAATGAAAGTTTATTTCTGACCATTGCAATTTATTTGTATATAAAGTTAAAGAAATATATTTAAAAATGATAATTTTTATCGACCTTTCTTGTTTGAAATGATATTTTTTCTTGAATTTAATGAATAATTCCAAAAATATGTAGTATTTAAGATGGTCCTTTCTTATGAATTATTTCCTACATTTATCACACGCGTGTGGGACATACTTTGAACTAATGTGGATTTTGGGATAACTTTTTTGGGTGCATATCTTTTCGAAAACATCGCATACACGTGTGACACCAATGTGCACATTATCGAAATGGTTTTGGAAATTATCATTTTTTGTTGATGTCTCTTGGCTTATATCACATACAGGCATAACACCACTACGCAGCGCATTAATGTGAGATTTGAAATGAACATTTTGTGAAAATGTTATTCCACATAAACCATATGAATATCTGAGACCATTGTGCACTACGTCAATGTGAGTTAAAAGATATCTTCTTCGTGTGAATGTCTTTCCGCATACAATTGTATATCGCATGTACACATGTGTGATACTATAATGCATCGCATCGATGTGGAGTTTGAAAGTGCTCTTGTGTGTAAATTTTTTTCCGGATATTTCAAACGCGTATAAAATTTTTCCTATATTAAAAATATTATTTTTCATTATAGACTTTACCTCAGTTTAGGTAGAAATTTGTTTATTTCGAAAGAATTTAATGCTTTCGTTTTTTGAAAACTTTAGTTCATTCATCAAAAATAATCCACAATGATAGTAAAAAATAAAAGTATAAAAACCCTCTGTGTTGTTTTTGTTGAAGAGGTTTATTCATTTTATAGCGTTTACTATCATATGCTCACACTAACACAAAGTATTAGGATTTGACTTGAAACGATTCGTTCGTAGATGCTATTACAGTTGGACTCTTATAATCATAGCTAAAAATACAATTAATTATAAGAATGTAGAAAATGCTGATTCGTGGTTGTTATCTTATTTTTCAATTTTCTCTCGACTTCATATCAAAGACTTTGTTATGTAATTCGGAGCATTGAACATTTCATTGCACTTACAAACAAACAAATATATGATAATGTGACTGTAAGAAAAGTCCATTGTCAAGCGAACCACTACTACTGCCTCGATTAAATTATCTCATTTGCGATTCAGTTTTATTCTCTGGTCTATAATCGACTGAAGTCGAAAGGACAAAGACGAGAACCAAGCGATACAGTTACGAGTGAGCAGACCACAAAATTATCACGAACCAGATTAAATATTCTGCTTTTGTCCACTCGTTCTATTTTTATCAGAAAGTCTATTATCAAAAGACTTTCATAGTTTAGACAGAAAAAATTTTTCTCCAAAGTTAAATATATATATGATTAGCACCATTAATTTCCTAAATTTTTTACCACGGTTAACTAATTTCACTTTTGACTTTTCTGTTGCAGGTACTTATACTTAAATTGAGACAACACATTCTGCTTTGATCAAAATCGTAAGTTGACTGAGCATTGATGAATCAATAAATGCTATTGTTTCAAAATTGATAATAAGACAATTTCGAAATGATAAAAATCATACACAATTTTGAATTTAACCGTTTATTTTTTGCATTTGCATAAAAAACTCCACTTGATGAAAGCTCGCGTACCAAGTAGCCACGTGTGTATAGCGTTCATTCGAGATATGTTTTTGTACTAGTTCGAATTTCTAATATCTGAGACTCAAGTAACACATATTTGGCGATCCGTCCATCGCGTTCAGGGCCTAGCTCGTTTTCCCACGAAGACGTGCACTTGTATTTAGATATGCCTATGTATAGTACACTCGATTCAAGTACTGTACCGTTTCTGCGAACATGCCAATAATCCACTGGCGGGACTCTCTTTTTGCCTATTCATCGTTACTCGTGCTTCAAGTGCTATAAGGTCGAAATAGCGATACAGACTGGAGCTCTTGTATACTGCTAGCGCAAAAATTCCTAGGCTTTGTGTTGACTTTTTAAAATTTGCTCGATGAATTTTCTCGAGGTAAACGAGAAAATCGTGCGTAAGAAATCCGCGGAGCATTACCGAAGAAGCCCGGATTGAAACGTCGATTGTACATCTGATATCAGAGACGGGGGTCACACATGCACTGCACGTCTTGAGCAATTTGCGCTCGTTTCCAGTTCTATAAAGAACAACAATTGTGTACCGTACTGTCAGTGTTTAATCTTTGCGCCACGGACATCTAATTCATCTAATTGCCTCGGAAAACCTTTCGCTTTTATTTCGTATACGCCATACGGTCGACTCTTTTCTGAGAGATGCAACGGTACCGATCGCTACATCGCATCGAGACACATACCAAGACTTTGGCAGCAGCATCAGCCGAGTCACTGCTCGAGGTACCTTACGCTTGATACCGCTTAATCGACTACATCCGACACTGTACACAAGCCTCTATCGAGTCGATTATTCGCGCGAACCTCGGCAAGTGCGCGGAATGAACAATGTAAGCGCGTGAGTGGCATTTTTTTACCATAATAATATAAAGCGTGGATAAAGGCGATATTATTACGGCTATAAGCTAGAGCGCGATAAACACGGGCGGAAATCGCAATGCGCCATAAACTACCGTAATTTTAATGCTCTCTAATGTCAAGTTTGCAGTGCAGCTTGACGATTTCGATATGGCGTAATGTGTAGAAATGCAGGTATATAATGCGGCCTGCAGCGCCATATATAATTACCGCGGAGAGTATAAAGCGCATTTATATACGATGTAACGTGTATGCACATGCATTATGCATTGTACAAACACGTGGGTGACAAGTAAAGTTTTCTTCCGGTTCAGGAGGACGGATTTGATGCTTTTGTGCGAAAACAGACAGATTATGTTGGATGCACCACGCGCCAACTCGAGCCTGCAGAAGTAGGTACGGCTCTTGTTATCTGCGTAAATGTTTGAATTCTTGGAGCGTTGCGCAAGGTGACTCGTGCGACAAGCAGGTAACTCGATACAGCTCGATGCACGAGTCGCTCCTCTACAGAGCTGCACACCTACTACTGCAACAGTTGAGCTTGCAGCGCGACGACGACAAAATCTCATCGACAACACAAAGCCGAGTAAATTACTTCTTGTATTCGATTAGGCAGCGGTATTAGGGCATGGATTTTTTTTTAATTTACGGACGAAGCTGGACGATTGTTACGGGCTGAATAAAACCTATTGAATAATTCTATATGTATACAAGTAGTATAAGAGCAATAGACCGAAGCTCAGTGCTATGTACGAATGTCATAAATATTGTATCAAACCTGCCTCGCGATATTATCGTCGCTCGCGTATTATCGTGTTTTTGTGGTGGACGACGCACATGGCTATAAGAAAACGAGAACGTATTTCGCAGAGCTAATATTAAACTTACTCTCTACATATTATACGCTTACTGCTATACTAAATATCATACGTGTAGGTGAACAAGCTTTCTTGCTCTTATACATTGTGCTGTTGATAAAGTGTATCATGCTACAAAGAATAGAATCGGGTAACTCTAGATGTTTGTAGGTTTTAGCTCGGTACGTATGCTTAGGCCCTTACAATTTATTATCTATTAATGAATACGTTGAGAAAACAACAGAAATGAGGATACACACGATTTTGCAAGAATTCGTGATGTCATTTAACGCATTGGGCGCGTACATACGTGTTCTGTTCTCGTTTCGAAAGCCATGTATTGGAAGCTTCTTTAACAAAGACAAGACCCGTGTGTATTTTTTAGCCCCGTGGCCCGACTCGAAACAAAAGCCCGATATATGGCTCTTCCGTCTGCCGCTGCAATCCGTATAGATTTATATGTCAATTTTTGAAAATCAGGAAATCTATAGTGATCTCTTTCGAAATCCGGCCGATCAAATCCGCAAAGACAATGTAGACAATGCCTCTTTTCTCGCCGTGCCGCGTGCACGTCGTCTTTGTGCTAGTCCACACATACACTATCTTGCACGGGCTGTATAACGCGGGTACAGACCTATACATTTTCTTCACTACAACAACATCTACTGCACGAGACTTTAAGACGAGTATCTACTTGTAAAAAATGATTTTACCATAAAAATGATTGGCTGAAATGTGAAGCATTTCATGGCAAAGTCTGATCAATTATATATTTAAGAATAAACCTAAGATGTCAACTTACACCACTTCAGAATATCCTGCGTTGATAAGTAGACAGACTAAATGGGGTAAGCAGTTCATAAGCGCTCCAAGTGGTTATAGAGTGGTACTGTAGAAGATACAAGTTTTTGACCGTTACTGCGCATTTTGATTCAGTTTTTCATGGGGGCTATGCGTAAGCGAGTCGCGCAATACAATTCGTGCAGAATTAAGGGCGCACGAAGTGGCTAGTGCAGTTAAACATGTACGTATATGGATACACGTAGTGGTAGCATAGCTAGACATATTCCACATACGTACACGAGGAAGGCGCTCGCTTGGTCGCGCGTGAGAATGATTAGAATGTGCATCGCATCAGTGGGCTTCGTTCGATGTCCGTAAGAGAGGCCGTACCATGGCATTTAATCCTCTTATAAATCCTCTCTCTCTCTCTCTGTCTCTCTCTCACGCCTCATCGCTGGTAATCATATCTCTCGCGTGGCTGCATTGTGTCTATAATCTCTCTTTCGATGCATAAGGCATGCTCTGCTCGATTTCAATCCTACTCACTTTTATGCCGGTCTATACATATACGTCATCTCGGTTGCACTGTACATTGTTCATTCAAGCGTCTTTTTCTGCTGTCTGGCTAAAAATTTACATCGTCGTGCACAAAAATTCCGTCCGATGAAACGTACATTTTGATTGGTCCACGCAAGCATCGAATGCACAAATTCACTTTTCCAGCGCATATATGCATGCGGCTCACGCGTGTTTTCAATTTTGCTGCACTCGAGCGCTGACTATATAATGGCTTTTAATGAAGATCTTGAGGGGAATAAGTTACGAAATATTACATTATAATCCGACTGTAGGCATTATACGACCTTGTTTTCCAAAGCCGTTGGATAAGACCCGCAGTATAAATTACGAGCTCCTTTGAAAATATTAAATCATTTAGATATTTATTGTTCCACTTTTCAACACCTTCGTCGCGGCGCAGCCTTACATGGAGTACAGGCAGGAAGAGAGTACCTTTCAGCCGTATCGATAATAATCATCTTCGCTGCTTCTGACCGCAAAAAAAAATTATCTGCTCGGAAGTTCGAGCACACGGAGCGATACATTATATAGTATAATAATATTCCATCTAGCTGTTACGTAATATCTCGTGCGCTAGCTAATAATAACACGGTTATCTTATACCTTCATTATTCACAGACTGGAATACTACTTTTCAATGTGTATAGCGTATAAAATGCAGGCTACGTTATTCTTTTGTATATCGACCTCAATGGCGGAATCGAGATTGTTTTTGGCTATTTGATACTCTCTGCTTGCAAAAAGTTACATGCAGGTATTCATTTTATCATACAATTCGCAGAATTTTTGCCATTTTTCAAACTCTACTGCGATTGCTTTTTAGCTAGCTTAGAAAATAAAATGAAAAAAGGTTTTTCAAATCAAACTAATTATTTGCCTCAACGATAAATTAACGCGAATACTATTTATTGCTTTTTTTGAATTTTTTTCAAATTCAAGCTCTGTCATGTTAGATTACTGGCTCTATATTTGGGAGAAAAAATGAATTTCATTTTCTATTCCATACTGTTAAATTTAGATAAATCATATTGAAATTGCCTCTGTAAAAAGTGAAATTTCTTCGTATTTTCGAGTAATCTCGTTACAAATTCTATCAACGTTTGTCTCATTTGAATGATAACTTTTCAGCGTCACCATTTTTCAAGTGTCTGCCTCAGATGAGTCATTTTATTGATCGACCTTGGAAACAATTTGCACACTCGGTAATTTGTGAGTTACGCAACGTGTCAAGAATATAATTAAGTGCGCTTCGACTCTTCCAATGAAAAGTGCGAAAATAAAACGAGCTACGCGCCGCGTGGTGATGTTGAAGTTGGAGTTAAAGAGAGGGAGAAAAAACAGTCGCGGGGCTCGCACGCCATGTTTAAAATCTGTTAATATATCGTCCCCGTGGCCTCGCGTATTAATTGGAAAAGCAACGTTGCGCTATCATAAATGTAATCAATTGCCGGACACGCAGAGCAGGCGACGTGGACTTGACAAGTGCAAAGGGTCGACTAGGCAATATCTGATAGGCAATGTCGACTAACGTTATAAAAGTCAACATGCGTAAACTAACTATTATTAGATTTCGTTAATGTTATATCGATCCACTTATAATGACACATAAATCTTCGAAATCCATCAAAATGGCTTTTACAAGTATTGCAGGAGGTCATCATTCAGCTTTTTCATCGGTATTGACTTGAAAGCTTCAGTGTTGAAGGTTTATCGATGTCAAAAGCTCGAAGAGGGATTTTTCGTCATTGTCCTTTCTTTCAGTTTCTTTTCTCTTCCTCTGACTCAGTGGCTAATGCAATAAATAACAATGCAAGTGCGTGCCTATTAACCTTGGTTTCTTTCTCTTTCTCTCTTTTTATTCGCATTGTTGAACGTGTGTTTATTGCGATATTCAATTCAGACAGAGAGAAAGAGAACGTATAACCACAATGACAGGTTGCTTTGAAAATTTTTCTGACTAATAAAGTTTGCGGTTTAAAAATCAGAAAAATATCCGAAGAAAAGTTGACGGAACTATTGATTTTTTAGCAAACGTGGTTTTAAAGTGCACCGTTGTTTTCAAATATCGGAATCTTGTGTCCAAAGCTTAAATTAGCTGGAAATTCCATGCATGACAGGAGTATGAATAAAAATGTGACGTATCGGGCGTGAAACTTTGCCTCCACGGCGTACGTGCCCTTTTTTTTCCGAGACTTACTAAACTCGCATTAGGCATCGAAACTTGGTCATGCCGGCAAGAGTTGGCCTCTCGGAGTTTTATTTTCAGCACTTTTCTTTTGACTTATTTTGAAAATTTTTAAACCGCTAACGAAAACTTTTACGTGCCACGAGAATTCAGAGTTCTCTTTTTTCGTATCGTTGCATAGTTTTGGGATTTTAGCCATTGCGTATACATTATACTTTCGAAGTGATGAATCGCAGATTGAGTTGTACACGTGGCATCGACGGATTTTTTTTCGGATCGGGAACTATGAAAAACTATGAATAACTGAAAGTTGAAAAATGCAACGATGTGTGCTCTCATTTTTTTGTTCCATTAGCGTGATGAAATTTTGAAAAAATGATTGACGAGCCTCGATAAATTTCTAAATTTAATTGAAAAACATTTCACGTTACTCAAGCCGAATTCGGCAATTTTTTTTCTGCGCAAAAATTTAACTCTTGCCTTTGAAATTCACAACAAATAAAAACAATATTCTCTGAGAAAGATATTTTATTTTTTACCTCTACATACATTTTTGAAATACCAAAAAAAGCAAGAAAAAAAGAAAAACCTTTCATGGAAATGAATTTTTATTGAGTCATGAAAGCTCACCTCTTGATCTAGCCTAATCTACTCGCCACGAATATTCGTCGTCGGGCATTAGCCCCAAGTCCACGCAGTAGAACTCGAGACAAGCCAGGCTGAGTTGAAAAGCATTTCTCAAGCTCATACGCATGTACGCGACGTGTAGACTCGAGACTGACTCGTTTTTGTCAAATCTCTGAAAGCGTTTGCATTTTGTACTCGTCTCACATGCACGCAGGCAGAGGAAGGTTCTTCTTCTCTGCATTTCTCTCTTGACGCGCGTCGCACACCAAAGTCGCGCGGACAGATAGGTGTTCCTACATCAAGGCAAGTGCACGCGCGCGACTACTACTTGAATGGTTGTCATCTTTTTTTCAGCGCCGCGCTGTGCAGCACTAGCACGTACACAGGTGCATTCAATATACAGACACTAACGCACATCTTTAGACCGGCTGAATGGTGAATTCTCAATGGGAAGTTGCTCGCTGATGTATACTCGCTGCTGTATGCACACCCGCGCACGAATACTAACGTGCATAGACAATGGAACTGCTTTAAAATTTTCATTCATCCGTAACGAGAAAGTCTCGGTTGTTTTATGCACGAATATGTACTCGAGTTTTACAGTGAATCGAAGAAAATGATGAAATTACGACGCAGATCGTACCAAAGGTCATCGTCCTTTTTTATCCATTTAAAGCACAATGCCGTAAATCTAATAAGATTAGTTGTTAAACATTAACACATTCTCGTTGAAGAGCGCATATGGAAAATAAAATCAGTTCACTCGCGCGATTCGCGATTTAACGCTTGAAATATGATGAAAATCGAAGCATCTTAAAAATTTTATTTCCTTAACTGTAAGCGGTGAGAAATCAAGTTTGTTGTTGTATAAAAATGTACGTACAGGCACGCATAAATATCGTCGAATCAAAGTTTTATTTTGTTTGCATTCCTCGCATCGTATACCCATCCATATTAGGCATTGTCCCGATATGAGTTAACCGCGAGGTGGCGCACTTGTGTTATGCGACGTCATGCGCACGGTACGTTTTTCGCGAAAATTTATATAGCGAAAAGAAGTTCGTCGTCTGCTTTACGGACGTTACACTGTGTAGAAATAATAATAATAGTAACAAGTCGGATAACACAAGTGCGCCACCTCGCGGTCAACTCATATCGGGACAATGCCTAATACTCGTTAAAGCTACACACGAATATATTATTATATATTCTACCTTATCGTAGCAGAACTATTACTATTAATTTTTCAAGGTGCAAATTAAAAGTTAACATCTTCGTACGCTTCATTCTACGCAGGTGTGTGTATGTAGATTAAATCTAAATACGTTCCAACGCATACCCGTTTCTATTAAATGAAAAATAAAAAATGAAGACGTAAAAGTGCGGCGCATATTTCAATTTCAATACACATCGGAATCCGCGAGTAAAAAAGATGAAAATGCAAAATGGAAATGTATCGATAGGGCACCTGTTTCATCATCGTATACTATATATCCCCAATATGTATTGCACTGTAGGAGGAGGAGGAGAAAATGGTGTGTTGCGTCCTACTTATGTTGTGGCGCGTACCTGTAAATAAGTATTATAAATCAGGCTTGAATATTGGTACGAATGCTCATGTATAGCTGTACCATTTCATAATGCAGGGGAAAACATCAATATCTCCTATGTATGAAAATTTTATAAAATCATACATTGAAATGAAATAAAAGAAAATATTGCCAAAGTAATTTTTTTGCGCCAATGATTTTAAAACAAGGGCGCTTTTTTCAACACCTGAAAAAATTGCGTCAAGTGCAAGCCATGGCCCAGGCGTGGTCGATCGACAATCAGGTAAATTTCGGGTCAGGTACAGCCAACTCTCGTGCCTAGTGCAGGCGGCAAGCAACCTTGGCCGTGCACAGCAGCAGCAGCAGCAGTAGCAGAAGCAGCCGCAGATTATACGTATATCGTATACAGAGCGCAAGGTAATGGGGCGCCGGGCGCGCGTCGCTCGAACGGAACTGCAGGAGCGCGCGCCTCGAACGAGGAGGAAGCTCCTCGCGTGTCGACGCGCGGATCGTGTGCAGCCTAACTGCAGGTTGCTTGCGCGCCTAGGAGGACTCGCTGCGCACTTGGAAGTGCGAGGCACACGCGCTCCTCCGCTCAGGATTTATTATACGCGTTTATATTATACGCGCTCGTAAAGTATCCTCTTTGGCCCTTGATTTTCTTTTCTTGTCGTTAGTTGCGCTTCTCCGCATCGCTTACTTTTCCTTACTCGGCTTCGTAAACGCGGCGAGAGACGTTGGCATACGCTCCCGCCTTCGACTCGATCCATTTCCATTTTCTCAATTACCAAGTCGGAAATATTATGCAGCACGCCTCGAGAATACAGCTCTGATTAGCTCGGCGCGAGCACAAAAGGGTTTACGTATATAGACATAGCGTCGAGCAATAGTTACCCGCTGATTATTTCAAGCAGGCTCGCGCGCGATATTTCCACTTTCCGAACGGCCTTTTCGTGCTCGCTTCATTAGTGCTTATAATTTTTACTCGGACTCCCCTCTCGAAGCAGCTTATGCATCGCGGCGCGCTTCAAGTGCACGCGGTACTTGCAAGCGCAAGACGAAAAATGGAGCCATTGCTTCATGGCGCATTGACTCGGCGTCGAGCTGTTACCGAGCTGTTACGAGCTGTTGCAACTGCGTTACAAACCTCAAAGCTCGCGGCTATTTTCATATAATCGAGCTACGATTTACTGTGGGAAGTCGCTGCATCGTTCGAGGAAAGCGACTTCGGGGATCGAGCTTGTTAGAGATTGCTCGCGTACTCGAAGGGAGCGAGTCGTTGTGAAAACGACGTGCAAGAATTGAGCCTTTAAACGGCGTTGCCACGATCCTCGATTCACCCGGACACGAATCGGATAGCTGTACTCGTGCGACGAGTTTCGATGCAAGAATTGCGACGTAGGCGAGCTTTCGTGAACCGCGATAACAATTAGCCGCGGTAAGGCGTCCGGCTGACTCGACAACGCGTCGATGCTCGCTCGTGTATATAATAAATACAGGACGCAGAAAGGCTAGGCCAGCCGATGACTATACTTACGGAGCTTTGGAGCGCGGCGCGTGGGCTGCTGGGGAATGTGGCTCGGCCGCAGTCGCGCGCGGTCATTGTGCTTTCGCGGCTCCCAGCCAGTCGCCTGTACGACTTGGCGCGTTCGCGCGACTCGATGCCTCGCGGACTTTGCGGAAGGTCACATCAAGGTACTCGAGGTATTTTGCATTATTCCAAACGCTCGCATGCATATAAGCTTGGACGATTTTTGGCTATATTTATCTTGAGATTGCTGATAGGGATCAAGTCTTGTCGGCGATATCGCGTGCTTTGATATACTTGTGCGATTCTAGCCAATCGATTAACGAGTGTCACGATCGCTAACTCGACGATTAATTAATCCTTCTTAATTCGACTTACTCCAAATGACTTGTATTTTTACTTTCGTTCGCTGTCGTCGCGTACTCGATTGTTTTTCAAAATATCTCCACGTCATCTTAACTAGTTACTTGTAATAAATCATATTGTCAACTTTTTCTTACGCGAAAGAAAATATAGAATGTCTGATTTGATGTACTTGATATATATTTATAACTCCTTTTATAACTCCCAGTTGAATAACTCGATTTAAGGGTTTATGCTCGCTTCGGAACGACATTTTTCATAATTATCGGGGGATTATAAAAGTTGGCAAATTGAAAAGTAACGAGCTGCGACTCGGATGATCGAGTCATTGCGACTGAAAACGGTTTAAAGAAAAATTTCCATTGGCGTGCGAGAGCGATGCTAGCGCAAATTAAGCAATTACATCCAGCTGCTAATGAAATGCGATATGTATACGCGTGGGGAAGCAAATATATCATGTATATGTTGTGCTTTTAACGGAAATGAAGCCTCGAGTGACGGCAAATTCGCGTAAAATATCGTTGAATATCGTTGAATCAAATTAACGATCCTGGCAGCGTATTAAGTGAAAATTCCCCGACTAACTCGACGATGAAGTTGGAAATTGCGAGGCGCTACTCGTGCTCGCGCGACTGATTACATACATTTTGCCTGTTTGGATCGATCCCCGGGCAATCGGGAGCGCATCACACCGGCCTTCGGGGGATAATTCGACGTTCAATCAAAGAAACGGTCAATTAATACGAAATAACGCGGACAGTTTATCGAGCATCGGAGCATCGCAGCGGCCATCGCCTACAATGCTCGGAGGCGCGAGCGGCAAAAAAGCGCGCAAAAATATCGCTCAGTTGCTTCTCTAGCTCCGAACTATGAAGAATCTTTCGTGTCAACAACGAGAGTCGGTGCAACAGCAGCAGCCGAGTGCGCAGCTCCCTTCTCTCTCTCTTTTTCTTGGAGGAATCTCTTTCTCTCTCTCTCTCTCTCTCTTTCACGTATACAGTTGGCATCGTTGGAGCTACGCCGCGCACGAGCCACGCTATGCGTGTCTGCGATGGTGCAGCGCGCAAGCCGGCACATATATACATTTTGCCGCAGCGGACCATAATACAATGTGTATATGTATATACGGGACCTCGTCGAGCTCGTCGGCTCTGCTGGTAGTTCCTGTGGAATGCAGTCATACCGGCGCGGCGCCCGCGGCTATGGGTAGCAGCGCGAGAGACGTTGCACAGCCTCCTGCTCGTGTGCAGCGAGCAACGCGCCAACTGTATACACGCGGAGCCACACGATCCGCAGGCCCATATAGGTATATATGCATAGGCAGAGGCCGCGACCACGCCACATGCCCTGCGTGCATTATATGCCTACTCGACGTATCTTCGCTCGAGCTGCTTTATTCGGGGCCAGATCGCGCCTGCCTCGCCGCCGCCTTCTATAAATTAGAGCAGCTAGCCATATACCTCGAGCAGTGTTTTCGCTTTTCGATTATCTCCATCGGAATGCCGCGACGCGAGTATATCCTCGACCGGATTGAAAATCATTTTACTCGCCTCTGCTACATATACATAAGTCGTTGGAAAGTTCCTCTCGTTACACACACACACACGTATATTACGGCAGTGGCCGCCTCGCGTGCGAAAGAAACCGACTCGATCGCGAAACGCTTAGAAAGTTGCATCCAGCGCGCTCCGCTGCGCTCCATCGGCCTCTACATAAACACACAAATATGGATGGACCAAGCGGCGCTGTATACATGCACCATATATAAGCAACTGCAACTCGTCGATTCGAGCGAAAACACAGCGAATCTTCGCAAGCTCGCAAGAAAAGCCGGATTATTCGCCCCACGTATGGATCGCGCGTGTGTTTAGTCGACGCGAGTAAGCTTCTTGCTATCTCTATACGGCACGGACTCTGTCGTTCAGTCCCTCGTATACATCGGGCATGCATCGACTCTTACACCGAATGAAAAAAAAAAAAACTGCAATGCAAGCCGACGTACACTAAGACTACTAGACTTTCACCCACTTCGTAGGCAATACGTGACTTTGTGCCGCCTTCGTGTATCAATCATCTCAGCCGGGGAAAATTTAACGATTTTTTTTTCTCCGCTTCTCGATAATTATTTTGCGCGTGGCTCGCGCGTATACATGGGAGCGTTGGAATTATTGCAAACTTTTGCACGATCGGTCGATAAGCTTTTCGTCCATAAACCGTAATAAGCGGCGCGCAGACATCGCAACTTTCGCCAATTTCATCGAGTCAATATTTGCGATAAGTTACGGCTCGACCCGTGATGCATTTAAATAATTTGCGAATAAAAATAAACAGATACGTCAAAATTTAAAGCGGTGATAATCAATATTTTTACCCAAAGACATTATTTCTTGAATCCTTCGAATTTAGCCCAGAAACCTCGTTTTTCCCCCTCGTAATGAAAATGAAGTTGGATTATCTTTGAGTCAAGCCTAACGAGCCGTTAATCTTTTATGGCTAATCCGACGACTTGTTACTTTCACGGGTCGCATAAGAATGTACAACTGACCGACTATCTTCCAACCCAGTGGCATTTTTTTTAAATGGACCCCCACTTGTTCATCGAGTATAAAGTACATCGTGGCTTTTAGCTAATATGTTAAGTATAATGTGGATACTCGCTAACTCGCGTGGAGCGTGTGCGGCTACTAATCGATTTCATTAATCACCAGTGAAATCACATAAATCGTAATTAGCACGTAAAATCGATTCTCATCGCTAGAAAAAAAATGAGGAAAAGAAACCCTTACGGTGTCAGTATAAACAGTCAGAATGAAAAAAAGAAAGAAGAGAAGAGTAAGAGGAAAACGAGACGAATGAGCTTCCGTTATTGTCTGTTTCACTGTGCGCACGCAATATGTGTGTGTGTGTATAGGTGCAATGTACAGCGAGCGACCAATACGTAGCTCTCGCCTATTTACCTCGTGCTGACAACAAGAAAAGGGTGCACTGACTCTTACGTTGGTGTGACCCGATTTTCACAGCAACGCTCGTTGCCACCGCCACCGAGCGCGCGGAAACTTCTCCCCCCGCGGCGGCGTCGGCGGGACGCGCGCCCTATCGCACACAGCAAACAGCAGCTACTTTTCCTACATTTTTCGGGGTATTTTCGCTTGATAGTGCAACATTTTTTGTCCGCTGAGAAAGGACATTGTACGTAAAAGCAATGCTATATCGCTCCAAAAAGAAAAATTATTCGTTTTTTGCTCTTTGTATGCACCAAGACGCTGCGCAACAAAGTGTTGTTAATTCTTCACCTATTTTTTCCAGATGAAAATTTTCTTCTGATGTTTTACTCTAAGGATTGATTTACGAGGTTAAGTATTCACAAAAAAGAAAAGTTTTGAAATGGCGATCGTTTAATTGAAACAAGTTTTCCGGCGTCTCAGAACCACGAAGTAAAAATATACTAAGAAAAATATTGAAAATTATCATAAAAATGAGCACTTCAGCGTGCGACAAAATTAGCCAATTTTCGCTCATAAGTTTTTTACAGTTGCTTTAACTACGCTAAAATTGAACTAGACTTAAAGAATTAGAATTGTTACACTTTTTCTCAATTTCGTCAATGTAAATGCCAGATTTCAGGAAGAAATGGTCATAATAATTTTTCGATTATAAATTAAATTATTCGTTGCGTATTCCCCATTTTTAAGAATTTTACGACGACGTTAAATTTAACAAAAACATGCTTTAGTTATCAACTTTCACAATTTTAAGTATTTTTTTTAATACACATGCGTTTCAAGTTTAATTAAGCGTATCGAAAGTGGGTCAAGTAAAAACCAAAAAAGGGCGAATTTTCACACGTATAAATTAATATTGCTTCGACTAATATCATTGATTTTAAGTGCATTTAATTAATTCAATTAATAATACAACAAGATACCGATGTGAAGATTGGTATTTTAACCAAAACTCAATTTTAAAATTTAGCACCTTTTTGCATCCTTACCAAACTTGATGTAAATGTTCGATTGCATTTGTCATGTTCCATTCAATGAATCCAAGATTGTAAATTAAAGTGAGTTCTAACCTACGGGCATAAATATTGTTGAATATCACCGATCTCGAGGTCTGTTGTAAATGTCACGGTGTAAGACGTGTTCAATTAAAAAAATATCTCACTCGACGGTTTGAACGTCTTCAAGTAATATTTCGTACTGCACAACTCGATCAATTTCCCCTGTGGCCCACTTGATAACAGCTCGTGCCATCCCGTTTTGCTGTATATAAAGTTCAAAACTATCTCGGAGCACGAATGAAAAAAAAACAGATAGAAAGACTGCGAGGTTACAAATATAAACGTGAGCAGACAATTAACGCGACGACGAAGCTCGAGCGTCGAAAAGAAGCAGCTCTCGAGAATAATTGCGACGATCTATTTACCGTTAGCGCAGACTACAGCGACTCATATTCAGATGCATAACGCGGTAGATTTGCCGCACTTGTGGCAGCCCAGCGTGTGTAGCTTAGTGTCGACGGGACGAAGCGTTTATGCTTCGACTCATTTTCCGGCGAATCGATCCTCGAAAGGCCTTTTGTCTCTCTCGCTTGATAATCGATCGCATAGTATGTGTCCTATTTTTTATTCCCGACTCTACTAACGCGAATCCCGAATTAAATAAGAGCACGCAAAACGCGATTGTCAAACATGCACGTAAAACTCGAATATGCACCTCTATTCAAAAAAAAATTAATTTATCATTGTTTTTGTCGCAGATAAAGCAACAGCATCGACATGTCACACCACAGCGACGACAACATGCTCATAGCCACGTCGGACTCGTTCTGGGAGCCGGGCAATTACAAGCGCACGACCAAGCGCATCGAGGACGGGCACAAGCTCTGCGACTCGCTCGTGGCACTCGTGCAGGAGCGCGCCGAGATCGAGAAGAGCTACGCCAAGGCGCTCAAAGCCTGGTCCAAAAATTGGAACGACAAAATCGAGAAAGGCCCGGAGTACGGCACTACGGAGGCCGCTTGGAAGGGCGTGCTCGGCGAGGCCGACAGCCTCTGCGAGCTCCACCTGAGGATCAAGGAAAACCTCTGCAACGACGTCGTGCAGCAGATCAAGACGTGGCAGAAGGACACCTATCACAAGGTACGCCCATATAACAAATGCACCTGAACTAAGATCATTATTTTTTTTTTTTTAACGGTCATTTTAATCCGACTTGAATGTCGTTGCAGTCCATGATGACGTTAAAAGAGCGCAAAGAGATGGAAGACGCCTTTAAGAAAGCTCAGAAGCCCTGGTCCAAAATATTGCAAAAAGTCGAGAAGGCCAAATCTGATTACCACAACAGTTGCAAAACCGAACGTTCGGCCGCCAATCAAGAGAGAAACGCCTCGGCTGATAGTTCACTCTCGCCTGATCAGGTACGATGCTCAGTGGCACATTTTTTATACAATCCTCTTTCTTTCTTCACGTATTTTTTGAATTAACAAAGCTCAAGACGTAATGCAAAGGTGGTGTACGGGTTTTCTTTCAAAATGTTCATTTGAATGAGAATTTTATTGTTTTTAAAATGTATTGATTCCTCCGTTCGTTCAAAGAAACAATGCTATATGCAAAACAATAATTATCAAGGAAACATAATTTTCTCCATGCATAAGCTAAATCATGTGATATTCGTCCTTCGATTTATCTGCACGACGCCTTCGGTGAAAAAAACCATACATCAATGACTTGCTGAACGTAAAAACTTCTCATTTGTAATTGAAGCTAGAATTCGATCGTGTATGACATTGAATATGAGAAAATGCTATAAAAACTTCTGAAAAGCATTATTATGTAATGGAAAAACAAAGCTTGCGTTGTATACATGAAAAAAGTTATGATATAACTACTACTTGTATACTATTAATACGCAGAGTGAAAGAACTTTATTCATAAATAATTACCATGCATAGAAACGAGAAAAGTACAGAACAGACGACTTAAACATACGTTATTTTCAGACTGCCCGAGGCTCAGACGTATGTCAATAATTCTGTTGTGCATGCTCATACTTGTTTTATAAAATATTTTTTATTTTTTAAAATAAACATATTGTCTGCATGACCTATTTAAAATATAAGTAACAGTCTATTGCATAAATGATATATTTTTTAAATTCTTCTTCAAAAATTTTTGACTATTTACATAATTATAACATGTTATGAATTAATTTTATTAAATTTAGATTGTTTTTTTTTATAAAAAGTTCAATCTAATTCAGCTATTAGTGTTAAAGTACCTGTTAGAATTTTTGTATTTTATTTCTGTACACCGCGTACACAATACAAAAACATCCAAACAATTATTAATTATCATTATTGGAAGAGTCAATTTCTTTTTTAAATCAAACTGAGGATGAAAAGTAGATTTTTTACTCAATACATACCTAACTCGAATACACAATACAATATTATGAAACGTAAACGACATTTTTAGATTACAAATTGTGGATGCAATGCATGGACCCTGAAATTTCGAAAACCTCTTTTTAGGAAACATAAGATAAGCGACGTTGAGCTTGTATGTAATAACAAAAACTCCTTTAGAGAACATTGAATTTAAAAGTTTTATATGTGCACGATTCTTTATTTTTTTCTCTGTACGCATGTCTTTGTATATATGTAATATAATTTACCTTTTTCTGTTTCCCATTCTATGTCATCGCATGTCGCTTTGCCTCGCAGAAAGCTCTTACGGTAAGCGACTTTTCCAATTTACAAAGATGATATTACAAAAAATTTGATTAGACTTGTAATTTTCGAATAAACTTACCATATAGAGACAAGGCGATGGTTGATTTGAATAGATTTTTAGTTTTAGTCACTTTATTCTTTTTAAGCTAGAAATCCTTTTATTTTTCAAATTATCTTTTTATTTGCCAACTCACATGCAACAGAAAGAACTTTAATGACATAAAAATGTGTTTGCTTTTAAAACTTTGGGAAAGTCATTTTTAGTTAGTTGACTGAATATTTATTCATTGAATAATAGTATGTTATAGTTTATTTTTTTCTAAATAGGCTTTTACGTTCAATTTTCCATTAAAAATGTATATAATACAACGCTCCATTATCATTATGACAATAAAAAAGATTTTTTTTATTCGTTGGAGTGTTTTTCATGATTTTTGTCAATTTACAAAAATGTTATCTTTTATCACTATAGAGCCACAGTCAAGATTCATTTAGAAAAAAGTGTTGGCAAAACAAATGAAACTATTGAATTCTTTATACTTTTAAGATAAATCTTGGCCTCTCGTGAATTAATTAGCACCAAGTATTGATAATGAAACACTTAGCGCGATCGTAATGTAATTTCATTGAATTTACAGGTAAAAAAAATGCAAGACCGAGTACAAAAAACAAAAGAAGAAGTGCAGAAAGCCAAGGAAAAGTATGAAAGTGCATTGCAGGAGATAAATCAATACAATCCCAAGTACATGGAGGATATGACTCAAGTGTTTGAAAAATGCCAAGAAATGGAAGCGCAACGATTACAGTTTTTCAAAGATGTACTTTTTGGTATTCACAAATGCCTAAATATTTCGCAAGATACATCGTAAGTTAAACTCTTTTAATCAAACTCAATCTTATTGCGGTTGTCTTGAAAATAATTTATTTATTTTATAGACTCCCTCAAATTTATGACGAGTTTTTCCACACTGTCAACAACGCCGATCATGAAAAAGATCTTAAATGGTGGTCCAACAATCATGGTGTTTCCATGGCCATGGCTTGGCCACAATTTGAGGTATACAAAATTACACAGAAACATTTACTTTTTATTGCTAAACATCTTTTCGCCCCATTGTCTTGATATTTTCGATCTTTCCTTAAATTTGACGAACATAGCATGAGTAAATGAGTATTAAATATTAATAAATCATATTTTCCAGTCGTTGTCTTGTTAATGTCCATTTACTAGATATTTTGAAAATAATTTTTATAGCAATACATGTTTGATGTGCAAGAAGCTCACACCCATTTTTATTCATTTATTATACATAATATTAATCCACTTTAATTTGACTTTGTGATGAAATTAAAAAAATTTAGTTTTATCTATGATATTTCTATTTCAATTCATTACGATATAACTAGCTAAAAAATTCAAAATAATTGCAAAAAAGTTTTTAATGTTATTGAAACAATATCTTCATTTGAATGAATTTTTGTTTAATTTAGATTTTTTTTTTAAATTCTGAAAATTTTCAATAATTTACTTCCTTGGCTATTTTAATTAATTATTTAAGTTGTTTTACTATATCAAGTAGTTATGCATGAAAAATAAATAGTGAATGTTCGGGTCCTCTTCCCGATATGTCTAATCCTCACAGGACTACACGGAAGAGTTCCGTGACATCACCAAAGGATCAAAATCAAAGGAGGCACTGCCTGCTGGATCCATTACACTTATCAATCAACGCCCTGTCGGCGAGGACTTGCATGTAAACATTTTTTATTCCATCTATTATAATTTCATTTTTTAGTTTTGCACTGAAAACGATACTTATTATACAATATAAAAATAGTTAGTCGATTCTTATTTTCTTCAACTTTTAAAATATTTTTCGGTAGATTTTTATTTCTGTTTCGTAATGAAATTTGTTTAGAATTAGACATATTTTTTTCTCGGCTCTTTTTTTGAAACTCCACGTCGATAATACTTTTATAATTGAGTAAAATTTCCAAAAAATAGTGAATTTAGCTTCTTACTATTTTATCCAAAATGGTTCTTAGAGTACACAGGAATAACGACGTTTTGGTAAGGTAAGTCAAGTGGATCGGCGTTGTACCGAGCAGAATTAAATTCATTTATTCGTGCTTTTTCACATTATGTAAGATAATGTTCTGCTGCAAAAATGCAAACTGAATATTTTTCATGAGCATGATTTCATAAAAAGACATGATTGAATTTTTATTGAGTAAACATATACCATAGGGGCTGTTGTAAAATGAAATTTTCAGATGAAAACTTGCCTCTTTGTACACGCTTCATCGATTGATACACGTATATTTTTTATAATATAATAGCTTATAAAAAATACGTAAAATAATTGAACATATAAGTGTGGAAAGCTAGGTTACTGAACTCACTCTCAATTGTTTACGATATAGGACTATCCACCAGTTAATCACAAAGCGAAAGCCAAGCCAGCTAGTCGAGTGATATCAACAGATGCCAATAACAGCGACAGTAAAAACGACACAAACAGCTCGTCCAAACCACCAGCGGAGAAAAACAACCACGACAGTAATTCAGTCAATAGAAACTCAATCTCGTAAGCTCATTATTTTTTTCATTTAAACGAACAAAAATAATAACGATAAAATAAAAATAATACAAAAAATAATTAACTTCAGAAATGGTAGCAACAAAGCTAAAGACGAAACGAATCCCTTCGAGGAAGAGGAATGGGACGAGGACGCGGCTGAACCATTAGTTGACAACGGTGAACCCGGTGTGCCAGTTCGAGCACTTTACGATTACGAGGGGGCTGAAGCTGACGAACTAAGTTTCAAACAAGGTAAAAATCTTAACAAAAAATTCATTTGCTTCTTCTTGTCAATGGGTTTCAAACTTGAATTGTTCTTTTTTCCATCAGGTGACATTTTTGAAAAACTTGAAGACGAGGACGAACAAGGTTGGTGCAAAGGAAGGAAAGATGGTCGAGTTGGCCTCTATCCAGCTAATTACGTAGACCTCGTGTCACCGTAAATTACCATCTTTTAAAGGCGTTCAAATTTTCAACGAAATCCTCGAACTCCATTGTTATGGCAAAAATCATAAAACTGTTATTAATATTATCTTTGAAAACGTCAACTATGAGAATAAC
This sequence comes from Trichogramma pretiosum, assembly GCF_000599845.2. NCBI lineage: Eukaryota > Metazoa > Arthropoda > Insecta > Hymenoptera > Trichogrammatidae > Trichogramma > Trichogramma pretiosum. The sequence continues at coordinate 412,633 of NW_019641687.1, forward strand.
AGAGCATTCACGCAATACATGCAAAGTTCTCTTCTTTGAAATAATTCTTGTTATGGTGAATATGAGTCTTATACAAAAATGCATATAAAGTCTACATCGAAAATGATTCAAGATAGAAATACACGTACACACTGATACACACACTAACACATCCATCGGCAGTGCGTTTATTATGATCTAGAATACTTTATCTCGTAAAATATCTGCATGATATGACTCAACAGAAAAACAAAGATGAAGTTTGTATAGAAAATATTATTGAAAGATCATGAGAGCGAATATTCGCATTTTTTATATTATATAATTGTTTAACTTTTTTCTTTATTTTTGCAATTTGTTGAGGTACGTACATTATTGGACATAAATGTTCGTAAATTACGATCGTTTACCGATATTGTTCTCTCTTTACTTCATCATGCGCGCATGTTAGTAGAGGTAAAGAGCTCAAGCAGCTGGTAAGCATTATTGCGTGTTAATATTACTATTATTATATATGCGTATTCTTCTGCAAGGAGAATCGGACAAAAGGTTTTTATGTAATTTAATTTATTGTTACGATTCGATAAAAGATTATAATTATTGATCACGATAGAAGATATCGACAGCCAACGCGATCCGAGTTCAAGCGTCGCATAGCATACATACATACATTATTTACAATAGACGATAATATACTATACATATATATACACGCGTGAAAATCATTTCTGTATGGTGGCATTGTAAATAATAGTATTAAATTACATAGAATATATTATAAATATATAAATACATATTATATGTAACTTGAGATTTAATTATCAAGACATTTTAAAAGTTGGTTGAAACATCTTATCACTGACGTTCGTCAAAATAGACGATGAATATCAAAAATTGAATCATTCAACGGGATGCCAATTCAAAAATAATGTACTATTATTGTAACTGCAAGTTTTTTTCGATCTAAAAACGAGAGAAGCATGCAGTATTCATGAAAAAGAATAAAAACTGAAAACACAACTCTTATAAATACATTCTTACATACATATATATAAAAAAAAATATAATTCAAAAATACTGCAAGACTAGTTAGAGAGAAATCAGGACCTCATGTAATGAGAGAAATAAAATAATATCTCAATAACATGATTATTTGACCGTGATAAAAATTGGAATACACTCAAGTTTCTGGATAATGGGAGTACTTTACAAAGAAAAATTATATGGAAGGAAAAAAACATTTATACTGCATATCGTATAATTTACATCGCAAAATGTGTCTTGAAGTTTTTTCTGGCATAATTGGAAATTTTGATAAAATATTTAAATGGCTTGAGCAAACATTTGTACACGACCAATAGATATTTATACACAAAAGTGAAGATATGAATTTTACCGTTTGTAAATAGTTTTCTTTATGATAGTACGAATAATTTGCTTTTACTTCTATTATCGTACCCTATAATTAGCCAAAGTAAAAACTTGACAAAGATGAGATCGTTTGCTAACAAAGTTGTTAAAGTTTAAAGATGCCTGATATAATTCTTTCTCTTTTTATTGTTCAGTGATTTCCCACAAACACTGAATTTTCCAAAAAGAGTAACTTTTAATTTAGTATTGAACTTACTTATAATTATTTTACGAATTTTCCAAAAAGTTTCATTACAGGTCGTTTTAAAAAAATACTGAAGGATCTAAATGTTATTAAACATTGATGTTTACTTATTTATAACGGTATAAAAAAGGTACTCCCTCTTCAATCATTAAATTGAATAGAATAGTCTATACATATAGACGTTCATGAAACATTCATAAAGCTAGTTTTCAAATAAACTTTGATAATGATTAAGAAAAATGTTCGATATAAATGTTTACAATTTATTCGATCGTAAACATAAAATATAACCGTTTCTAGTTCTTTTTTCATTTTAGTGATAGAAAAGGTAACGGTAATATTTGCAAAAATTAAGAACTTGGGATTTCAAATACTTCACAGTTAAATAAAAAAACGTCATGAGTTATTGAAAATAACATAACGTATGGGCAAAAATTCATGTAAATAAAACAATAACAATAAAAAACATAGTGTTCGAAAAATTTTGATTCTCACGCTAGAAAATACTTACAATAAGAACATTTTAAAAAAGCGACAACTTTGGACTGATTTTTGCTATAATTCAGTACATTTTTTGGACGTGAACATTGAAGAAGAGAGATCTAAAATAGAAAAAATTGTTACATGGGTATTATCTAGTTGCTATGTAAATTATTAGATAATATGAACATAAATACACAAAATAAATCACCCTTGAAAAACGTATTAATTTACATGTTATTTATACCTTTTAAATAAAAATTAATTTGGACAAACATTGAAGTAGTAAAATAAACTTGACAAAAAAAATAATTATCTGGAATATTTTTTCGCAATATAATTCTTGTGCATTATAAAAAACTCATGATTAAAATTACTAGTTTTTTTTTAAATCATTGTTGATATCAACATGATTTTAGATAGTTTGAGTTGAGTTTTTCAAACTTACTAAAAAGAGTTGACTTTAATTGTTTTATTTTTTAATTTGTATGATTGATCAAGGTAAAGGTTTTTCAAGAAATGAAGGAGACATGTAGAGAAATTGTTTTGTATCAAAAAATATTTTAATTGACATTGGCTGCAAAATAATCAAAAGTGCTATTCTCGTCGTCTGGTAAGTATTTATAACGTTAATTTTGTGAAATCTATTCACGAGAATAAAAAGTATCCACAAAATTAATTTTCAATTTTACAGACAATTACGTATTGGTAAATCTAGAACTTTACCCTAGAACACAAACTCAAAGAAATATACACTTCAATTCATTGCATTAACTTTGAATTTTCTAAGTTAATTAATATTTTTACTATCTAAACCTCGTAAAATTTGTGAAAACCCAATATTAAAAGGTTCTTAATATTCTTTGATTCAGAGCGTGATATTTATAACAACTATGTACTAAATATACAAATGTCTCGCTTACACTTTACAATACGGCCCCTCTATCTTAAAAATTTAGTTACAATTCATCTCCTATCTGCAAGCTGTTAAGGGAAATTAGAAATCTACTACAAAAGCATATTTTATTTCAACTAAACAAATTTTTCATTGGTTCAATCGTCATTTTTCGTCATCCATATGAAGTGTATCAACATTTTATTATGTGATTATGAGAAACTCAATGATATGGCTTCAATAAAAAATCCTTTCCATGACTAACATTCAATGAATTAAATGTTCAGAAAACTACTTATCAAATATCTTCAAATGAGCTGTTGAAATAAATAGAGAAACAACTTTATTTTTATATTAGTTACAATCGTGAACTAATATATTACTAGTTTATTAGATTTACTATAATAATGTAAGTTTTTGTACAAAGAATCGACCACTATAGTAAGAAAATAAAAATATACATTTATCAGCAATATTTTACATAAAATATCTTGACTTTGGACAACTGTTTCACTTACTAAATATTCAATTCAAATGTTACACTTTGTTTTTGACTTATTTCAGATATACTATACACATCTATAGTTAAAACTTTAACTTTTTATTCAAATATACATGTTTTATCAATAAATTTTATAGGTCACTTCGTATTTTGGCCCGTTTCGCAGTTTATATGACCAATAAAATATTTTATTTTGAATAAAAGTAACTTATTAATTTTATTAATATCTTTTGAGTAATCAAACCTAAGATGCATGCTGATTCAAATAAATTGAAGACTGCATCTGTTTGGAAAAATAATTCCAATTTATTACTGATGAGTTGATACGTGAACTTGTAATTCTTCAATAGTAGCAAACATTTTTTCGCAGAGCATGCAGACATGAGAATTACCAGTATGTACTTCTTGGTGTTCATTCAATTCATCAGGTGAATCAAAAACTTCGTCACATACCGAGCACACAAATTCTTGTTCAAGTGCAATATGTTCCTCTTGTTCTTCGTGCTCAGCTACATGCATAGAAAGGAAATGTGACGTTGTAAACTCTGCGTCACACAATTCACATTTGTAACTGTTCGAACTGTCTTTTTTTTCCTCACTTCGTTTCATTTCAGGATTAATCAGCATGCTAATTTTTTCATCCCCATCTTCTAACAAATGATTTCCGACATGAGTTTCCAGGGATTCTTCGGTTTGGAACTTTTCACAACAAAATGCACATTGAAAACCTTTTTCATTCCCTTCCTCACTAGTTTCATCACAATGCATTTGTAAATGGTCTTTCATTTGTTCTTCGTCAACAAATATTTTTTCACAAACAAAGCACGAAAACATTTCGGTTTCTGAGGAAACATGTGTAGAGGTCTTTTCAGTTAACTGTGATTTTTTCTAGAATAAAATTGTCGCATCTTAATTTATATTACATAAAAAATTTAAAGAACAAAATAAAGTGAACTTACTCTTTTTAATTCTTCTGCAGCTCTTTCTTCAGCAGCTCTTTCTTTGTGAGTATCAAGATGAGCAACTAATAAATGTTCAGCACCAAAACTGCATTCACAACGATTACAATTGTATTTAACTGAATTGCAAACGTGTGATTTAACATGTCTAGCTTCAACAATGGCTTGGCATCTTTTACATCTCATAAGCTTAGCTTTTGTTTGCATTTTTGAAAGAGTACATGACTTGTTATCTCCATTTGTTAATGATTTTGGTGAATTAATTTTTCTATTTACAGGTGACTGTTTGTTCATAGTTCTCATAGGTGACATGATCGTTTTACCAGTAGATCCTTTTGTTAAATTTGGTTTTAAAGTAGATGAATTTACAGATTTAGGTTTTCCAATTGTCTTTGGCAGCGAAAGAGTTTTTGATACATTTGAATCATTTGCATGTTGAATCATATGAACCTGTGCTGCTTCATTTGTCAAGAATTCTTTACTGCAAATGCCACATAAATGTCGCGATGAATCTTTAGACAGCTTTGGCTTTTTTGTTGTTGAATTTGCTGTCTTCTGTAAAAAATAAAAAATTTATTTTCACAAAATCTTGTAAAATTTGTTTTGAAATACTTACATCTACTCTTTTTGTTATACGACCGAAACTTGGTAAAGGTTTTTGAAGTGGTTCTAAAACTTCAATTTCTGTAGAAGACATTTCCATTGGACTCATAGCTTCAATAATTTGAGTATATTCTAAGCTTTTTGAAGAGTATTTGTCTGTTGATTTTGAGTATAGAGTATCCTTGTTGGATAATATTACATTGCGAATAGTATCAACTTCTACATGACCATCATTAGAACTCTCGATATTTGAATCTGGATCTAGAATAAGACTTCCTAATATCAAATTTGATTGAGATTCTTTTTTTATTTTCTTAATATCTTCAGCCATTGACTTCCTACGTTTCCGAAATCCATCATCGGGTATTGATTTTTTTGGTCTACGAATATCATCATCAGAACCAGGTGGCAAGTTGACAGAGAAATCGTCAAATTTTCTGGGCATTACTAATTTTCTTTTACCTGAAATACGTAATATTTGATATAGAGAAAATTGTATAAGACATAAAAATTCAATATTTACTGCTATTTTACCTGGTTTTCTATTTATTAAAGGGCTGCTATTATCTTTGTCTTTTTTATTGTTTTGAAGAACTTTCAAATTATTTATTGAATATTTTTTCTGTATCTGATCAATGTTTAATTTTTTTATTAAAACTGTTGGCTGCATTAAACTTGACTCATATTCTAATACATTTAATTTTGGATTAGTAGTATTTGATGGTATCGATTCTTTTGTTAGTTCATTTTTAACTGCTAAATCTTGTTCTATTTGATAATTGCTCCGCAACACTCTTTCTACAATGTTTCGTAACTGATATTCTAGACTCTCATAAGAATCTCTAAATTTAGGTTTTTTTAGCTTCTTATTTAATGATGACGATTGGTTTGTGAGAAGATCAGGTATTTCGTTTGTTACAAAATTAGCCAAACTTAGTTGAACTCGCTGTAAAGCTTGTGCTTCTAAACCTTCAACTTCAACTTTTAAACATCTTTGGGATTCCCTACAAAATTCATTTATATCATTAATTAAAAACCTACAACATACTTAAATTATTATAAATTTTTAAAGAATATTACTCACATTTTTTCAGAAGGTGGCTTTACTTCTTTTGAATTTTCTTCGTTTGGTTTTATTCTTTGCAATTGTACAGCATTCATGACATCATTTTTATCATTAACTTTTCCTGAAGAGGCTGCACTTAACCCATTAGATTTCAAATTATTATTAACTGAATTTTCTTCTATTGAACTTGGCAAATCTAGTTTTGTTTTAACTATATACGTAGCATTACCAATTGTTAATTCTACAGTAACAGTTTGAGGTTTAAAGGGTGGTTTTTTTGGTACGATCACTTGTTCACTAATAATGTTCAAGTCATTATTGGGGTTATTTTCTATTTCTTTTGGTTTATCATTTATATCTGAATTATGTGGTATTGTATTGTCTTTAGACATTGACAATTTTAATTTTTTTAAACTCATTGGGACATATGGTTCTGGATCATCTGAAGTATACTTTTTTGTATTATCTGGTATAGAAGACTCCTCATAATCTACATATTTCATTGAAGCTATTGGTACTGATGGTTCTAATAGTTGGACGTTATTTGCTTTTTCAAATTCTCTGATATATTCTGTATCAATCTCATGAATGCTTTTACCCATGACTTTTTCAATCATTTCTATTTTTGTTCTTTCATCTTGTTCCAATAATGCTTGTTTTTCATCATCAGGTTTTTTGTTCATCCATTTTGATAACCATTCAACCTGAAATTGTAAGTAGTAACAGAGAGATTAAATTAAATTATTTTATTGACAAAAATAGTATTAAAAAAACTTACTGTTTGCCAACGATAAATAGATTCACCAACTCTTACTTTTCTTGTTCTTCTAATAGGCTTTCCATTACCATCATCAATATAAGTTAGCTTGTATTTATCAGTCAAATCAGTATGAAGGTGTTTTAAAGCTTTTTCTACGCGCTTCTTTTTTCCTAAGTCACGTTGAACTTTTTGAATCGGTGACAAATTCGAATTATCTTCTGAATCACTTTCTGACGATTTTTCACCCCTAGCATTTTTAAGGGCATTTTTACGTTGAACCCAGCGTTTAGCAAATCTCTCATGCTGTTTTTGTTTACGTGATCGTGTTAATTTACGTACAGATGTAGAACTATCATATGGATGTGATTGACTTTTTGCAGGTGAGGTTTCGGCGGCATTTTCTGATAAGTTGATGACACCTTCATCAATCTTAGATTCTTCCTACAAAATCAGAAATAAGATTATAACATTATAATATATATCTACCTACATAATATAAAAAGGAAGAATAATACAATAAATTTTGATATAAATCAATAATAGTTATTTTCAAGTAAGTAACTTACATTTTGATTCATAACATTCAAGTATGATATTATGCTTTTGTGACTATTAATAAACTTAGTTTTGAATTCAGTCCACATATTTAACTTGTAGTGGCAGGCATAACATATTTTGTTTGGATAAGAAGGCTCTTGAATGATCTGTAAAGTGATAATTTTTAATAAATAATTTTTATTTTAGTGCTCTAATGTCAAGTTGTAATAATTTAATGATTTATTATTACTACTACTGCATGTCTCTATAAAAATAAGTTAATAATATAATCTGTAACAAAAAAGGCTATAGCAATAAGAAACTTCATGAAATGCAACTTTTTTTTTTTTTTTAATATTTTGTATGTAATAAAACCATAACGATTCTGAAAAATTATTTCATTTTCATGTGCTTTTGCAACGTAGCCACAGTTATTTCATCAAAACTATAACATTACATAAATATGAATAGCGAAAAACAGGGTTTTTTTCAATTGTTTTCATGCAGGTGTCGAAGTATTCCAAGAATACTGGCAAAACAGTCGATTTTGGCATGTTATTCAAGGAAATCCTTTTGGCATAACCTTAAAATTTAATGACTGTGACCAGGACAATACCTCGATGTCAGTGCATTTGGCAACATCTTTGACAGCATCACCGAGATTGTCAACGAACAATTCACTCGAGCTGGGCTCAAGGCTCAAACAAAACCGGCACCTTCGACTCCAATCGCTAAGTTTGCGTTTTCTTGGCATCTTGAAAACAACTGACTTGACACACCACTCGGTCGCGGATACGCGCGCGAATATCGCGATTCCCACCAACGACTCCGCAACTTTGAGTTTGCTAAATCTGTATCGGCTGGATCATTAAAAAGGCGGCGAATATCATCTCGCAGGTGATTTAATTGTAACTAATACGAGTAAAATGATATTTGCTAATCTACATTAGATATGACTGTAACTCGAAGCTGGCCGTGCTCTGCTGCTCGCTAGACATATGAATATAACATACACACAAGTATGATATACATATGCATTGGGAATTGCAGAATGCAGTCTGCACAATGCTTGCAAAATTCATGAAAATCCCCTTCCGAAAGACTTGTAGGAGGCAAGAGGAAGAGGGGAAATAAGGCGCTAAATACAAACATGTAAAACTAAATTCTGCTGCTTCTTCCGTACACTCCGTGTAATTAGTTCTACACAAAACAAGCAAAGAGGACATTTTTCATACTCTCATTGAGAATTTATAACTATTTTTCCGGGATTTTTGAAACTATGATAATGTTTACATCGGATTATGAACTATCTTTTCCGAATCGAAAACATTAAATAAGCTGCAAATTTGAATCTTTCCTAAATCATATGCAGATATAATACGGCAAAGTATGAAGTCTTAGTTACATTTGAAGTAAAATATTCAAAAAAATGGAAAATTTCATTTTGTTTCTTTATTCAAGTATATTTTTTTCGTAATTTTTAATTCTTTTTTTATACAAAAAAATGAGCATACAAAACACTAATGGAAAATACATCAGGTTGTTATTGAATTTCACATAAACTTCACAAATTTAGAGTTATCATTTTTCATATCCATCATGAAAAAAAGTACCTATTTACATCACTCAAAAATGCATAAATATGCATATAAATATATACATTTATCTATATTCAAAAGTTATCACAAGTATCATCTTAGTAATAGGTCAAACATTTTTCATATCTAAAGATTAATTTTATATTCTAACAATGTTAGAAAAAACAATATTATTCATTTTTCTATGTTTACAAATATAATTATTTCAATATTTAACATTAATTTGAATTAACAATATTGAAATCTTCTGTTAACTAATATTAATTTATGAAAATCTGAATAAATTTTCTTAAATTCATTATGTATTTCAAACATAAGCAAAATTATCTGCAAACATTGTACTTAAAGTACAAAGAAATTATAGTAATAACCAAATCTCTTAAAAAACTGGAATTAGACTTCGATGGGAATCAGCAAGATCGTCATCTAGAGTCAATAATACCATAAATGAAAAAAACATTGCTAAAGCTGATAAAAAATGCCAAATATCATGATAATCATAAAAGTTGTACAAGAGACATGGTCTATTAAATACTCTCGATTTTGCCGGCGATTTAGCCCAAGTAATCGATTTATTTATAAAGAAATATAAAGCTCCACCCCATGTAACTGATGCAAGAAGTATATACATTCCTGGCTGTAGAAGAATTCGTTCACCATTAATAAGCTGAAATATTAAAGAATCAAAATTAATTTTAAATATAGCAAGAATCATAACTTTCAGAATGTTTATAGTTATCACTTATACCTTCATAACAATGTAGAAAAATGTATAAAGCAAAAGATTTGACATGAGTATCATAAGTAGATAAGTTGCAAAATCTTGGTCATAATGTTTATTTCCATAAATTGCAATAGCTAGATTACAAAGATTTCCCAGGACCAACAATAACAGTCTTCTCCAGTATAATGGACGAACAAGGTATCTCACCCCAGCTCGTGCATCATGTTTCATTGTCTAAAATAAAATACGTTTTAACAATTTATAGTTACATATTATGTAATAAATATGAGTAAATAATAACCATTATCATGCGGCGAAAAACGCCCATATTGAATTTCCATCTTCCCATGTAATAAATTTGAGCACTTAATGATAAGCATATACACAGGTGTATAACAGTAAAAAATATCCAATAATACATAACTCCATCATCCAGAACACCAATAAGAGCTAACACAATAGTTATAGCTAAAACTCCAAATGTAACAGGTGCTTTAGCATTTATATCAGGATGACGATTTTGATATATCTTTACCATACATAAAACTGCTATTATATACATGAAGCTGGTGTCTGAAAAAATATAAAAAATTATAAATTTAGTTTTTTATAGATATGTGAAAATTAATAACATTTTTTTGCACACTATTCTTACCAAACTGAAAATTACTATGATTTGGACATAAATGGTAACTTCCAGATAATACACCTTCCATCATTAGGGCAAAGCCCATAGCATAATAAAGTCCATAATGTTGTGGAATTCCATTTCCTCTGTCAATTATACATGATTCATCATATCTTTCCCTCATAGAAACAATGAAAATGAACAACAACCCCAACAAAATATATCCCAAATTGGAAAACACATGATTGAAATCAGATAAAAAATATAGAGGATGAGCACACAGAAAATTGTAGTAACAAAGATCTTGATTTCCAGTTACATGCAAAACATTTTGATAGGTAACAACCAGTTGTAAAACAGGAGCTGTATAAAAAATAGCTATTGTTATCAGGTAATGGATGTAGAGGCGAGACTTTTTACGTAATATTCTTGGTTCCTTTCTGGCCAAGTCACAAACTGACAGAACCATTTTTGTGCGTATAATTTCTTTATCACTAAGTGCATCCTCCATGAGATCAATATCATCTTCATCAAGTGAAGAGTCTTCTTCAAATGCAATGCTTGCACCTTCACCAATCTGCATAAATGTTATAAAAATTTTAAAAAATTCAAATCAAATAACTCTTTATTATGATAAGGGAAATAACTTACTTCTTGAAAACCGGAAGTATGTGCTTCAGGGCTACGAGCACTCTCTTGTATTCTATCTGCTTCTTCTAAATAATTTTGACGTCTTAAAGCTCTATTATGATGAACCCTGCAGCTTACAGCACCAATGATATAAATTACACAGAATGAAACAAAAACTGCGACAGTTGAAAAGGTTGCAATAATAAAATTATGCCTTGTAATACTATTAACAATTTTCACTTTGACATATTTAGTACGATTAGGTTCATTTATTGAAGACTTAGGAGAACACTCTGTATCATCAGCATTAACCACAAATACTATAAAAAAACCATTTGGGTAGCGTTCTTTCTGAAATTTTAAATGAAAGATTAACTTGACTACCAAAGATACAGGTACAAATTGCGTGTTACTTACTGGCACTGTAATTCCTCCTCTGTAGCTAACAGTTTCCCAATATCCAGCAAATTGAATATTTCTTTCTAAGTCAAAAACTGGGCACTAAAAAAACAGTTAGAAATTTAAAAATAGTTATTAGAAAATTTATTTTTTCATCATTTTCTTACGGAAGTATTTTGAATTGAAAAAGTCATGCAGGTTTCAGAATCAGATTCAACACTGACTAATACGGAAGAACTTTCAGCTAGGCCATCATAATTATAACCATAATATACTGGCTGAGAAGGAGTAATATTAACACTTTTTTCATCTCCAGATCTATAAAAAAAATACAATTATAAAATTGTCAACATAATTTTAAATAACATAACACTTTACATACTTCAAATAAAATTCTGCAAGGGGAAAAAGTTGAAGATTGAAAGAAATATTTTTTATACTCGCTGTAGATATACTAATTGTGACATATTGATCAGGTTCTTTGTCAAATTTGATTGACTTATAAAATTCATTTGGACATAATGTTCTGCTGGTTATATGGTAAGAAATTGGATTATTGGTGTTTCTACCCTCTACTTGTAATGGTATTTGCCATGATAAAATTCCTTTCTTTTGACGAACCACAACAATCAATGGATAAGTTGATATTGCATTATCACTTTCTACTATAATTCTAGCTCCATCACTTTTGTTAATCTATTAAATTTATCTTAGATTAAAAGACAGTTAATGCTTTTGGTTGAAAAGTACAAAAAAAGTACTTACCCCAGTATTGCTATAAAGAAATACATATTCGACCGTTGAATTTAATGAAAATTCATATTGATGACTATAGTTTGCAGTGATGACAACTGGTGTTAAGGATAAAGAATTTGTTGAAGTAAAAAGAAACAGGAAAAATATTACTAGAGACAGAAATAACAATCTTGATGGTTTTCTGTTTTGCATTTTACTCAATTTAGATTCATTGAGTTAAATAAAAAATTATATTTTTCATATTAGTCTCACTTTTCCTGATACTGTAACATAAATATTTACATTATTAAGCTAAAAAAGTTATTGAAAAATTATTCATGTCAATAGCCTATATAATGATATATTTTGTTTACTTTGAATGCTGAAGAAGCTTCATTCATGGCACTTAATGTTATCATAAACTTTTCAATGTTGCTGTTTATAATAGTAACACGTGAATTTTATTATAATAATTATACAAAAATAATTTTTTTGCTATAAAAATAAACGAAAAACATGAAAATTTGCGTCCTGAATGACGTTGATTTAGCACTTTGCTGTTTTATAGTCTGCTATCACACTCACAAGCTCACCAGCCACTATAAGATCACTTCTACACTTCAGATCAGACTACCTAAATGCCTTTAACACACATCATACATACATTGTTATTATGAATCACAATTAACCGTTGCACTATTGCACATCTCGTGCATAATTCAAGGCGCTTGCGCGAATATTTCCGCTATCAACCGTTTGTCAGTTTATCTCAACTTGACTAATTGAAGATTTGGATTTTGGAATCAAATATAAGGAATCGGGACTCCGAAAATAAATATAAAATGAAAGGATGAGATTAAAATTGCTGATATTTTTGTTGAATAGCAACTCTTCATCTCTGATGTAAATTCAAATAAAATACAAGAAAATATGTGATTAAAAAATGTTCATTCACAATTTATTATACAATTTTTTTTATTACACAATAAATACAAATTTTTAAATTGGTGAAAAATGATTTCATCTTAAACAATCAATTAAATTATTATTATTACTATTATTATTAACTTGTACTTGTTCGTGTTTATAAAAATTGGTTCTAGTCCATTAACTATAATGAGTTGATCAATAAATGTTCAATGCAATTTTTACTGCAAACAATAAAATAGTCTGTAAAAAACAATTAATACTGTGATAAATCGAATAGGTCTTGAAAAGGCATAGCTTTAACAAAGATCGTTCGATTTATCAAAATTGCAACATATCACATGAGATGAAGTTTTAAAAAACTGGTATGAGACTCCGATGCGTATTAATAAGATCATCGTCGAGTGTCAATAACATCATAAACGAAAAGAACATGGATATTGCCGAAAGAATGTGCCAAATATCATGGAAATCGTAGAATTTCAAAACGCAGGCCTGATTGTAAGTGCGCGATTGTGCCGGCGTCTTGGACCAAGACGTTGTTTTGTTGAGGAAAAAATACATGGCTGCTGCCCAAGTTAACATCGCGATAACAATGTACACTTTTGTCTGCAATAAAATCTTTTCCTTATAGTGAATCTGAAAAATAAAAGTAAGATTATCCGGTGTTACATTGGAGAACTGTAATTTGATAGTTGACATTTTTTTTCGAACCTTGAGTGTGGTGTAGAACAACATGTAAAGCAAAAGGTTCAACAGCAGAATCGTCAACAAGTACTTTGCGAAATCTTGTTTGATATTGACGTTACCGTAAATGGCTAGACCAAAATTACAAAGGTTGCCAACAATCAGTAAGAAAAACCTTTTCCAATGTAGAGGTCGGAACAATCGCCTCCGGCTGACGTCATTTTTAACGCTCTAAACAAAAAATTAACGAAAAACGATTTAAAATTAGTCACAATTTTATTTGAAGAACATTTCATAAAGTTACTTCATAAACATACCGCTGCCATTCGACGAAATATAGTTTTATCAAATTTACAACGTCCCACATAATAAATTTGAACGCTCAAAAAAATGCAAAGACCCAAATGAATGATGCTGAAAATGATCCAGAAGTATATCACATCACCCTTCAGTACTCCAATGATGACGAACAATATCGTTATAGACAGAATACCAAAAATCGTCGGGGCTTCGGCGTTGACGTCCGGATGACGATTCTGGTAAATTTTAACTATTGACAATACCGCCATTATATACATGAAGCTGGTGTCTGAAAAAAATTAGTCATTCGGTTGAGAGCTCGTGCTAAAATGGCCTCGATTTTAACGTTATATCATTATAAGTTTTATTATGAATTTACCGAACTGGAAAGTGCTGTGACTGGGGCATACGTGATAACTGCCGGACATTATACCCTCCATGACCAAGGCAAATCCCATGGCATAGTAAAGGCCATAGTGAGGTGGTATTCCGTACTCCCGATGCATCAAGAGCAAATTGGCATTTTTGCGCTGCCTCGTGTAAACAATAGTCATGAATAGTAAGCCCAACATGACGTAGCCAAGATTGGACAAGACGTGATTGAAATCCGAGAGGGACATGAGCGGGTGCGAGCAGAGGAAGTTGTAATAACAGAGATCCTGATTGCCGGTCACGTGGAGCATTATTTGATCTGTAACGACCAACTGGATGACGGGTGCGGCATAAAATATGGCCACGGTCAGCAGGTAGTACATGAACAGCCACGAATCCTGGTGTATCTTGCGGCTTCCCTTTTTCGACAGCTCGGTCACGGCCAGCTTCGGCCGCTTCGACGACAGCGAGGTGCGCACCGTCACGGCTGTGTCGATCTCGTCGTCCTGTGCGTTATTGTCCTCGCCACCGCCAGCGCCGTTCGACGTCGCGACTTCGTTCGAGCCGGCTATGCCCATCTCTTCCGGGCCAGCCGGATCGGACTCGCGTCTCGAGGATGTCGAAGTGCGCCGTTGAAAGGCGCGGAAGTCGTGGAACTTGCACAGTATCGTCATGGCGAAGAAGGCGGCGCAGAATAGCATGAGCGAGACCACCGTGATGAGCGAGGCGATCGCGTAGTCTTTCTTCGAGATTCCTTTTTGGATGTTGAACGACACTAGCTTGCTGCGATTGTTTATGTCTTTGTTGGACGAATTGCGTATACAGCTGCTGTCGTCCGCGTTCAAAACGAAAACTATGAAAAATCCATCGGGGTAATTGTCGCTCTGAAAAGTAACAAATTCGTTAGCGATAATCAGCTTTCACCCTCGTATTTTATTTTATCCTGCCGATCGCTTACCGAAACCGTTAATCCACCTCTAGTGCTGACGGTCTGTCGATATCCATCGTAATGAATATCTTCCTCTGAATCAAACACAGGACACTGATAAATTTTTCGTGCGATTAGTTGCTTGCAGCTATTCTTGCTGATTGATCAAGTTTCTGAACTAAAAACTTTCAACTCACCAATGGCTTCTGAATTGATATGGTCATGCAAGTGAGGCTGTCCGAGTTGACTTCGATGAGCACCGTCGAGTGATCCTCATCCGGCCGGTAGGAATAAAAATTCGACTCCGCCGGCGTAATGTTAAAAGTTCGATTCTCGCCGATGCTGAAAGTATGGGAATAAAAGATTCCATTTTTTTCCACTCAATTATTCGTATTCGACACTTACCCAATATCGAAATCTTTCATTTTCACAAGATTCAGCTTGAAATCGGTTGCATCCGCACTTTCCGTACTAATAGTTAAAGTAGCGTACTTTTCCTCCAGCTTCAAGTCCCCGTAGGCGCTCGGGCACAGTAACTTGCTCGTTTTCTTGTAGTAATGAGCATCCCTGTAAAAGTTAGGATTCTCGTCCACTCTAGCAGGGATTTGCCAAGATATCACGCCGCTCTTTTGACGTATGACTACCGTCAAAGGTTTCTGCAGCGTCGCGTTCTCGCTCTCGACGACTACCCGGGACGCCGTAAAAAGTGTGCTCGACTGAAGGTGTTTCTGAAAATGTACCCTTATGTCAATGTCAAAATGAATACAAAAAAGTATCGGTTTTTAAAAGTTTGGACACCCTTACCAAGTCAATATTTTCTTCTATGATAAACAGGAACTGATTTTTCGAGTCTACTTTGTACTCGTACGTCTGATTATATTCAGCCCTTATTACGTTGGTTCTTAAATCTTGAAACATTCTTAATAATTTTGGTTCGCATGATTGGATCAGCAAACAACTGATGATCGCGACAATGAGTTTCATTGATCCACAGCGATCGAGTCCCAACACTCGTCTGTAAAATGTAGAACAAAAAAGCCATTATATTGATTTCCTGTTTTATTATTAATTTTTTCAAGTATAACAGATCATTCACGGACAGCAGAACATTCAGTAACATCTATTTTTTTATTACAAAAAATTTAAAAATGAATAAGTAGATATTATATTCAGGTAATGTAATTCAAGTACGCCGATTACAATGGTAAATTTCAGAAAAAATGAGTGGAACATCGTGATAAATGACCTCGCGAGTTTTTTTAGTTTTAGAATTCCTTATGAGTTTTGCATGTTTGACAGATTGATTAATGTTATAATCCCATTAAGAAGATATTAAAATAAGGCTAAGAATTAAACAAATTTTAAACAGTTTTTGATATTATTACTAAATATTTTTGTTTTAGTTATAGTAGATTTGGTCGGTTTTGTCGTTCTCTAGAAATTCAAGTATTTTTTTTAAATATGTATATTCTCATAAAAAATAGATTAGGTCTCCAGTACAGATTTTTGACAATCATTTTAAATAAGTATTTCTTGAGGGTTTTAATTAATAAATTATTAACGGATTTACAAAATTTAAAAAAGAGCGTGACATTACAATCGCAGAGGGAAGTTTCTTACGCACTTCTTTAATGTGAGTTGACACCACGCACATTGTTTTAAATTGAATACCTTCGTTAGCGATTGATAGATTGAAAAACCAAAAATAACGTGTCAGATGATTTTCAAAAATATATATTGCAGATTTATAGTCTATTTTTTCACGAGAAATACGAATTATAAAGGTTCAAACACAAACTCGTACATTCTTTATATTCTAAGTGAGTAGTTTCGGTATTTCCTCAATTTTATTCGAGAAAAAAATCGAAAATGTTAATTCAAAAATTTCTTATTTAAAGCTCGAGTACCAAAAAATTGTTGAACTGACAGGCACAAAAATTGATGAGCATTGTCAAAGTGTAAAGGAGCGATGAAAAGCAAACAACTTGTTCATGTGCAGCTTTTGAAAAACAATGCGCAGAGATTGAAAATAGACGCACGCATAGCTAAATGTTCTATTATTGGAATGGTCTAGTACAGACGATACATACAAATGCTTGTTCTGGCTCATATTGTGCGTCGGCGTGTTGATGTGTATACACAATAATTTGAAGCTCTCCTTAAAGCATGAACACAGACGTGTAGGTGAGTTATATATACCGGCGAAATGTTGCCGTCCCTCTGCAGGCGGATCAGTTGGACCACTGTCTTACTGATGTGCCTATTGTATATGCGCTATATAGAGAAAACGTCGGCACTGCCTGCTGCAACGAACGCTTATAAATTTAGCTCTTTTGCGATATAATATAGGTAAGTATATACACACGCGCGTGTCTTGTTTTTAAGGAGCGCGCGGCAGCAGACAAAAGCTGCACACTGCACGCGGCAAGTTGGCACTCGAGAATTATCGCGGACCCTCGTCCCGAGTCCGGCACTCTTTTAACGGCGCGCCACGGATTCGTGGATTTTTCGCTTCATTTCGATCATCGAGCTCACGATTCACGACACGCTGGATGAATAAGCCGAATTGTGCGGCGGATTGGCGCACACGCGGAATACTGACACAAGCCACAACGGCGTACATAGAACACGAGCCACTGCCGCTGCCGCCGCCGGCACGCATCGCACGAGGGGGATTTCGGTCATTCTTCTGCGAGACAACGTACACCGCCACTTCGCATGCGAAAAGTACGATAGTAAGGCAGTAGGCCTACTAGGCCTAAAGACGTCATCGCGCTATGTATAATGATTATTATATTTCTCTCGCGAATCCATCGACGAGAGAGAAAGAGAGAAACGTATACAGAGGGAAAAGTGGGGCTTTACGACCCGATCTTTGTGCGCCGGCGAACTCTCGAGAACCTTTACCCCCGAAAAAAATACTTCTTCCGGACGGCCAACTTGAGTACAGATATGAGAAAACATTTTTATCGATTTCGTTGCTTTCTACTGCTTCGCGAACCTTTAAAAGATGGCCTGTAATGTTGTAGAGAATTTTTCGTTCCAGCTCGGTCGTTTCGAGCGTGCAAAAGTACACAGAGAGCGACAATTTTTTTTGCCAAGAGGGGGAAATTGCTCATTCGTATTTTCAAGGCCGAGTACACGCGCACTTTACAATTTTGTGCGCGGGCTGGGCTGAATTTCAAAAAAATTTTGGAAAGAATTACGTAACAAAAATTGTGATTTGGCCATGAAAGTGTGCCAAGCAGCAATGAAACGTACGATAGACTTTTGACTCGTGAACATAATATATTTGCATTTACAAAACGCTTATCACATCGTATATGCCGTACGACTTACAGAAAATTCGATTACCTTATAAAAACATGTTAAGATATCAGTCACCGATTATAATACTTGTATACTCTAGTTACATTATTTTTACCATTATACTAATGTCATATTTACACATTTGGCGCCGTTTATTCATTCAGTTCTTCGCGCAAATTATTCGATTTACAGGAACACATGATAAATATGTACTCAGAAAACAGGGATCTGAGTGCAGTGAGTACCCGCCAGCGGATCGTCGAGCGTCAACAGCACCATGAACGAGAAGAACATGGCCGCAGCCGACAGGAAGTGCCAAATATCGTGGAAGTCGTAGAAGACTAGGGTGCAGGGCCGATTGAATTCCTTGGAACTGGCCGGCGTCTTGGACCAGCTCGTCGTCTTGCTGTAGAAGAAGTACAGTGCGACGAACCATAAAATTAACGATAACGTCATGTAGACGATGGTGTGCGGCAGCAGCTTCTCGCCGTAATGAATCTGAAACGACGCATTTATGAATATAGGTACATTTTTACGATTGGAATTTTAATAAAATATCGATTGCTTCGTACCTTCATGTAAATGTAGAATACCATGTAGAGCGAGAGGTTTGACAAGAGAATGGCCAAGAGATATTTGGCAAAGTCCACCTGAAAAATGACCCCGTAAATGGCTGCGCCTATATTGAAGAAGTTGCCAATTGCCAAAAGACAAAAGCGCTTCCTGTGAAGTGGCTTAAACAAGCAAGCAGATCCATAATCTGGCTTCAAGGTCTGCAATAAAAAAAGTAAATATATAACGACTTGGATACATGCCGCGAGATAATCAATTTGAAAAAGGGATATCGCCTAGACTTACCACCGCCATGCGCTGGAAGACACCTTTGTCCAATCGCCATTTGCCGACGTGATAGATCTGAGCGCTCAGGAAGATGCAGAGGCCCAGGTGAATGAGCGAGAATATAATGCGGAAGGTGAGGCCCGAGCCCTTCACGACGCCGTATATGACTAAGAGTATCGTCATCGACAGAACGCCGAAGATCGTCGGGGCTTTGGCGTTGATGTCCGGATGACGGTTCTGATAAATCTTCACTATGCAGAGTACCGCTATTATGTACATGAAGCTCGTATCTGCACGAACAAGTTTCGAAAGCGAGTTTTAGATATGAGGATTTTGACCTTGAGAAAGATTGCAAAATATACGCACCAAACTGAAAAGCACTGTGACTGGGACAGACGTGATAGCTGCCTGACATCACTCCTTCCATGATCAAGGCGAAACCCATGGAGTAGTAGAGTCCGTAGTGGGGCGGGATGCCGCGATCAACGTTGCACGCGTCCCAGTCGGCGCATTTGCGCTCGCGAGTATAGACTATGGTCATGAAGAGCGCGCCGAGCATAACGTAGCCGAGATTCGAGAAGATGTGATTGAAATCCGAGAAAACCATGAGCGGGTGCGAGCAGAGGAAGTTGTAGTAGCAGAGATCGTGGTTGCCGGTCATGTGCAGCATTATCTGATCGGTAATGACGAGCTGGACGACGGGCGCCGCGTAGAAAATCGCGATGGTCACGAGGTAATACATGTAAAGCTGCGATTCTTCGCGCAGTTTGCGGGGCTCCTTCTTCGACAGCTCGAACAGCACGAGCTTGTGGATGCTGCGTCCGCGATTCACCACCGTCCCGATTGCTGATCGATCGACCGCGTCGCTCGCCGATTCAACCTGTGGACTTTCTACTGCTTGTTTTTGCTCTTGTTCCTCTTGTTGCTCTTGTTGTGATTGCTGCCGCTGATGTTGTTCTTCTGGTTGCGGCTCGTTATTTTGATCTTGTTCCGAGTTCGGGCGAGGCCTTATCGGTCCGAACTGCAACAACGAAAATGAACATAAACATTTCTCATCGATTCATTCGATATTATTCAAACAATTAAAAGTACCTCAATAGCATCCGGATCGGTGACTGAATTGCTGTCCACTGCGTGTTTGAACCTCCTGACGTCGTGGAATTCAAAATAAATCGTAATGCCGAAGAACATGGCACAAAACGCTATGATAATAATCACCGTTGTGAATGTTGCGATGTAATACTCCTTATTGGTGATGCCTTTTTCGATTACCAGACTAACAATTTTTTGTCGCCCCTGTGGAGCATCTTCGTCGTCCTCGTGGCAAAGTTTATCGTCCGCATTTACGATTAATACAATGAAAAATCCAGCGGGGTAATTTCGTCTCTATAAAAATCATCATTTAACTCTGAATGCATCTGATTATAATGAAATTACAAAGACTAGCAAAGATCGCAAAAAAATTATTTGCTTTTCTGATTTCATCATATTGTTTTGTTTCTGATCATCGGACTTTTGATAAAATCAATTTAAAATACCGACGTAGTTAAATAGCATTATAAATTCGCTCCGATAACTTTTATCACAGTCAAGTGTTTTTCGTACGCAGTTAATACAATGTCGAGTTATTAACTTCTTTACCTGAATGGTCATTCCTCCCTGCTGGCTGACAGTTT
This sequence comes from Trichogramma pretiosum, assembly GCF_000599845.2. Lineage (NCBI taxonomy): Eukaryota > Metazoa > Arthropoda > Insecta > Hymenoptera > Trichogrammatidae > Trichogramma > Trichogramma pretiosum. The sequence goes on from NW_019641687.1 coordinate 433,782, forward strand.
GTCTGTATCCGTCGAACGAGATGTCCTTTTCCAAGTCGAATACTGGACACTGATGTATGACAAAAGTATATTTGTATAACTGTTGTCATTAAAATGTTGAAATTAGGAACAAATAAAAATTCTTACTGTAGCATTTTGAATGGAGAAAGTCATGCATTTTTTGGCAGTTCCCTTGGTAGAGCTAACTTTGACCAGTAGAGTCGAATTTTCCGTATTGTCTCCATAGTCGTATGCATAGAAAATCGGCTCAGATGGAGTAATAGCGAATGTCTTCTTTTCACCGATTCTACAATATAATGATCGATTAAGAGAAAATTACTCGGGTTCTTGTGTAATAACAATTTTTTTCTCAATGCATAGATTACAAAGACACACAAAACAATTGAAAAGTTCTGTTCCAAAGACTGAATCTAGTACACGTTATGTTTTTGGGTGCGTTGAATCAGTCTATGTAAGTTGGGTCATTTTCAAGGTCATTTGGAGGTCAAATGAAGAAAAAGTAGGGAAATATGCTGAAAAAACCAAAGTTTTTGAGAATGTTGAGTCCAAATCCGAGGTCAGATGACTTCTATACAGTCAGTAGCTATGTCTAAATGGGGGCAGCAGCTGTGCTTAGATAAGGAGCAACAGATGTACCAAAATCTCCCTATCTATGAATAGCAGCTGCCGCTTACCTAGGCACAACTGCTCTTCCTCTTTTTTCGTAAAAAAAACCTTCGAAATGACCTTGAAAATGAGCCAACGCAGAAAAACTGATGCCAAATTCGGATTCAGCGAACTTTAATACCTCATTTTTATTCAGTTTAATCTCTGGAACTGAAGTTTTTAATTTTTTTGTGTGCCTGTGTTATTGACTTCAAGAAAAAGTGCGCGAAAGAATTACCTCAAGTAAAAGTCCGTCATTCGACTGAGCCTGAGCTTGAAACTGATAGTTTTCGGACTATCGGTCGATATTGTGACAGTGGCGTACTTGTCGACGTCCGTGCTGTTTTTAATGGCTTTGTAATGCTGGGATGGGCAGAGCGTTCGGCTCGTTTTGTTGCTGAAATCGGCTGGGTCAACGTTCTCGCCGATATCCGGCAGCAAAGGCACTTGCCACGACAGAACTCCACTTTTCTGTCTTACCACGACGATCAATGGGTTTTCCAAAGTCGCGTCCTCACTCTCTACAGTGAGTTTCGAACCTTCGGTGTTTTTTATCTGCATCGACACAAAGTAGAACACGGTATAATTACAATTCAAATGTTTGTAACAAGAATGACTATTAAAACTGTTGCACTTACATCCTCTTCGGCGTAAATAAAAATATACTCGCGTTGATTATCCACTTTGCGCTCATAAGGAAGATCAAAGGTCGCCGAGATGATAGTTGGGTACAAATTTAAGTTCGTAATTAAGGAAGAACAGGTGTGAGAAAATGATAGAACTATTAACAGGGTTATGCCGTAGAAACACTTGATTTTATAGTTTGTTTTCATGCTGTAAAATAAAAAATAACGTCAACTTGAGTAGATATTAGAAATAATAATTGAAAAACACTAATAAGCATTTCTCATCGATCGACTCAAATTAGAACTTGTTTCAATCGTTATCGATCACTCCATTTTTCTTCTAATAGACTATTTAATGCAATTGAAAAATTGCAATGGATTTATGATAAATGCATAAATGAACACTTGTACTCACATTGATTTAAAATCAATACAGCACTTCTTCAAAGTACCGTATTACAACTGCTGTCAACTGAATAGTTTCATGACACCGGTATATACCTTACCCGCGCTAAGGCTTAACGTACACTAAAAATACACCATGAGTCGAGCCGGCCACGCTTATCGCGAGAAGTAAATGAGCTCTCGGTGCGATGACGCGTACAACAATGGAGATAACGCGGCACGTGTAATCACATATATTGCCGCAAATCGGATGTGGCCAGGTATGCGTATATACTGTGGCTGAGATAATAGAATATAATAATGCTTTATACTTGTAAACATTTAGCTCGTGTATATCGCCTAGTGCACATGTCACCACAGTGCCATCATTCTGTTCATATGTTTTTGATTTATTTTTTACTATGACGCGAGTGCTCCAGTTTCACGCAATCAGAGATATTCATGATAAGTACTGGTATAGAGCACGTTAATTTTATTAAAAGTTAAACAATGAATAGCGATTATAAGTTTGTACTGTATAACAGCTTGGGTGCTCACTGATTGAAAGTTACCGTTAACATAAAATGATATAATTCTGTAAATAATAGTTTTCCGAACAATACTAAAAGAAAAGAGTTGTGCAAAAAATTAAAAGTCATCTGATAATCCAGATTAACAGTGCGTTTTTGTGGATATAGATTATTTTTTTCGGTATATTTTTTTGAATTGACTCATACATATAATAAAGATATTTCTAGGAATACTCATTAAGTGGAATAAATTTTGCAAGTGTCTGGTAACCATGTAATATCCAAAAACAAAGAATGCCGCGCGGTAACAGTCAAAACAAAAAGACGACCGCAGATAAAGCGCCAACAAAGGCAGATTCATTCAACGAGGGAAAACTAAAACGTGGCGATTTTGTACTATAGTATCATGCGATCAAAAAATTGAAGAAATTATATTTATAATTCAATTCTAATAATTGTTAATCTATTGCAATCTTTTCACCACCAGATATTAAATAATCACATACCTACCGGTCACCAAATCTTAACATAAAACTATTAACTTTTTATAAATTCCAATACTGTTATAGTTTTTTTCAAAAATTCCAAATGAGCTTTACAAAACTTGGATCTCAATTTTACGTTTGAAAATAATTATTAATCATTTTATTTAATTGACCACGAATAATAAATTAAAATGAACTATTCTGTACTAAGCCCAGATTTTGGAATTATGCACATATGTATATAATTTGGAATCTGGTGCTTCAGTTTTATAATTTTCTAGGTAAAAATGTTTTGACAGCTGTCATGATAATTTTAGACAGTTCAATAAAGCAGAATATTTAAAAAAGTATTAGTTACGTACGTAATACTGTATTTTTCAGTTTTACATTTAATTTCAAATAGATGACTCTAGTTTAAGAAGAATACAATCCTACCGTTGGCTGGTATGCTAATCGCACCAAGTTCTCTTATCGTGTGGTTGCATCAAAAGGTTGCTGGAGCGAACGTAAAAATAAACATCTCCACTCGCATTTCCTACAATTTAAACAAACATTTTTTTAGAAATATTTATAGGGATATATTGATGCTAATTTTTTAAAATGTATTCTATAAAAATTTTTTAAAGCGCGTTGTGCGCGTTACCACCATAACCAAATTTAATCATTCTCTTAATTAAAAAATGGATTGCACTTTTTCCAACAATTAACTTATAAAAAAAATGATGAACCAAATAAAAGTAAAGCATTAACGTTCAAAATGACAACATTTTGCTGCGATTATTTCCCTGATATCGGCTACATAAAAAAGTTAGTTTGAACATATTCCGACCTAAAGTTATCTCTTTTTTCAGCATCGGACGTTAAAATTGAATACAAAGATATGACCGATTTTTATATAAAAAGTATTAACATTTTTTCTGATTTTATTTCGTAGTAATGTTGTGAAGTAACGACTTCCAAAAATAATGAAACTGTGTGTTGATACGACGAGTAGTTAAAATTTAAATGACGCGCCGGTCAGCTGGCTTGTGCGCGCGCACTGCAGATGTTTTAGCAGCATGAAAAGTGTATGTTTGGAAATCATGTGAACGTGTGGCTTGGGAGCACGAGCGCGGTCACGACACGATGCGATAGGCGACAGCCCCAGCAGTCGCTAAAATATTTTAGTGTATGTATACACTGTAGACTCAGCAACGCTTCTCACGTTAAAATTAGGTTAAAAGTAATTCAGTATTGTCAATTTTTAATAATTTGTGTATGTGCATCAATGAATATATTAAAGTAGACCTAAAAATAATCAATTGAACGCCTATTAGTGAGTGTACGTGTATCTAAAAACAGCAATTTTTGGCTAATTCGTTCGACAATCGATCATCAATTACTGACTGACAATTGTTTGGATTGAACAATTCAAGAATGGATGAGATCGAGCAACTAGAGCATTTGTCGCTCGTTTCTAAAATTTGCACCGAGTTGGAAAACCATTTAGGTTTGAATGAGAAAGATTTAGCCGAGTTTATTATACATCTGGCCGAGAAAAATAACACTTTTGAAAGCTTCAGAAAGGCACTGTTAGAAAATGGCGCCGAATTTTCCGACTCTTTTGTTGCAAATTTATTGCGTATTATACAGCATATGAAGCCAAAGAAATCAACCTCAACTAGCAGCGAAGGTAATAGTAAAAAAGATGTTTTGTCCCGTAAATTTCCTGGTCTTGCTCTACCTAATGAAGTTGTCAAAGCAGAAGAACAAAATGTCGATGATGTCGTCGATGAGATGATGTTAATGCTTGATCCTGATCACAAAAATGCTACGGAAAAAATAAAGCGTGAGAAGGATAATGATGAGGATAGAAGTCGAGACCACGACGGACATAAAAGTAGAAGGGACAGAGATCGAGATCAAAGACGAGGTAGAAGCCGTTCGAATGATCGCCAAAATCGTGGAAGCAGTCGTTCGCGCTATCGTAAACATCATGGAAGAAGTCGTTCGCGCGATCGCAAACATCGTGATCGTAGCCGATCCAGAGACCGAAAACATCGTGATCGTAGCCGATCCAAAGATCGAAAACACCGTGATCGTAGCCGATCAAACGATCGGACTTACGGTAATAACAGCAGAAGATTCGACGACAGAAAACATCGAAGTCGCAGTCGCTCCCACGATCGTAAATATCACGATAAAAAGCATCGCCCTGATGATAGAAACAGCAGTAATCGTCGAGAAACTGGTCGAGATGCGAATCCAACGGCTGCGTTAACTAGAATTAACGACGATGAAAAGAGATTGCGAAATCCGGATAGGCCAATATCAGTCATTGAGTTCGAAACTAACAACGACGAAGATGAAACTTACACAAAGAAAAGAGTACAGAGACTTTCCTCGCCAGAAAAGTGGGAAATAAAACAAATGTTAGCCGCTTCATGCATAGATAAAAGTGAGTTACCTGATTTTGACATGGAAACTGGAATTTTACCAAGAGAAGATAATGATGATGAAGATGTTGAAATTGAATTAGTAGAAGATGAACCACCATTTTTACATGGCCATGGGCGCGCGCTTGGTGATTTGAGCCCTGTCCGTATTGTCAAAAATCCAGATGGATCATTGGCACAAGCTGCTATGATGCAAAGTGCTTTAGCTAAAGAACGTAGGGAGCAAAAGATGTTGCAAAAAGAGCAAGAGGCTGAAGCAACTCCAGCTGGAATGAATAAGAATTGGATTGATCCTCTTCCATCTACAGAAAATCAAACTACCACTAGTAGTATGCGAGGAGGGATGGGTATTCAGTTGCAAGATGTTCCAGAATGGAAAAAACATGTGATTGGTGGTAAGAAAAGCTCATTCGGTAAAAAAACTAATCTCAGTCTCATTGAGCAACGTCAAAGCTTACCCATTTACAAGCTCAAGGATGATCTTATCAAAGCGGTTACAGAGAATCAAATTCTCATTGTTATCGGTGAGACTGGTTCTGGTAAAACAACTCAAATCACCCAATACCTTGCAGAAATTGGTTTTACTGCTAGGGGAAAAATAGGATGTACTCAGCCCAGAAGAATTTCAGCCACATCAGTTGCTAACAGAGTAGCTGAAGAATTTGGTTGTAGATTGGGCCAAGAAGTTGGTTACACTATTCGTTTTGAAGATTGTACTGGTCCTGAAACTGTAATCAAGTACATGACAGATGGTATGTTGTTACGAGAATGCCTCATGGATTTAGATCTCAAATCATATTCTGTTATTATGATTGACGAAGCGCATGAGCGCACAATACATACAGATGTGTTGTTTGGTCTTCTCAAAGGAGCAGTTGGTCGTAGGCCTGATCTAAAACTAATTGTTACCAGTGCCACTTTAGATGCTGTCAAGTTTTCGTCATACTTTTTTGAAGCACCAATTTTCACTATTCCAGGTCGTACATTTGAAGTAGAGATAATGTATACAAAAGAGCCTGAAACAGATTACTTGGATGCATCATTGATCACTGTTATGCAAATACATTTAAGAGAACCCCCAGGAGATATTTTACTGTTCTTAACTGGTCAAGAAGAAATTGACACCGCTTGTGAAATTCTTTATGAGAGAATGAAATCTCTTGGGCCAGATGTTCCTGAATTAATTATTTTGCCAGTTTATTCTGCTCTTCCATCCGAGATGCAAACTAGAATTTTTGAGCCAGCACCTCCGGGCTCACGTAAAGTTGTTATAGCCACAAATATTGCAGAAACTAGTTTAACAATTGATGGTATTTACTATGTCGTGGATCCAGGGTTTGTAAAACAAAAAGTTTATAACTCTAAAACTGGAATGGATAGTTTGATTGTAACACCTATTAGTCAAGCTGCTGCGAACCAACGTAGTGGACGTGCTGGACGCACAGGACCAGGTAAATGTTATAGATTATATACAGAAAGAGCTTACAGAGATGAAATGTTGCCAACACCTGTACCAGAAATTCAAAGAACCAATCTAGCAACTACAGTTTTACAACTAAAGACTATGGGCATAAATGACTTACTTCATTTTGATTTTATGGATGCTCCACCAGTAGAATCTCTTATAATGGCTCTTGAATCTTTGCATAGTCTTAGTGCTTTGGATGATGAAGGATTACTCACTAGATTAGGAAGAAGAATGGCCGAGTTCCCTCTGGAACCTAATTTATCAAAAATGTTGATAATGAGTGTACATTTGAAATGTTCTGATGAAATTCTTACAATAGTCAGTATGTTGTCAGTGCAAAATGTGTTTTATCGTCCAAAAGACAAACAAGCAATTGCTGATCAAAAAAAAGCTAAATTTAATCAATTAGAGGGTGATCATTTGACTCTATTAGCTGTTTATAATTCATGGAAAAACAACAAATTTAGTAATGCTTGGTGCTATGAAAATTTTGTTCAAATACGTACTCTCAAAAGAGCCCAAGATGTACGAAAACAACTTTTAGGTATTATGGATAGACATAAATTGGATGTTGTGTCGGCTGGTAAAAATACTGTATGCGTTCAAAAGACTGTATGTTCGGGATTTTTCCGAAATGCAGCGAAAAAAGATCCACAAGAGGGATACAGAACTCTAGTGGATAGTCAAGTAGTATATATTCATCCTAGTAGTGCGTTATTTAATCGACAGCCAGAGTGGGTTATTTATCATGAATTAGTTCAAACAACAAAAGAATACATGAGGGAAGTAACATCTATTGATCCAAAATGGCTTGTAGAGTTTGCACCTGCATTCTTTAAATTCAGCGATCCTACTAAATTGAGTAAATTCAAAAAGAATCAACGACTAGAACCACTACATAATAAATATGAAGAGCCAAATGCTTGGCGTATATCCAGAGTAAGAAGAAGAAGAAACTAAACTCAGATGGATATTCATTATAGTATTATCCATTTATGTATGACAATTAAAAAATTGTTTTATTTTTATTACTAAATGATTAGTAGAGTTCACATGAATTTTCTATTGTAAATTTACTAGAAAAATTTAAAATGTATAAGAAGTGGAAATTTCTATGTACAGTACAAGATTGTAAATAAATTATCTTTTTCTAATAAATAGGCGTTTTTACCAGAATTTGTACTTTTAATATTAGTATTATATTATTGCAAGGATCAAAAAAATAATAAACGAATCAGTTCCAAATTAATGCTTAAACAATTTTATTTGTACAAATGAGCATTTTTTTTTTCTTATCTAAAATACATAAAAAATGACATTTGTGATGACACTATCACAATTGTTCATGCAACTATACATAATAGTTGTTTGGACGGATTAAATGGATATATATCCTGTAGTATCTTACAAGTATAAAAGCTGTTTAGTTACAATCAGATCATTTGTCAATCTTCTCTAATGAAAATTTTTAAAAGTTTACAAAAAGCATGGACGGATCAAAAATATTTTAACGCTTATAAATTTCACTGAAACATGAAATAACAAAGCAGATTAGATAAGCTGAAACTTGAAGTTTAACAGCTTAATTATGATTGCCAAAGTGGAAGACTTGAATATAGTTTTCACTTTTAACCCATGGATTACTTCCATCATCAAAGTGCATTGGACACTGATCACGTTCTCGTTCATATTCCTTTAATGTAATATTTCAAAATGAATAATTATTAATTAATTCATAACAACTTTTCTAAAATTGTCAGTCTTATAACTTACCACTAAATCTAGTGCCACTGCAGCACCTTCTGTATAGTTCCAACTTGTTACATCTTGTTTAACATCACAGAAGGCTCCAATTGCTTGAGACATAAGAACTCTATTTAAGTCGGCTCTTTGATACACCCAACAATGATATTTGCTGTATGGATCAAGTTCATCATAAGTGATTAAATAAGATTTGAGATTTTCTTTAAAATATCCAATGCACTTCATTTTGTAATCTGGCCAACCTTTAATAAATTAAAAATTATTAAATTCATAAAGTTAATAAATAGGTAAAATATTTATAAATATCAGCTTATTATGTAATTTTATTTTCAATAGTATGCAAAAAATTATAAGTAAGTTGATTTAACAATGCTTTTACTTACTGTAAATATCAACAGGTCTTCCTAAATGATCAACTGATAAACAGTAAGTTTCATCAATTGCAATTTCTTTCTGATCTGTGTCACACACTGAAAAATCTGATATATTTTGTTTACAGTAAATGTTTGGTCGAGGTGTATCTGTAACACCACCTAAAATTCTTGTTTCAAAAAGTACATCCCCTTTTTGCTTGAACATAAATTTTCCAGCAACAGGACATCTAACAGGTACAGGATCTTTGGCTGAAAAAATGAAATCTAGTGTTATGAAAATCTAAATTGTAAATTTTTAAATCACTTTGATTTGTACAAACCTAAGAATAAGTCATATTTCCATTCTACAGTATTTTTAAATTGGACCCATGAACAAACAGTATGAAAATCGTCTTTTATCACAGCTAAGCCTTTCCTGTATCTGATAATATTATGGTGCTGAGGTACAAAGTCAAAACAAACATAATCTTTTTGACTGTAAAAAATTAAGAAAATGTATTACAATTAGGGTATTATATATTTTTAATGATTTTCCTCACCATCCATCCACAGTTAATCTAGCCATCATAAATCTGGAATCTCTTTGTTCCCGACAGGTATAAATAGTCTTTCTATATCTGCCTACATCAGGATACCAAGTTTCTATTATGTGTGTCTCATTAATAAAAACATCAGCATCAATATTGGCTGTATTTATCCAATTTCCAGACATATTTTGTGGTAGTCTACAACCTGGCTCTACCACTTCAGCTTTTACAGGTGTTATGCGTAAACGTTCAGGGCTTTTTTCTACTGTTTTAAGTGTATTACATTCAGCAGTATTGGATACACCAATGTATAAATCATCATCGCGATTTTTCAAGAAACATCTGTATTTTTCATCCTTTCGAGATTCTTTTGTATTGGCTACAGCAAAGAAGTGATTTTTGTCAACAAACCAATCACCTAAACAGCTGTATTCAACAACTTAAAAAAAAAACATCATTATTAAGTTAAACTGCAATGTGCAACTAATTAAAAATAAATTATTTTGTATACCTCCATCAAATGTTTCCTTAAGTCCAGAACATTTTTTGTAAGTTATGTTAAATTTTTGATTTGTTATGAAAAATTGTGTTCCGGGAGTTTGGCAAGATCGAATTTGCGCATCAGGATGATTACATTCTCCAGTAAATCTGAATCGATTCTAAAGAAAAATTTATTTATTCACAACAAATATAATAGTGAGTCATGTGATTGAACTGATAATATACCTGGTAAGCAAATTGCCAAACCCCTTCAAGGGAAGATCTGCAATTGACTGGAACATAATTTTCTGAGAAGAGGGTAATCAACTGCTGATCAGCTCTCAAACCTTTGCAAACACTAGCCACTGTTGGCTCTTCATGTGGTGCAAGATTAACGCAACTAGCTATAGTTGAAATATAAAATTAAACATTACCAACGTTTTTAATTTTGATGAGATTATATTGTAACTTACTTTCAAGTTTTTCTAAAACATTTATAGTTCGTACAAGTAACTTAACACAGTGATAACATTCCTCTTGTTTTAAGACAAAAGTATAATTGACATGAAATTCTTCTTTCATATCAACACATCTGCCTCTCTTGGAAATAGAATTTGCATCAATTTCTGTGAGTGTATTTTGTCCATTCTCCCATGAGAACCATGCTCCTCGTATGATAAGAGGAATTTGACATGCATTCTGATCTTGCTTGCTCAAACCAACTGAAAATAAGAGGTTTTTTTTTCATACAGTTTTAATCATTATTTTATTTCAAGTACTGTATTCTTTTATACATAGTACAGAAGTTCTGCAATAAACGACTCTTGATAAAAAATACAATTTAAAAAATTAATGGTATTTTTATTTAATACCGATATATTGAAATTAACATTAACATACTCAAAATAAAAGATAATCCAACAAAAAACGTCAGTGTTGATTGATTCATGATGATAGCCTCAAAGTGCAAGGATGATGTCCTCGCCTCTGTTATATTTCAATTGTCAGATATTCGAAAGATAGATCCAATTAAATTTTAGTAAATTTGCAAGTAAACAAATTCAATTTTTTCCGCAACGACACACCCATACACGCGACATTGCTGCAGTTGTTATGATTATGCTGATGCTGACAACAGCGATCACAACCTCAAGCCACGATTTCATACAAATAGCAGCTAAGCATCCTGTCGCCTGCGTCGTACAGGTTTTTTTTTATTAGTGTATATGATGCGCATTGCTGTGCGCAAATATTGTGTCGGTTATAGATACTAGTTTACGGCCTCAAATTGCTAAATGTTTCTTTATAAAGCTTGTTTGCATGTATATTTTTAATACTCGAAAGGTGATTACTTCAACTTTCTAATCAATAGTTTTTTATTAATCCCAAAACATATTTCTTCAGAACAGCAATTTCTTGTTCACCTTTCGCAAATCTAATTGGAAATTAGTTTCTTGACCTGGGCTGTAAATTTTGAGGGTCGATCAGGGAGAACTTGAAGAGTAACCCCCTCAAAAGTTTGAGCCCTGTGGTAAACACATTGCGTATCTCATTCAACCATCTCAAGAAAACCTGACTTTTTTGAAAACTTCTCTTTGAATGAATAGCAAATGCTAATTGTGAAAATGAATATTTTAATTTATATAACAGAATTAATTATAAATATTTGTAATTTTTAAAATATATATTAAGATTTTAAAAGGTGTTAAAGTTTTAAAACAAAAATATACGCACGAACTACGTTTTCGACTGTTTGTAAAAGTCTCATTCAATATTGTAAAAAAAATTTCAAAAATATATTTCTTAGATTTTTTTTATGCGTTTGAATTTATTCTGTCAGTCAATTATCACCACGGTACAATTCAATAAAGTTTAATATACATTTTTTCAATTTTTTCAATCCACAATTTACGTGAATTTGAAAAAGCCCACTGATTATGTGGCGCTGAAAGTGGCCGTCCGTGGAATTTAGTTATAGAGAGAGCCGCCGTTCGTGAGATCTTTATAGATTCTCAACTCAAGAAAGCTTCTTAGCCCACTGCCTGCCAACGTCGGCACTCATTCTATAATAAATAGATAAAATGGTGCAAAAGAAAGTATGTTACTAAAAATTATTATTTAAGAACTTTCATTCTAACACTATTTTGAATTAATGTGATGAGTTAAATAATGAAAAACGGGAAATTATTATTATTCACTTCCTTAACCTATAAGATACAACGTGTTCCTATCCAAGAATCCGTATTCATCATCTCAATTTTCATATTTCAAAAGTAGTTATGAGTAAAGAGATATATGTTTAAATACTTAAAACAGAACAACAATTTTCCTTTTCACATTCAATCTTTAAAAAATCAGAAAACTGCGACAAGATCGTTTGGAACGTCATGTGATTATAAGCACATGGCGCGTCGAAAAGTTTTCCTTCTATCATCTGAACAAACTAAGTTTTGGTCATTAATTTACATGTTGTTATATTGCAGGCAAAGAAGAAGGTAGGCAAGAAGGTAGCTGCTGCTCCTTTGGCAGTCAAAAAAGTTGAGCCAAAGAAGCTCACTAACCCCCTGTTTGAAAAGAGGACTAGAAACTTCGGTATCGGTAAGTATCCTTATACTACTGTCAAATGAGCCATGAGATTAAGTTGATAATTTTCACCTTCTTAACTTTACATACACATGTACATGATGAAGATTATAGAGCCAATCCAATGATTGTTTGTGATATATTCTATTTTTCCTGAAACTATAATAATTTAAATTTATTTTTTATCTTTCATGTATGTATCTGAGCATATGATTAATTGTATTTTATTTTGTTTATAGGGCAGGATATCCAGCCGGAGCGTGATCTGTCGCGTTTTGTTAAATTCCCTAAATACATTAGGATACAGAGACAAAAATCAGTTCTCTACAAAAGATTGAAGGTGCCACCACCAATCAATCAGTTCAACCAAACGTTGGACAAACAAAATGCCACCCAGCTCTTCAAGTTGCTGGAAAAGTATAGACCAGAAACAGCTTTGGCTAAGAAATTGCGCTTGAAGGCACGTGCTGAAAAGAAGGTGGAAAAGAAGGAAGATACTCCTTCCAAGAAACCCAACGTCATCCGAAGTGGTGCCAATGCAGTCACTACCCTAGTTGAGCAGAAGAAAGCTCAATTGGTTGTCATCGCCCATGATGTCGACCCAATTGAGATTGTTATCTTCTTGCCAGCTTTGTGCCGCAAAATGGGTGTCCCATACTGCATTATCAAGGGCAAAGCTCGCTTGGGCCGTCTTGTCAGGAGGAAGACATGCACAGCCGTTGCTTTGACTCAGGTATATTTTGTGTTTTTTATATTTTGGACAAAATGCATTTTCAAATATGATGAAAAAACAGCCAATCCTATGATTGCTATGAATATTTGATTAGTCTTACTGAGTAAAATAATATACTTGAAAAAATGAGAATGAAAATTCTACAGTCATTATAATATAAAAATTTTAAAATTTCAGGTTGATGCTGGTGATAGAGCCAACTTCACCAAGATTGTTGAGGCTATCAAGACGAACTTCAATGATCGCTTCGATGAAATCCGTCGTCACTGGGGTGGAGGAATGCTCGGCAGCAAGTCTGCCGCCAGAATTGCTAAACTCGAAAAAGCCAAGCAAAAAGAGCTTGCACAGAAGCAAGGTTAATTTTTATAAACAAAAAATAAAAGATTTATCGTAAAAACAAAATTTTTTAAGATTTATTTTCTTTTTGAACTTATTACTTCTATCAAGTTTTTACAGTTTATATATTATAATATATAATTTATTTACAAAAATACTAAAAATAAGCATAGAAAAGGACTTCACATCCTTTTCTTTATCAGTTTTTCTAATTTTTGAATTCGTCCAGCTTCATGTTCAGGGCTCTCTGGGGGGAGATGACTGTTTGTCTCGTTTGTTGCTTCACTTGCAATACGATGTTTAAATTCTTCAATTAATTGAGTTTGCTCAGTTTTTCTTAGTCCCTGAATTTTAAAATTTGTCATTGTGTATATTCATAAATTAATCTATAAATTTTATTATTCACTTTATAATATACCTTCATATCCAAGATTTTTTGGAATTCTGGAATTTTGAGATCAGGTAACAACTTTTTACACTGATCAGCAAAACAACTTGGAGAATCTGTCGGAGCCATTACAACTTTTAGCAACATTTCAGCATTGCTCATACCCTTTATTACAACCTAACGAATTTATAATGAATAAAAATCATTCCAACAGTTAAATTTTAATTTACTTATTATTATTATATTAAAAACAATGAAAATTTTATTGTACCTTTGTGTACATAGCTGGGGCCTTACGTTGAACAGAAGATCCTGCTGATGGAAGATCCAAAAGAGCTGTTTTTAACATATGAACATCTAAAAGCAACTGTTCAGTTCCGACGGTGCTCAAGGGTTTACACTTGAATATCTGCTGTGTTAGCTTTGGAATAAATGATCTGTAAAACATAAGAGTCAGTCGAAAAAGCATAAAACAATAAAAAATGAGAAGAACTTACGAAACAAATTTAACACATAATTGTGTGAAGTATTTTCTGCATGATGATAATTGATCTCGTATAACGGGGATGGTTTGGCGAAGATGAGACAATATTGTACTGACATAGCCGCTTTGATCACCAACAGTTTCAATCGAGCTCCATTGCATCTGATAGATGAAAAAATAGTATGATTAATAATTATGCTTTTTAGTTAGAACATAGGAGATCGTTTTATTCAAAACCACAGTTAATTTATAGCCGATTCTCAGTGAAATCGAATGGCCACAAATACGTTTTTCTGCTAATATGAAAAACTTGTTCTTTCCGATGTCAGAAATGTTCCAAAAAATTTTTGGAAAAATTGGGACCTTTTATGAGCCTTTTTCAGAGTCCTTAACTTGACAAAAGAAGCCTGACGGCGGTTTGGGTCTCCCGGGAGGAGATGGTCGATCTCTCGTTATAGTGAGCCAGACGGGAAGCTTCGGTGGCAATGCGCTCCAAGATGTCGTTGGTACATTTTTAACATCGGAAACAACAAGTTTTTCGTATGCGTAGAAAAAAAAATATTTTTGGCTACTCAACTTCACTGAAAATTAGCCATATGAATAAGATACAATTTTTAGAGGATAAAATTGTTGTATAAGCTTACTTTTATCATTGCGTTCATTGCTGGTTCACATGCTAATTCTAAATCTTGAACAAGCAGTTGTATACAGTTGGATATTACACTGCAAAATTTAATCAAATGATAAGTTCCAAATTTGAGTTTCTAAAACCAAAGATGTTATTGCATACCCATGGAATATGTCTTGTTCTTGAGATAAATTAATCCTATCTGCATACATTTTATCTGTTTTTAATCGAAGTTTTTCTTCTAACTGTTGTGTAGTTTCGAGACAATACTCGGCTGTCGTCAAAATGCTATAATATGGGAAATTTATTGCGAGAAATAGTATAATTACACTTTAATACAATAACTTATTAATATCGATATTTCACATAACGTTTCGCATGCAATAATTGGAAAAAATTCGTTTGTAACGTTGCTGAATTCAATTATTGTTTGTATTTACTTATGCTTACCAGCAAATGCGTGCCTGTTCTTCTTTGTTAAATTTGCTGCTCTCACCTTCTTTTAAAAAACTTTGGAAATTTTGAATGAACCCAGATGTTGACAAATCTCGAAAATCGCGAGTAATATTGCTGACGCTTGTACCGATACTACCACCTCCGATTCTTTCGAACAAAAACCATTGAATATTATAACGATTTCACGTAGTACAAAAAACATTTCAAGCCACTTACTTTGGTAAATTATTTTGGAGAATTTTAACAGCATACTCTCTAAGGTATTTTTGGAAAACTTCTGCCAAATTCAACATTATAGCACCAGAACTTAATTGGGTACATTGCAACATGCATTTTTTATAAAATACAAATAAATCGGCACAAGAAGAAAGTACACTGCTTGGACCTTCTTGTTGACCAGTTTCGTGTATTCCACCTGCACCGGGAGGCCGAGTTTTACAATCAGCAATAAACTTGTCTAAAAGTTCGGCTAAATTGCGGTCAAGACTTTCAATGTAAATATATAAATATGATTCAAAACAACGTCCAATTAAATTTGTGAAAGGTGAGGCAAGTTGCTTCATATCTGATTCTGTTGACTAAAAACAATAAATATACCAAAAAATAAAAATGAATTATTTAGACCATAGTAAAAGTGAAATTGATGATGTTCAAAAATTTTTTTAATATAAATACCTGGTTTTTCGCAGTGGTCTCTTCAAAAGGATTGCCAGCAGCAGTTTTTGCAGATTGTGATTCTTTTTCATCTGCTTTACCTTCTTTTTTATTAATTTCTTCTAAAGTAATGCCAGTAAATCTTTTAGCTAATAATGTTTCAAAATTAGTTGTTCGCTGTATGGCATACAATAGTAATTTAACATCTATTTCAGCAGTACGTTTATGCATTAACTTTGATAAATCTTCTCTTGTTACAAAACAAAATTGTACAGCTATGCGTTCAGATACTTCCCAATCCTGTGGAAATATATTGCCAAATTTTGCTTCAAAATCAATTAAATGTTTTTTAATCCAAGCATAGCGGCGATCAATTTTGTCTAACCAAGCAAATTCTTGGTTCTCATCAAATAAATGTGTGTATTCTTGTAGTTGCATAGTTACAAACCATTGTAAAAGCTCTTTCCTGAAAAAGATAAGTCTTTAATAATAGTCGATTACATATTTATAAATAGTTAGAAACCTACTTGACTTTAGGATCAAGAACAGATAACACAAGACATGCATCAGTTAGATGAGCAAAATTCTTAGCATTCTGTCCAGTAAATGTTTCCTTGAAATCTGTTGTTATCTGTTGAGCTAATTCAACATGAATTTTTTTTATCTAAAAATTGAAAATTAGAGGTGTAACATTACTCATACTTCCAAAAATATTGAAATATCCAGTAAAATTTTCTCACTTCATCATAAACATTTTTTATTTGAGGTGTATCCATATGATTATGAAAATATTTCATCACTTCCATTACAGCTTGAAGTGGTAGAACTATTTCTTTGTATTGTTTTCTTTTTGTTAAGTCTCTGCAAATTATAATAATTTTCATCATCAACTTTCTTATAAAATTATTTTACTGCTTACTTTAAAGTTTCTACTCCTTCTACAAGCATATGCAGATGATTTAAAGTTGTGATAGAAACAGTCAAATTTTTTTTTGCAAAATCCAATTGCTTAATATCTCTTGTAATTTCTTTTACTGTTTCTTCTGATTCTTCAGCCATTCGTTTAATATCTTTAATTTGTCCAAATAATTGTTTGATAACTTTTTGAGTGTTATCTAGAGCTATTTTTCCATCTTGGGTGTTACCAGTTTGTCCTCCAATCAGTTGGCGCATTTCTTTATTAATTTGTTTACTTTCATTTTCCAGTTTATTAATAACTTCATCAATATTAACTAGAGACTGCTCGGTTGGAAAAAGAGTATTTATGTAGTCAACTGGATTAAAATCTGGTTGATCCAAAGGATCGCTACTAGGAATAACCTGTAAACAATTGGTTGAATAAATCATCTTTTGATTTCAAAATTAAAGCACAAGTTGAACAATTACTTTGTCAATGACAGCTTGAACATGAGGAGGATAAGTCACTATGGAAGCTCGCCACTCTGCTAAATGTTCTTCTAAAGTTTGTTCTTTTTCTTCATCAGCCATTTTTACCTCATATAAATTAATGAATTTATCCGATCCTTTCTTTGTGATAAACGATCTCTATCGAAATTGTGTACGATTAATAAATTTCAGTTTTATTATTATACTAAAAAAACAGAATTTGCACGAAACCAATTGCCAACAGCTTTAAACCAAAATGTTTGTTGTGTTGTGATAACTTATTCCGGTATTCATATGCGTAATCATATGGCCAATAACAGGTGCCAACAATGCAAACGTCAAGTTGAGCCTCGCAGTAGGACAGCAGCAGCCAGCGAGTAACTTCAGTTCATGACCCTGCTCGTTTCGTCTGCAATTTGCGAGAAGCACATTTTTGTTGACAGTCAGAATCAATAGGTTATTCGATTTTGTGCAAGATTCTAAACGGTTGCTTAAAAATTCATTTATGAATTACATGTGATATTGCGATCTTGACATTTTATCGATAAAAAAATGAACGATCCCTTTAAAGAGCCAGTTTTGTACTCCGGGAAACTCGACGAGGAATCGCTGGACCTTTCAGGCTTACCCGCAACTGGAGAAGAATACATTAAACGAGTCATGTAAATGATTTTTTTTATCTCATCGGTTATTGTTAAAAATTGTTTAAATATATTGTTTTACAGATACGAAGCGAGGAATTGTGATGATGTTGCATACGCAAAAATCGATGACTCGCGTTTTAAAAAACCCACATTGAATGTCAAGCCAGTTGGTACCTTGTTAATGAATTTATTTTGACCAATTTAGTCCTTTTTTTCACTCTTGTTTTATGCATTTGCAGTTGCCAGAGTGCATCAAAGCTCCAGACTGCATGGGTCCCACTCAAGAATGGCAAAATCACCAAATATCAGAATTTTCTCAAATAAGAATGGAAATAGCACAATTTAGAGATGAAATAAAAAATAAAAAAAAGAGAAGGCTGTCGTGTAAAGTGAAATTGGTACATAAGTTTTTAAGTTCTCAGTAAAGTAAAATTTTCAAAAGATATATTAAGTAATTGTTAACTTTTCAGCCTGATATAAGTGATCAAGAAGGCTGGATCAAAGTATGCACCACTACTAATGAAAATTATATAGAACCTTTGCTCAGTATTATTTTATCAATTAATCAGCCATCTATCGAACAAGTTTTAGAATATTTAGTTAATTATTTAGAAAAGCAAGAACTTATTCAAGCAGAATTAGGGAGATGGTTGTATGCATTATTGTCTGCTTTAGAATTGCCTTTAAACCCTGACATGTGCTCTTGCCTTCGATCTTTAGCAAGGTATTGTGCATCTATGAGGGCTAAATTGGTAAGAAAAAAAATATATTTTAATGATTTTCATTTAGGAAATAAGTTATAATATTACTATTCATTGACGCAGGAACCAACAAAAATCAATGATGTGGTATCTTTGAATCTTTTTATATGTTTAGTAGCCAGGTATTTCAGGCAGTTGGACTTAGCAGATCCATGAAGTTTAATTTAACTTTAATTTTTTATTTTATTATTTGTAAAATATTAAATATGCTTTGGCTAAGCGCTTTTGTGATTCAATAAATGTAAGTCATGAATGAGATAAAAATAAATATTTTTGTATTGCTAGTGAGTAAATTACAATTATTATCATGATTTTCTACTTATTGTACACAATAAACAATTTTTTACACACAAGTGAACAAAATTTTGTAAAAATGTATCATTATGAAAAATTGAAACTAAAATCTTATGAATTGGTGAATCATAATAAGTCATACATTGTTTTCTTGATCTTGCAATAATGCTGTAGCTAATCTTTCTAAATCGTCATAGCTCATGTGAGCAACTTTGATTTGTAAGTCTTTTATTGTTTGATTAGCAATTGTTAATGCATCAGATTCAGTATAATAATTCTTTAATACTTTTAAAATCTCTGTTTTAAATGTGTGAAGACCATTTTTAGGTGTACTAGTCTGTGGAGCTTTTTTGACTAAAATTAGTTTACTTTCATCTTTAATTCCTGGGTAAAAACCAACTTCATTTTCATCTGAAATTGAATGATTAATTATAGAAAATAAAAATTACAATATTCAATGATAAATTTTAATATTTTACCTGTCAGAGCTTTCCCCATGAACAACAAACTTTGTTGTGGTACATCTATTGCTAATTTATCTCGAATTTTTTCTTTTACTTGCAATATAGTTTCTGTTGGTAGTATCTAAAAATATTAACCACAAAAGTTAGATGTAATTTTAAAAAGTTGCAGACATTTTTTCATGTACTTACTTCGAAGATATGTTCTTCTCCCATCAACATTTTAACTTTAACTTTCATTTTGACTTGTATTTAAGATTAGAGCTCGACGAATGTTAAAAAATTATCAAAACATTAGTATCATCAAAGCTTATTGTAATGCCAATTGCCCACACTCTTATCAAAACTATTTCTTCTGTGCGGTTAGGTTAATATAATTAATTGAACATTCCAATTGGTCAGTTCGAGCACCTATTTATGATGGATCGCAAATATCTAATATTTTGTTCCTGCCTAAAAAATTGCGAATTACAATGATTTTTGCCTATGATGTTGATTGCTAATGCTGACTGATTTTATGACTTGCCACTTGTCAAGGTCTGGACACAAATTTGCGCATGTGCAATGTATTTTAAATAAACGCGAGAATCGAGTGATAAAGTTCGAAACTGTAAAGATTTAGTACGTAAAAAAATTGAGTTTCTAAAAATTTAAAAAAAATATCATTAAACAATAGCTAAAGTAATGTAGAAAGTTATATAAACGTTTTTATATTAAATTGAAATTTTAAACATTCTTGCTTTAAATTAAAAACATCGATCTGTACACCTTTAAAAGTAATTGCTATGGAACGTATAAAGTTACTGGCTGTACTATATTATTAAATGATTTGAAAATTTTCAATAAAGAATCCTTTTTTAAATCATAATAATTAGAGACGCGCGATCGAAATCTTATTTGTTTTGAGAACAACCAATTGAGTTGTCAGAAAGTGGTACGGATTTTGCCCGCAAAGTTTCTATATACATGAATCAGACAGAACACTCCAAGTAAACACATCATCTCAACGACGATCATGGCGGCTCTCGATAATTTAGAAGCGAAATGTAATGTTTTGAAAAAAGAATGGGATAAGAGATCGCCTAATTTGAAATTATGTGGAGACATGTTAAAAGAACTCAAGGTATTAATGATTACATTAGAGTCCACTATCATTATCTCCTAACAATGTTCAATTTTTGAATGTAACCTCAAATTATACTGTCAATTTTGTACGGTCATGCTTGCACATAATTGATTTATCAATAGAATCGATTGAATATTCATCTTAAAAAATTATTTAATATAGTTTTAAATTTTCATTTTTTTATAGATTTTGTTAACACAATTATCTTTCCTACCAACAAGTGATCTTGGAGGCAAGGCACATGAAAGAGAATTATATCTTGCTCGTGAGTAATTCTTAATTTATATATAAAAGCATTAATAAAACATATATATTTTAATTTTTGATATTTTATATAGGGGATATCCTTGAAATTGGTGCTAAATGGAGTGTAGCCAATCATGACATACCATCATTTGAACGATACATGGCACAGCTTAAAAATTATTACTTTGATTATAAATATAGCATAAAAGAATCACAGAATATGTATGATCTCCTTGGATTGAATCTTATGTTCCTTCTTTCTCAAAATAGAGTTGCAGAATTTCATACAGAACTTGAGCTGCTACCAGCAGACCGACTTGAAGTTGATCCATGTATACTGGTTCCACGTCAGTTAGAACAGTGGCTAATGGAAGGCTCTTATGACAAAATTTTTAGAAACGCCCAAGGAACAATTTATTCAAAGAATTTTTTCATGGACATTTTGTTGAACACAGTTAGAGACGAAATTGGAGCTTGTGTGGAAAGTGCTTTTGATAAAATTTCAATTGAAGATGCAGCTAGAATGCTAAATTTAAATACTAAAGAAATCATGCAGTATTGTGCAAAGAAAAATTGGACATTAGCAAACGATGGATTTATACATTTTGAGGCACTTAATGAAAAGAAACATGTTGAACCAATACCAAGTGCTGATCTTGCAACTTTAACCATTGATTATGCTAGGGAACTTGAAAAAATTGTTTAAAGATAGATTTTGATCTTATTAAAAATAAAAAATTATTCTATAAACCATTGTTGTAACAACAAATGTAATAATACCCGAAGTAAGTTATTATTAATTGATGATAATAACTATTTCTGAAACTAAAAAATGTATTTTAATTATGAACTAAATTGTATATTTTACCAAAAATTCATCCATTTCCTGGTTCACATCTTATTATTTGATACTTAAAAAATGAATAAGTTTAATGATGATTGGATTTGCTATATTATCATATTTATGATCATTAAAATAAAATATTTTTATATTCAGTACAAATTTTCATTTTAAGTCTTGAATGTATCTAATGTGGAATACCGCAACGAATATTTTCGAGCCTAGTTCCACTATTTCAGACTCATTTCGCGCAATAAAAGAGCGTAAAGAACCGAAATTGACAACTATATTTAAATAGTCCATATATTCAAAAGAGTATAATTAATAGAAATCGCATCAGTTTATCATCAGAATATACAATAATATATAGGATATAATAATAATGATTTGATGAGGGTATTTAGTATCTGCATAGGTCTATTTACAATACAAGCGCTATGCTCGAAAAATGCGCGTGCTTAAAGTTTCTAGCTAATGTTACAAGTTGTGGTTGATTTAATTGGGAAAGCTAATATTTATTGTATTTACATACTACTGACTCTGTAGTAAATCATATAATAAATGACAGGAAATAAAAACAATTTTATCCAATATGTTAAACTTTGATTGAAAATTGAATTTTAAAATAATTATAAGAAAAAATGCTTGACTATATGTTTTTTTATTAAAAATTATTATAACTTTAAATGAAGGCAGTAGCTTCAATGCTAGTATAGTAAAAATATTTTGATAAGGAGCATAATACAGATTATTTTAAATCTAAAACAAAAATTAATGGAGAAATTAATTTTTTTTCGTCATTTCGAAAAAGTGCGCAGCTCGTTTGGCGCTATTGTAAGTGTGCTCTAATTCGAGCTGCGTGCCGTGGCTGCGTGCAAGTCTTTCTCTCTGCAGCAATTGCACGATAGTCACAAGATGGTCCAAAAAAAGGTTTGTTTTTAACAAATATTATTTATAAATTGCCGGCTAATTAATTTTTATAATTTTTATTGATTATTCTTACTCTGTTAAATACTATTTAAATAAGATTAGAACTGCAGTTGGCGAAATTATTAGTATTTATGACCTCCAACCTATAAGCTACAACGTGTTCCAACAAGCATCCAAATGCAATATCTCAATTTTTATATTTCAAAAGTAGTAATGCGTAAAGAGACATATGTTTAAAAACTCAAAACAGAATGACAAGTTCCCTTTTCACATTCAATCTTTTAAAAATCAGAAAACTGCGGCAAGATTGTTTGGCACGTTATGTGATTACAAGCACATGGCGCGCCGGAAAGTTTCCCTTCTATCATCTGAGCAAACTAAGTTTTGGTCATTAATTTATATGTTGTTATATTGCAGGCGAAGAAGAAGGTAGGCAAGAAGGTAGCTGCTGCTCCTTTGGCAGTCAAAAAAGTTGAGCCAAAGAAGCTCACTAACCCCTTGTTTGAGAAGCGGACCCGAAACTTCGGTATCGGTGAGTATCCTCATATTACTGTCAAATGAGCCATGAGATTAAGTTGATAATTTTCACCTTTTTAACTTTACATACACATGTATATGATGAAGATTATAGAGCCAATCCAATGATTGTTTGTGATATATTCTATTTTTTCTGAAACTATAATAATTTAAATTTATTTTTTATCTTTCATGTATGTATCTGAGCATATGATTAATTGTATTTTATTTTGTTTATAGGGCAGGATATCCAGCCGGAGCGTGATCTGTCGCGTTTTGTTAAATTCCCTAAATACATTAGGATACAGAGACAAAAATCAGTTCTCTACAAAAGATTGAAGGTGCCACCACCAATCAATCAGTTCAACCAAACGTTGGACAAACAAAATGCCACCCAGCTCTTCAAGTTGCTGGAAAAGTATAGACCAGAAACAGCTTTGGCTAAGAAATTGCGCTTGAAGGCACGTGCTGAAAAGAAGGTGGAAAAGAAGGAAGATACTCCTTCCAAGAAACCCAACGTCATCCGAAGTGGTGCCAATGCAGTCACTACCCTAGTTGAGCAGAAGAAAGCTCAATTGGTTGTCATCGCCCATGATGTCGACCCAATTGAGATTGTTATCTTCTTGCCAGCTTTGTGCCGCAAAATGGGTGTCCCATACTGCATTATCAAGGGCAAAGCTCGCTTGGGCCGTCTTGTCAGGAGGAAGACATGCACAGCCGTTGCTTTGACTCAGGTATATTTTGTGTTTTTTATATTTTGGACAAAATGCATTTTCAAATATGATGAAAAAACAGCCAATCCTATGATTGCTATGAATATTTGATTAGTCTTACTGAGTAAAATAATATACTTGAAAAAATGAGAATGAAAATTCTACAGTCATTATAATATAAAAATTTTAAAATTTCAGGTTGATGCTGGTGATAGAGCCAACTTCACCAAGATTGTTGAGGCTATCAAGACGAACTTCAATGATCGCTTCGATGAAATCCGTCGTCACTGGGGTGGAGGAATGCTCGGCAGCAAGTCTGCTGCCAGAATTGCTAAACTCGAAAAAGCCAAGCAAAAAGAGCTTGCGCAAAAGCAAGGTTAATTTTTTTATAAACAAAAAATAAAAGATTAATTGTAAAAAAAAAACTTTTTAGATTTATTTTCCTCTAAACTTCTTACTTCCATCAAGTTTTTACAGTTTATATGTAATTTACATTCAAAACATGATACATAAGTGCCAGAAAGAACTTCACATCCTTTTCCTGATCATTTCCTCTATTCTGGGGGGTGTTGACTACTTGTCTTGTTTGTTACTTTTCTTATAATGCGACGTTTGTATTCTAAATGAGTTAACTCAGTATTATTCAGTCCCTGAGCATAAAAAACTATCATTAAGTTAATATTGTATTGTAAAAACTTAATTATTTCATTGTATATGTGTTTTCATGAATTAGCAGAACAATTTAAAACATCTGAGATACATTCTAACTTTCGAGGGACATTTCGGCATTTTGTTCGGACCCTGAATTATTTTTTATCTATTTTATAATACAAATATAAACATCATTGCAACAGTCCAATCATAATTTACTCACAAACAATATCCAACACGCTTCAAGAAATTAAAAATTACTCGTAATTCAAAATTTGATAATATTTTACTTACACTGTGGTTTGATTAAAAATTATACTTCGTGTTATATATTGAATTACGCTTGTGATGAATTATTGAATAAATTTTAAATCTTAAGAAGATATTCTTTTTTCTTTTTGTTATGATTAAAAAAATATTTCAGTCCAAGAAATGATTATTTAAATAACTTGAATTCAAAACACAAGTGTTAAACGATCAATTTTTCAAATTTCCGCTCATTGCACAACTACTGTCAACTATCAATGTGCTTAATTTGTATTCGAGTATGAAGGTGTCTACGAAATTCTACTAATCTCTTTTTTAAGAGAGGATACCAACGATGAGGGTATTTAATATCAGTACCGATCTATTTACAATGCACTCAGCTTATAGCACTTAAAAAATGCGCGCGTTCATCAGAGCATCAGTCACATGCGCACTGCGCCTAAAAAATAGTAAGCGACAAGCGTTGAGCACATGGTCAATGAGTTCTTATAACAAGCAGACATCAAGTATTACCATACAAGTTATAGCTCGTGTTATAAGTTGTATTTGATTTCATCAATAAAGATAATTAGAATTAGAATTCTTAGTATTTAATATACTAGTGACTGTCAGTGTAGCAACTCATATTTACAATGACAGAAGATAATAATTGTATAAATCAAACTTTGGAAAAGCCGGATAGTACCAAACGTACCGGCGTCTGTGCTATCAAACCTGAGTATGTATCATAATTTTGACATAAATAATTTCACTTTATACTTTTAATTGTATTCAACATTCGTCATGAAATATTTTATATACTTGTGAAGAAATTTGTATTATAATTTGATTAAATATGTAGTAGTGAAATGTTATTGGAGAAAATATAATGACTAACATTTTTTTTAAGGTTTATTTTGGAAGATAATGTGAGGACACAAAGTGGAAATAAGGTGAATGATAAAGATTCTTTTGAATCTGAAACAAAAAGTAATGAAGAAAACCTGTCAAGCGAACCACCAGCCAAAAAGCAAAAAAAAGACAAGCCTAGGGGACAAAATAAAAACAGAAGTGTACCTTTTAAGGCTTTGCGAGAACATAATTTATGTCCTTGGATAGCTGAAGCAACAGTTGAAAATTCCGAAAAAAAGTGTACAAATGAGAAATGTACTTTTATACATGACAGAGCTGAGTATTTAAAAATAAAACCTGCTGATATTAGCTCTGTATGTATAAGTTTTGAAACCACAGGAAGATGTCAAAGAGGCTTAGCTTGTAGAGTAGGATCCAAACATATTACTGCAGATGGGTTTAATATCATTGACAAAGAAAAATATGAAGCTTATAAAAAGTTGCCTCCTGCAACTAAAAATGTAATTGATAGAGATTTACTAGAAAATTTAAGGAAATACAGATATGATTTTAGCAAAGCTGAAACAATCATTAAAAAACATAATCCAGTTAGTATAAACATAATATCATAGAATTTATTTAAAATATTTATTTAATTTTAATTTAATTTTAATTTTCTATCAACAGAAATGGAAGGAAACGCATACAAAGTCTAATAAATCTACAAATTGTGATGCTTCTGTAGTAGAGAAAGAATCTATTGAAATAAGAACATTACCTGCAAAATCTGAACAAAATATTGTTCCTGAAATAAAGTGTGATACAATTAGAGCAGAAAACCCTATTGAAATGAAACCAGAATCAGTACCTATGGAATCTGAACAAGATATTGGTCCAATCCTAAACACAGATGTGATAAAAATTCGTTCTAGTGAAAAAAAGACCATTGATTGGAGAGATAAATTGATGTTGGCACCTCTGACAACTGTAGGAAATTTACCATTTCGTCGTATTTGCAAAGAATTTGGAGCTGACATTACATGTGGTGAAATGGCATTGTCCCCACGTTTGTTAAAAGGTGCTCTAGAAGAATGGGCATTGGTTAAGCGTCATGCTAGTGAAGATTTATATGGTGTGCAAATAGCTGGCAACAATGCTGGTGTGATAGCAAGATGTTCCCAGTTTCTTAATGATGAGATGGAGGTGGACTTTGTTGATTTGAATTTAGGATGCCCCATAGATTTTATTTATAAACAAGGTTCTGGTTGTGGAATGATGAATCGACTTAATGTTTTAGAGCATGTTGTTAAAAGTGCTTCAGAAGTTTTAGACATACCATTTACTGTAAAAACTAGAACTGGCGTATACATGGATAAACCCACAGCACACACACTCATGCCTAAATTCAGAGAATGGGGTGCTTCAATGATAAACGTGAGACACTATTTTTGGATTTCTACTAATATAATCGACGTATTATTTTAAATTATTCAATGTTTTAGATTCATGGTAGATCTCGTGAGCAACGGTATACAAAACTCGCTGATTGGGATTACATAGAGCGTTGTGCTCAGGCTGCTGTACCAATACCTGTTTACGGAACTGGCGATATTCTTTCTTACGATGATTACGCTCGTTGTCGCCTCGAATGTCCCACCGTGCAAGGGGTGAGCATTGCAAGAGGTGCCTTAATCAAGCCGTGGATATTCCAAGAAATCAAAGAAAAAAGAACTATTGACATATCTGCCACAGAAAGATTTGATATCATGAAAAGATTCACAAATTATGGTCTAGAACATTGGGGTTCTGATACTCGGGGTGTTGAGACGACGAGGAGATTTTTGCTGGAATGGATATCCTTTTTGTATAGGTAAACGATTTTAAGTCAATTAAAGTATCGAGCTGGATTCAATATTACCTTTTTACAGTTTAGTTCATTCGCGAAAAAATGTAAAAGCTTTAATTATAGTAATAATACTAGTATTAATACTAATACTAATAATAATTAAATATTTTTAGATATATTCCAGTGGGAATTTTAGAAAATCCTCCACAAAAAATGAATAATAGACCACCTTATTACAAAGGGCGAAACGATTTGGAAACGATGATGGCGAGTTCGAATTGTGCCGACTGGATTAAACTTTCGTAAGGCTGTTTTTTTATTTGATCGCGTGCAATTTAAGTGCTTTTGAATATACTAATTCTGTTTTTTTTGTATGCAGAGAAATGTTGCTTGGCAAAGTTCCTGATGGATTCAAATTTTTACCGAAACATAAAGCAAATGCATGGAATTGAAATGAAAAAATATTTTTTAAATATTTTGTTATAAAAAATTATATATATGTAGTAATAAAATAATCGATATTTTAAGTATTGGACTTATAAAACAATTACACTTGTGTTTACCATTATGTTACCCTATGAAAAGCGAAACTATAAATTACTTTTGAAACGATGCCATAAGAGCTATTTATTTAGCTGCTTTGAAGGTTAATAGTAATAGTTAATTTTGCGGAAAACATTTAAGGAACTACTTCAAAATTATTCAAAGTATCTAAATAATAAAGTTTCCAGACGATTTAATTAAGAATATTTGTCTGTAAAACAAGTAATGACAATTATAAGCGTTTCCTTTGACTACTTTTTTGTTTTTTTCGAAAAAATTCAAAATTATTTAAACATTTCAACTATTTTTCACGTGGGAAATTTTTCAAGAAAAGGCTACAAAAAAAATCGCAATAATGAGCCACGCTTAGAATAGAAGCTTGTTTCACTTTCCTTGATTATAGTTAAATCGTACCGTGGTTTTTGTAACTTATGGAGATTAGAAAAAAAAAACAACTCAAGCAAGATTTATTGACACGAGAGCGATCGCAATAAATAAATATTCGAGAAATTAGATGATTGATCATGAAAATCTGGCAAACCGTGGCTGTGCAGCGACAAGAGGTAATGTAAAAATTGTATTTTCAACAGGCTTGTACAGAGGTAAAATTGAAAGAAAAGCTTTTATATAATATGGTAACATTGTTATATTTGTGGCCGATGAGAGTCGGGCGACGTCGCAATCAGTAGTGGAGCTTGATGTCACCGAGGCTCGAGACGGGCCACATGCACTCGCATCCACTGGCGATGACTTTGGTGGCCGGCTCCCAGCACTCGGCGTCGTCCCATCGGCGGCGCAGCATGAACAGCGTCCGGCTTCGTTGCACGCAGTGGAAGCTCGGGTGGGCGCATTTCTGCGGCGCGCAACAACAGAAAGAGAGAAAAAAATCAAGTTATCGAAAGAAGGCCGATGCATGATCCGCTGCGGACGATGAGTGGGATACCTGTTTGGACGGCGCAGAGACGCGCTTCTGCGGCTCGTCGCTCGCCAGGGTGTAGCTTTTGCAAAAGACCTCGTGATAGTGGGACGGCTGGTACTCGTAATTCGGATCGCTCTTCAAGTCCACTTTGCGCGTCACTGACTCGCACAAACCGCGATACTCCTGCAACGTGAAAATTATTGCGATTTAAGGGAAAAGTTAGGATTCGAGTCCTCGGAGGGCTATATGCGATTTTGCCACGTACAGGCAGGAGGCTGCGATCGCTCCTGCTGAATGTCTCGGTCGGCTCGAGGCTCTGGGCAGGGCCGGCTCGAGCCAGCTCGTCGAACGCAGCGACATCGTAATTGTCGTTGTCGTCGTTGTCCTCCTCCTCGGCGATGTCTTCGCTCAGATGATGGAAGGCCAAGTTGCGCCTGAAGGGCTCGAAATCGCGGACGTCCTCGGCTGCAGCGGCGGCGGACGCGTAATCGTCCAGCCTTTGATTTCGATCGGTCTCCTGCAACCAGGTCGGATGCCTGCCTGGCGACACGAACGATAGCCAATTTAAAAGCAGCAGCTCGACAATCTGCAAGCGACAAAAGTTCAATTTATTCGTATGCATATTGAAATGGATCTTCAGATTAATGTAGCATATTTTTTTGAAAATGAAATCCATAAAAAGTATAAAAGCTTCATTGAATGCTTATGCGATAAATTTAGTAGATCCGCAACATGGATATCGGCCGGTAATTTGCTTTCTCTCGCGCTACGTTGCCTCGGTTGGACGTGCTCGAGGTGCACATAGTAGTACATAAATTACTTATTAGAATCTGTCATTACGCATCATTTGTCAGCTCGGCTAACAGCTCGGACATTTACGCGTCAATGTGTGCGCGAGTTACACACGCAGGCGCAGCGTACGTAGTTGACAATACAATACAATGATCGGCAGCGTGATCGGCATGTGTGGGTGCAAGTATATATAAGACGTACACGAGTCGCTGCTAGAGCCGCTTATACAGCAGCGAGACGCGCGTTATATAGACTGGAGTACTCATGTACGTGCGGCAGAACTCGAGAGCTGCAGCTCGTCACCGTTTATTCAATTAACGGCCGGCCAGCAGTGGCTGCTCCGCACTCCGCCTGCAGCTGCGTATAGCTGCTATTTTCATTATATACATATAGCTGCGAGAGCTTTATACTGTCTGTGTGGCGATCGCGATTCATGGTCCCCGTGTCGTACGATCGTCCCCGGAGTGCGACGCGACTCGACTTATATGCCATTTCCGAAACGGATGGGACGCGGCATCCGCGTCGAGATATATACGCGAGTTTTCCAAAAGCTCGCGAGTGATTCGCAGTGCGCGCCAAACCACGCCGAGTGTCAAAATCGAGAGCGATGCTCGTCGCGATCGTCCGAAGCAAAATTATAAAAATGTAAACACAAATTGATCCGATTGGCCGCGACTTCCCACTAGTTGATTATAATAATATTTAAAAAAAAAACGACTTGTGATTGTGCCGCTCGTACAATATATCTATAATGTGCGCCGGGAGATGGTCAATAAGAAGTTCACCGCAGCCACAGCCACCGTCGCCGCCGCCTGTAACGACTACGACTACGACGACGACGACGACGTCAACAAGGTCGCAATCATGGATCGACATTTCCGCTCGCCGCTGCTACTGCTGCTGCTGCTGCTACTTCTACTGACCGCTCGACGTTGCAAACGGACTCGATACACAGGACGTTCGTATACGAGCGCAATAAGCCAGCGATTATACATCACGTAGCCGCAAAATTTTTATATATACGTAAAATAGCCCCAAAAATATGAGAGTGCGAATGACAGTGTAGTTATGTCGATAGTTAAGCCGCTCTAGTGCAAGTACACATTTAAGCTCGATATATGCAAGGATTCGCGGCGAGTGCGCAAGGGAGCGGGGAAATCAGTGGTTCCAGTGGTGGCGCGACCAAGACTCGCAACACCATCATGGCTGCCGATTTTTACACCGACGAGAATCTCACGGCGAATCCTCAGCTGCCGCACAGGTTGGTTCTGCACAATTTTAATCCATCGCAACGACCGACTCGAGCCGAAGATATTTTTACAATTGTCGATCGTTCGTACAGCTTGACGTACAGACTTGACGAACGAGGAGTAAATCAAAGCTCCCATCCAGAGAATGACATTAAAAAAAAAAAAAAGATTTGCCTCTAATTGTCGGTCTAAAATGTATAAACTGTACTGAAAGCTCGGTCACGCTCCAACAATTTATATTACTCTGGACGAGTGCAGTATATGTGCGACTGTGTAATATATGTGGCTTATACTGGTTTTCCCAATTAAATCAAATATACTTATATCCAAGTAGTATTGTGTCGAACCTCGAATCATTAATTCTCATACCAGATCGAGTCGTTTTTGCCTTATTTTTGTTTTCACGCTACTACCTGTTTTGACAAATTTATTAACGATCCAGTCCGTTACGAAATATGTCAAAGTTTGGTACCTATATACTTATCAAAGGAATGCCGAAGCTCGCGTCAAAATCGAAAGATTACGATATATCGTGTACGATATGTGTGTAGGAACGCGAGCTACGGGCACAATACAAAGATTAAGCTTTGCTCGGACCGAGTCAGATACCTAATAGGCCGTAATTTTTTCTGCCGTGCTACGTACTATATACGCGAGAGTCATTTTTATTATTACGAAGGATTAACTCGACTGGGCCCCCGACCTACTTTATTTCCATCGAAATTTTCGATTAATATATCGAATGTTTTTATTTCTACTGCATTGATTGATAATGCTACGATCTGTTTTGGACAATGAACCATTGCAATGCAAAAATTAATACCCTCAAACATGCCATATTTTACTATGATACATTTGTAAGTGAACATATTTGAAATAAATATCGAAAAATCAAAATGTTTTAAAGTATATACAAAAATCATCATCGTTTATAAATTAGTGAAAATCGGAAAGGATGAAATATTTAAATTGTTAAACATGTATTTTTAGAACCTCCCTTCATGATATTTTAATTTATTTCCTCTTCATACTGATATCAGTCAATAAAAAAAAAAAAAAAAAAATAAGGTANTAAAAAAAAAAAAAAAAAAATTAAGTACACATGTTCAATAGAAACAAGTGATAAAGGGGGAAGTGAGGTCGGAGGCAAAGAGAGAGCGAGAGCACATTAGCGCTTATAATTTGTATTTAAACGCCCATATAGTCATCAATTACAATAGCCTTGGGACGAAGCTGGCGCACAAATGTCAAGAGCATAATGCACTCGTAATTAAGCTCACACATTTTCCGATAAAAGGTAAAGGCTGGAACGAAAATTTAGCCGAATGAAAATTGCTAATTAATTCTAAGCGACAGGTCCAATGAGCGCAGTGATTTTCACGAGACACTAGTACGTACTTCGAATGCGAAATGAGTAATAACCCTCGATGCTTGATCGTTTGCGTTGTCTCTTACTTCGTAATCTAAAACCAGTGTGTATGGAAAATTACAATAAATTGCATGATATTTACGTAATCCAGAAGTCAACCTGCTTTATGTTGTGATAATATATAAGTACTTTCTAGATGCGGTTAAATTTATTTTTCAGTCATTTTCAATTAATTTGAAATTAATTATATTTCATTTATATAAATAAACATTATTCGATTTAGTCAAATGTTCATAAAATTTTTTTTTCTTTTGATTTCTTATTAATATTGATATGTATTATATAGATTGAATTAGCTTTAACTTTATTATTTTTTTGCAACATTACCGAAATTAAAAATTATTAAAAATAAAATATCACCGGTTCTAAAGAATCTCAATATGTGAATTATATAAGAGAATTGATTTTCAAAATTGAACACATTTTAAAAAAATAAAAAGTTATGAGTTATGCAGAAGTTAACTTACTTTAAAGTAAAATAATGTATCAATAACTCATCTGAATCGTAAAATCAAGATTATGATACCTTTTCCGAACAAATGATTTTCTTCCAATATATTTCACATGTATTTTATTAAGCTTGAATAATTCGTAAAGAGTAAAAATAAAATGCAATTGTTGCAGGATTAAAAATCAAATGTGTTAATTGATGAAAAATTTCACATTTTTTCGAATATAGCTTATGGTTGCATTGATTAATGATTCAAAACCAAATAATTTATAAAATCATTAATATTTGGGCCGAGCCCTTGATAAAAAAAATTCAATTCAAAAGATTATTTTAGTTAGATTGAACAAAAACTGTAAGGTTTACCATGAAGTTTCTCTAAATAACATTTATTTTTCAATCATGTATGATGAAACAATATTATAAAACTTAATTTCTTCTACATGCATTTTACTTTAGCATATTTCTATAGCACTTGGACAGAAGAAAATTAGGGCAAATTAAGTTCCAATGCATTCAATGAACTCTCGAATAACATTTATACATTTTTCGTGTCAAATGACGTCTTTGCTAAATTTGACTTGCTAATCAGACGACACATGACGATTAAATGTATTTTTATCGCAACGTGACGAAAATTGTCCTTACGCCGCTTTTACTCCTGTGTGTACGTAACATTATCTAAATTTAGCAAGCAGTCTTTTCTACGTCATTTCCGAATCAGTTTTTTTCACTAAGGGATCGTTGATGGGGTCGTTCAAGCTTCGATCCCTTTAATTGTATTATACTTTATGCTATCTCAATTCTTGTTTATGCTAGAAGGCTATTAATTAAGTCACTTTAAGCTGATAAATGGCGTGCATCGGATCAGCGACGAGATTAAATTAATTTTTCTTGTAAAAAAGTGTGCAATTTTTTTACAGATATACTTATTTATAATAATATTTTCGTTTCAGAAGCGATCCTGCAATATTGGCAACGACACTTACATCTGTGCATTGTAAATTTACAGGTCAGCAGAAGAAGCATTACGATACCAACAGCAGACGGCTCGGCCAAGCAACAAAGAAGATGAGCAGCAGCAATTGCGCTTCCAAGACAGCCGATTTTTCACATCCCGAGTACTCGGGCGAAACAGGTAATTATACAATAAGTTGTTTAGAAATCATTTGAGCGAGAAATAATTTAGTGCGCGTGTTTTACAACGTCGCTCGATTTTTACGGAAATAAAACGAACCCCGTTGTTTACATGAATGAGTTGAAAAAAATATTTATAATATCTCTTTCTCATACTCGCGAATGACGTACGCGCTCTACGTTATCGAAATTCTCATTTAATCTAGCGCGCCGAAGCAAACACCTGTTCTTTGTTTATACGTCTTTTTTTTGGTTTTCAAATATTTAATATAACATATGCAACTCTAATTTTAGTGCAAAACATTAAGCAAATACACAAATGAATGTATCTAAAGTATGCCAAATGGACGTGAAAACTATCGAGTATGATACAATCCTAACGCAATAATAACATGTATAAAAGAAGTCAATGATCAGCATTTGTTTGGTATTGAACTGGGCTTTGAAGTTTTGGACTGTTTTGTTGAACTCAAACGTCGCAATTATTGCCTCATTACAGATTCAATTTTTTCACAAAAGAATAGGACATTTATCCTCTAAATGCTTCGTGATTTAAGTCGCGACTCGCGACCGAAGTATACAATACAAAGCGAAGAAATACGTCACGCTCTCGCGAGGATCGCGAGCACATTTTAATCCGACTTCTTTCATTTAAATTACGTATAAGTATTTGGAATTGATTTGATAGTTTCAAGGAATCGCGTTTGTGACGAATAATCTTCGTTTTTTTGCGCAACGTAGGAGTCGTTGGAGAAAGAAAAAAAACTGCATTTACTTTTGAAGTTAAAAATTTGGATGTAAGATTTTTTGATGTGTAACGTCTTTTCTTTGGAAGAATCGGTCATTCGCATAATGAGATGGAAAAAGCCACAATGGAGAATTGAATAGACACTCCCCCAAATCAATATAAGATCGTAAATCACGATACACTACGTGGCGGCCATTGTATTGCCTTATTCAAAAACACGTGTGCGGTAGTGAAACTTCTAATAGACACGTTCGCGATGGGCGTTCAATGATTAATTTAAAAAATTTGGACTCTGCATAAAGTTGATATGAAACGTCGCTTAGAAAAATGTGTCAAGCTGCAGCAGCGTCGCGTGCGTCAACTCGTCGATAGAATAAACCATAAAAATAGATGGAGCGATTTAGATTAGAAGCGCCTATCGGGTCAACGAGAGGAAAGAGCCGAAACGATCGATCGATCCGCGAATAATAGCAGATCTCTGCTTCTCTCGGCTTTTCGCGCGTGCTACAGGCTCGTATCTATGCCGCTATGCGTTACATGTAAATGCGACCTTGCATTAATTTCCGACTTCCGAGGTCGCGCGCCAATACACCAAGTGTATAGGCATGGCACACACGGCATATGAGGCAGCTCTCGCGTTTACGAGCGCATTACACACACACACTCGAACACATACGCGGATGGACGGACGTGCGGCTGCGATAATAGGCACATATTTCTATTAGGCAATATATACGTTCGGCAAGGTACACACATAATACGCGGCGCATTTACGGCGCCGCTATATGCATACACAGACGACGAGTTTTGGAGCATCCGCATATATAGCCAAGTAGAGGCGTGTATGGCCATTATGCGTGAGCAGGCAAGTTCAAAGGCGGCTTTCGAGATAACGACTCTCGCGAGTCGTTATAAGCTCGAGCGAGCGACTTAATACAGCACCGATAATTAGTCTCGCTGCGCTCCGCCAGTGCACTCGAGTCGCGACTCTATAAGCGAGAGACCAGCATCGCTATTAAGCTCGCGCACTGCTGCATGCACGTGGCCGCCGCTGCTGCTGCTTTTCTGCGCGCGCGCGCGCGCGCCTATACACACATTAGATCGGTATACAATTTTTCGCCAGCACCTTGAGAATTTCGTCGTAATTTACTGCTGCCGCAGGCAGCCTCTTGTGCCTTGACTCTCTATATTATAGTCGATTATTGTTCTTCCCGCAGAGCGAGAGCGATATTGCGGACGCATAATTTCCTATATACGTACGTATAATATAATTGATTTTGCTTGATTCGATATTGCGTTGTACTTTACGGTTTCTGCGCTGCTATTCGAATTTATGCGACTACATGACAATTGGGCACGTGTCGTCGCCACCGCCGCGGAAATGAATAAACAATTGATTGAGCTTAAAAATAACAGAAATAAACGTTTTTTAATGGACATCTTTGCGGAGTCGTTGTACAACGCGATCGTCGTGATGAAGGCTCGTTAACAATTCTCGATTCTCGGCGCCTCGATCCGCTAAAATTATTATTCAATTAAGTAATTTGATGTAAAAATAGCACTACCGCCGTCTGTGTCTTGCACGTTTTTACAAACTTCAACAGAGCTGGATTATTTATCCTTTTCTTTTTGCTCCATCAAATTGTTTGATTTTTTTGTTGGTCTATTATCAAAGATTCGTGTAAATAATTGAACGATTCGCGGTTTGACCAATTTTTTCAAATAATTTAAAGTGAGTTAGTATTTTTTTCAACATTTAATAAAATGTATTGAAATCACCAGGTGTACTTTTACGATTTAAAATTTCAGAAAAGAATAGTATATTATGCAACAAGTGCGCTAAGAAGATGACTCGACTCGATCCAGGAGTTGTTTTCGCCCGTACGTAGTGCAGTGAGGGTTGCATACTATATTTTACAAAGTTTTCGTGCGTAAAACGTGCTTTTTGTGCCACTGAAAGGTTAGAAAAACCCTGCTTTACGCATGGAGTGTTAAAATATACTATTTGAATACTCATAGTTATAAATGCACACGTTCAATAAGATTTTATTCGCACCTGAAATCAAGCGATAGGAAAAAATTTAAATCATTTAACGTTATAAATAACGATCCTCAAAAAAACCCAATTTTTTAATCACTCCGTCTCTTTGGAATCGCTCCATCGAATTGTCTGGACAAAGTCGAAAAATCAATATGAAATGTGAGTCATAAAAAACTTACTAAAATAATGTGCGTTCTCCACATGCTCCCAGGACGTATTGTGCAGTGTTACAGCCGGAACAATCAACGAATCTCTCGCTCTCTTTTGTTTCACTGGATATCAAATATGTTATAATATCGGGCACTTTTTTGGTGCTTGGCTTCTGTCACTTTTTTTTAAGTTCTAATATACCGAAATTGACACGTGCAAAAATAGCTGCGCTCCTTGGATAGTGTGATACAGTCGCACAGGATAAGCGATCAGTGCAGCCGATACCGGCGACATCGAGTGTATTTATCAAAAAATACGTATGTACAAGCCATGCGCGTCGAGAGATACAATTTTTTATAATATCACACGAAACTCCTCCGATCGGCGGCACTGACGCTTCTGCTGTCGCCGCTCCGGGCGTACATATACGCGAGCATTTCGCGCCCGAGGGAGAGGACTAGGAAAAAAAAAGCAGAAAGAAATCAGACGGACGCGTGCGAGAGGCGCGTCAAATCGTCGTCGTCCTCTTCTGCCAGCTACCCGGGGAGGGTTGGGTGGACTGCGCGCGCCTCGACACGCGTTTATATAAATTTATACAGGCAGGCAGCTGTGTACAATGTACACAAGCGAGATATAGCTCGTGTACTCTCGGCAAACAAGGACGGCTGTGTCCGATCGTCCAACTTTTTCATATTACATTATTTCGTCGACGATATATATCGGGCCTCTGGAATCGACAGATTGGCACTCGGGCGTGTGTAAGCGCGAAGCTGCGAACTGCTCTTCCAATCATTAAAACTGTAAGTATCCGCAGTGAATTTTTTTCCAACTTTGGAACGCGATCAAAATATGTATTATTTAATTATTATTATTTTCTTCAACTCATGTACCGTTCTCAGTATCGAACCGCTCAACTTCTCGTTGTCCCTCGCCAATCAGCATTTATAAATTTTATGACTTTTGTTTACTTCAATCGATAAATTATTAGAATCAAGTGTGACTTTGAAAATTGGCCCTATAGAACAGAATAATGTAAAATTAATGAGTGCAAAATTTTGACGTTTGCCATTATATCATATGTTCCAAATTGCGGGTCTTGATTTTTTGCTCTGACTTGGCCCAATAATCCTCGACTACGGCGAGGTCAATGACCTTACGTCATTCCCCTCACTTCATATAATTCTCTATCCTAGCTTTAGCACCCTATTGTCGCTTTTGTTGTTTTTCTATCTTGAATGTAATCTTGTAAATGGACGAATCATACGCGTATATGAGTAATTCTTTAAAAGAAACACCGAGTTTTTCGTGATATTTAGCACGGCATGTTTAATGGCGATTTTCTTGATGAAAATGCAACGTATCGGAAAATCTGATTTCACTATCGACAAGCTGAAGACATTTCTTATCGAATACAGTAGTCAGTTACATTTTTAGATGAGTTTTGATAATTTTTCAGTGACTTAGAAATTAGGTACGTAACCTTATTTACGAGAAAGCATGACTATTCGTCTTCTCACTATCAAAATTTTTGTCGGTAAGCATTTCAAGTGAAAAAAATGTTGTCGCAATTGTACCTCAAAAAATGTGTTTTTTTTTAGAATTGCTCATATATGTAATTTAACGAATCGTTGAAGATGCACCAACTGCTCAACAGTAAAAGTGTTTAAGGTAAATCATTTCGATCCCATTGAAGACGTTCATAAATAATATCTCATCGACTAATGTCAAAATCAATAATACGGACGCAGCAGCAATATACAGACCAAACCAGCATTATATGTACGCACATTCTTCGCCCGTTTTTCGATAATAATTTAAATCAATATAAGCACGGCTGTCAGCGATCTTCTCGCGTTACTTTTCGGCCCCCGAATAACATTTTCATCAGTACTGATTTGCCCTTTAATTCGGCCAAATCTACTGATCACGCGTCTCCGTTTCTTCTTTGTAATTATCATCATCTCTTATTATTTTTAAAAAGTATGCGTGTTTCGTTTCAATCATGCATTTGACGAATAATGAAACATACTTTCTCATCGTGATAATGAGAGTTTGATAAATGAATTTACTGATAGAACAAGACGTTTCTGCCGAATTACGCGTCCCAAGTCTTAATGATGCTTCATTATCTTACGTTAATCTAACTAACGAACTAAGGTGCGCATTCACATTTGATATCAAAATAAGTCGATTTATTTGTTTTAGTTGATTAGTATGTATCTCATAACGCATTAATGGAAAAAAGTGGAAATTATGCAATTTAGTTGAAAAAATCATTTTGAACTTGAATAGATTCGCTTGTAAGAAATCGCGTGGGATGCAACTGCAAGCTTACACATAATCGCTGCATAGATCGAGAATCGATGATATTTGGCCGGGTAGCAGATAATCACCGCGTATATAAAAAAAGCGATACGCGGTGAGCAATAAATTATTCAATTCAGCAGTTGGGACGATCGGCCTCAGAGTGAACGGTCTCGCACACAGCTTGTATTTACATGTTTTTTGGCGTGCGTGCGTGGCCATGTATCATCTGACGTCTAATTCGTATTATACAGTCTTATCATTGATAATCGAATTTTTCGCACGTCACTTAGTTATATCGTGCGAAAAAAAATATTGGCTGATAGTTGGGAGCGTAGCCTGTCGATGTGACGATCGAGGTGGATTTCGCACGCGTACGTTGTGTGCCCACGACGACGACTAGGGTTTAATTTTTTTTTTTTTTTTTCGATTAAACAAAAAAGCGAAAAAATCAATATCGGAGCTTCGAGGTTGTTGTCCATTGTGAGCCGCAGAAACGATGTGCGTGATCAATCGGTGCTATTTTCCACCTTCACTCCACGATACATTCATGTCACTGTTTTTTCTTGGACAAATTACAATAAAGTACGATTGTTCTGTATCAGGAAAGTCTCTCCGGACATCTTACCGTCGGGCTCGCAGGGTGTATTCAGGCCACGAAGGTCCTCGAACGCGAGTGTCAAAGCTACGCCTTCGCCGTCGTCGTCGCCGGATCGCTGCTGCACGTCGGCCCAGTGTCCAGTCGTCGATGGCGATGCCGATCACTCGACTAGTTGCACTAACGGCAGAATAGAGCCGACTCTGCAGCAGAAGCCACAGACGCAACAGATTTCCTTCAAAAATATCGCAAAATCGCCGTTGGCCACCTTAATCGCCGCTGATAATAATATTGCAGCAGCGAGACGGAAGCGTAACGAGCAGCAGCAGCAGCAACAACAACAACAACAGCAGGTGTGAACTCCTATCGTAATGCCTTTTTATTTATTTTCACTTAAAAATTAAATATCTTTTTGAACGAAAATATGTTAGGTTTAATTTGGAGGTGAGAAAATTTGTCGTATCGAAGAAAAATTGAAAGAGATACGATACGCCAATATAACAGGAGTGTTAAATTATTCTGTTGCGGCGGAAAAATCCAGACCACTGACATTTTTGTCAACTGGCAAGTGTATTTCAACATTTGACTGATGTCTATATACGGGCTCCCGTAACGAGACTCCCGTTACGAAAATCCTCTATATTTAGCATCCGTTTTAATTAATACTCTGTTCCCGGAGTAGGGCACCAAGATAAAACATCTATATGCCTTCTGCATGGCGTAGAGACTCGGAGTCGTTTTCTGCTAAATTTTTAAAAATACACAATGTCTTACCTTACCATAATCACTTATCATCGTTGGAAATTATACGCCACAAACAAATAACAAATACTCGACAAATATTTAGTCTACTCGGGTTTAAGCTGCTGATCATCGTAACTTTAATTTATAAGTACCGATAGAAAGATTCATTAAAAATAAATTCGAATAAAGTTGCGTTTTAGAAATAACACGATAATAGAGTAACTATCAAGATATATCTCAACGAATAGTTTTTAGTTAGATGGTGCGGGTTGAGGTATTATTGACATAATTTAATATCATTTCAATTACCAATTACATTGAAATCAACTAATTTTGGATTATGAAATATTTAATAAAAAAATAGTTTAGAACAACAAAGTTTGACTAATCGAAGAAAAATGTATGAATGAAATTCCAAAGAAGCTAGTTATGCTTGAAAAATGTTTCTACGTAAAACAGCCGATCGAATCATAGTTTTGAACAATAAAGTAACGTGGCTTACGAATTTCTCTTAAATATGTACTCGCGATTTTGCTTGTATCAAATATTCTTTCGAAATATTTACATAAGTCGCACGTGTCGATCTAATGAAAGGGTGACGAAGAATAAACTGTAGCGCTAAAATCGCAACTAGCCAGAGAGTCTCAGCAATGATATCGGTGTATATAATTTGAGAATTATCTCACGCAGGAAGCATCCAGTTTAATGACTCAGGTGCAGTTGCGCGAATCGAAATTTAAAATACTTATTCATACGTAGGGCATAGAAATGAGTATGATGTCGATAATGCGTCCAAAAGCGAGGAATGACGCAATTCGTACAGTAGCGTCTGCGACTGTTTATTATTCTCCACGAGCAGATAAGCGTACCGTACACGACGCGTGTAATAACGCAATGAACTCGAGATACGACGAGAGCGATGATTTTTATATCGATCGCGAGCCGATCGCGACACAATCGGCCTACTATTATCTAATAATTCTCGTGAGCGCACGTGTGTAATCTGTTTTCTTTTCTTCTTACTTTTTGTCATTATTATTTTGTCCGTACTACTGGCCAACGTATGGGTACATAACATCTGTCATGATCGAATTCGAGTGCGTTCAATTCATGTTTAAAGAGACTTTGACATTTTACTCAACTCAAGTTGTCGCAGATGCACAGTAGCAAAATTTCAATGAAGATATCAATTTAATCGTATAAATCAACCTCAGTTTTTTGGAGGGAGCAAGAAATAATATATAGTACAAATAATTTTTTTAATTAACGTTAATTACTCAAAAATAAATTCTAAAAAGAACTCTTATTGTTATCTTATTTGTTATCTTAATTG
The DNA here is from genome assembly GCF_000599845.2 of Trichogramma pretiosum. Classification (NCBI taxonomy): domain Eukaryota; kingdom Metazoa; phylum Arthropoda; class Insecta; order Hymenoptera; family Trichogrammatidae; genus Trichogramma; species Trichogramma pretiosum. The sequence continues at coordinate 475,711 of NW_019641687.1, forward strand.
GGAGCTTTGCCAGCCAAAACAAAGCTGAAACGAATAGACGTATTAATTTCCAATTGACTACGAGTGAGATTGTCTAACGCGATGAATGTATTTTCACACTTAGAAAATCATCGGCGGCTTCGTCGGCAGCACAGTTGTACGACTCGCGCGGAGCTTGAGCGACAGATCAACGGCACTGAGCAGCTGGGGCGAGTGCGACGATTCGACCGCGAGGAGCGTAGACAACAGCGGCAGCGGCGCTGCAACCTCATTAGTGTCAGCAGCAGCAGCAGCAACAACAACAACAGCAGCAACCACAGCTGTCGTCGTGTGTTCTTCCTCGACGAGCAACAGAGCAGCGATCGTCGGCGCGCCAAGTATTAAAAGTCCGAGCATCGCCACTAGCAGCGGCAGCACCACAACCAGCCGCAGCAGTAGCAGCAGCAGCAGTAGCAGCAAACACCAGCAGCAACACAACACTGCCGCCCGCAGTGGTGCTAGTAGCCGCAAAACTTCTGCCAAGTGCCGGCGCTCATTTTTCAGTAGCATGTCTGACAAGATGGCGTCAGCCAGCAACGCAACACAGCCTCCACAGGGCACCTGGCCGAATTCTAAGGACGACTACGAGCTGCGCGAGGTCATCGGTACGTACTCGGCCCTTCCGACTCATCTTGCTTTTGCTTGTAACATTTGCCTGTCGATCGAGCCCCAATTAGCTCGGTTGTAAACAAAACCTCGGCGTGAATCGCGACGAGCTAGGGGCTGATCTACTTTCAGCTCGTCTCAACTTTCGATTGCTACGACTTCTGACGACGACGACTTGCACAGTGACTAGCTACGTCCTCGTCTCGGACTCAGCTAAGCCATGTCTCGTTTACGAGTCATCCATTTCTCAATTCTTATTGACTTCTGTCAAAAAACATGACTTTCCAGCGAATTCGGGTTTTATTGTCATTCGTCTGTTTATCGCCGAGCTTGCGCTGCTGTCGTGCTTTTGATTCGCAAAGTCACAAACTCGCATGGATTCTCGATGTTACCTTTTTTTCTCTACTATTTTTCTTAATGAATAGCTACCTTTTTAATTGAATATAATATTTCGTTCGATTATTAACGCCATGAAAAAATAGGTTAGATATTTATAGTGTGCGAGAAATCACACGATTAATACTAATAAATTATATTACAACACTTACTTCTATAAATAGAATGACACGTTTAAATTATATTGAAATCTAGCATCTACAATTCAGCTTTTTGAACTAAACAACCCTTTTTTCTCTTTTTATGCTTGTTTGTATAACATTTCTCTGATGATAGGGTCAACAACTTTTAATTGAAGATATTTTTGCAATTGCAATTTTTTATATTATAGTTATAGGTTAAATATTGTTTGGGAAAATTTCTCATCATCAAATAAACTTATAAAAAACTCAGTTCTTATGGCTATTTAAAAACTACTATCTTTTAAGAAACTATAACTCATAAATTTTTGAAATCCAATTTCTTTAATAATCTACATTTAGAACTTTTAGAATTTTAATATTTTCTATAAAATTAAAAAATGTTGATACAATTTAATTATAAAAAGAGCAATATTAATAAAAAATTACATGAACTTTTAAATTAATTTCTTTTATATTTGTTTGAAAGGTGTTGGAGCTACTGCAACTGTTCACGCCGCTTATTGTATACCAAGACAAGAAAAATGTGCTATAAAACGCATAAATTTAGAAAAATGGAACACAAGCATGGACGAATTACTGGTTTGCTAAATTTGAGATTAAACTGAAAATTACATTTATTTATAATTAAAAATATTAAAAAATTATTATTTAATTGCAGAAAGAAATTCAGGCCATGTCATCATGCAATCACGAAAACGTTGTAACATATTATACTTCATTTGTTGTAGTTGATGAACTATGGTTAGTTTTAAGATTACTCGAGGGTGGTTCTCTTTTAGATATAATTAAGCATAAAATGAGAACAAATAATTGTAAACATGGTGTCTTTGATGAAGCAACTATTGCAACTGTACTTCGAGAGGTACTCAAAGGCTTAGAATATTTTCACAGCAATGGTCAGATTCACAGGTAAAATATCATGTTTTATCTATTTCATTCAATTTATTTTCACATATGGTAATGTAAATAATTGATTTTTCAGAGATATAAAAGCAGGAAATATTTTACTAGGTGATGATGGCACAGTGCAAATAGCTGATTTTGGTGTTAGTGCCTGGCTTGCTACGGGTCGTGATCTTAGCCGTCAAAAAGTTCGACACACTTTTGTTGGTACACCTTGTTGGATGGCCCCTGAAGTAATGGAGCAGGTGAGAGAGGAAAGTTACATTCCAATTTCTAAGCCTGCAATTGATGTCGTTTCGAGTTTTTAAGATTTTTAGTTTTGCCTTTTTCATACTTTTTCAATTTTTTTTTACTACTTTGTTACTATTTTTGCTCAAAAAATTAAGTAAATATTATCTATTCAGCTATTTATCACTTGGTTATGGTTTATGGCTATCAGTAAATTTGCATTATACTTTTAGAAATCTGAAACTTTTTCTATTATTTGCTATGAATTTTTAATTGATTTAGAATTAGTGATTGTTAGTTAATAAGCCTTGCTTTTAATACTGCATTTTATATTTATCCTTATGTTAATGGGCCTCTCATGACAGGCTTTTTAATTGGAATATTTCTTTGAATGTTTTGATAAGCATGTAAATTGCAATTATAGATTATGGTTTGCTTTGCAATATACTCATTTTTTATTAAATTATAAAAATTAGCCCGATGTGTATGTGGCAAAGCATGAAACAATTATCACTTAAAAAAATTGATTAATTTTTCTTTTTATGAGCTCATCATAAATGAATGTTTATCAATCTTTTTTACTATAAATGTATTCTATTTATTATGAATTAGTTGCTGAATATTAATTTTTAACTACAGGATCATGGTTATGATTTCAAAGCAGATATTTGGTCTTTGGGTATAACTGCAATAGAAATGGCAAGTGGTACAGCTCCTTACCACAAATTCCCACCTATGAAAGTTCTGATGCTTACTTTGCAAAATGATCCACCAACCCTTGACACAGCTGCTGATGATAAAGATCAGTACAAAGCTTACGGAAAAACATTTCGTAAAATGATAGTTGATTGTTTGCAAAAAGATCCTACAAAAAGGTATAATTTTTTCTTAAATTATATCAATATTATAAAACATGACAAATAATTGAAAATCATTTCACTATGAATGCAGACCTACAGCTACAGAATTGTTAAAACACCCGTTTTTTAAGAAGGCAAAAGATAAAAAATTCCTTCAGCAAACTTTGGTGGCAACTGGACCTAGTCTAGAAACTAGGGTGCAAAAGGTATGAAATAAATTTTATGCCGAGCACAGAAGAGTAAAATATAACTAATAAGTTTATTTTCTCAGGCATCAAAGCGTCAACCTGGTACTTCCGGTCGTCTTCATCGGACCGTGGCAGGTGAATGGGTATGGTCATCAGAAGAAGAAAGTGGAGGTGTAAGTGATAACGAAGATGGCAAAGATAAAGATCTGCCAATCAATCGCATCGAAAGAGATAACAGTGGTAGCGATGACGACGTTCACGAAAATGACGAATGCGCTCGATCAAATAACGTACAAGCCACTAAGAATACGCAACAGCAGCAACAACCACAGCAGCAACCACAGCAGCAGCAACAGCAGCCACAACAAACGCAGCAACCTCAACAATCACAGCAACAGCAGCTGCCACAACAACAGCAACAGCCTGTTAAAGATACTGATACAAAACCTAATTTAAATTTTGTTCTCAGGTTAAGGTTAGTAATTTTTTTTCTATAAAATTAAATTTTTTATTATTATTTATACAACCAGAGTACATTAAATAAATACGTTTCAAAGGAACCAAAAGCGAGAACTAAATGACATACGATTCGATTATATGATTGGGGAAGACTCTGCTGAAGGAATTGCTTCAGAATTAGTCAGTGCTGGTTTGGTGGATGGAAAAGACATGGTAGTAATAGCAGCAAACTTACAAAAATTGATTGACAATACGGAACAACTTCGCACTGTTACATTTTCTCTGGTACAGTAAAAGAACCTTTTTCTTAAGAAATTGTAAAAATTTCTAAACAGAACTAAATTTGTATTCATTCTTTTTCAGAGCTCAGGACATGCCGTAAATGAAATCCCAGATGACAAAGCTTTGATTGGATTTGCTCAAATGTCCATGGATTAAACGTGTCGTATTAATTTATGTTAATTGTTAAATTTAATTATAAAAATAGATTTATAGACGAGTGAAGAAGAAGAGTGTGTAGACTCTTTTCCGAACGATAATAATGACCAGATAAATCAAAGTATTATGATTTAACATCAGCTAATGATTGCAAGATTTCATTTAAAAACAAATGTCGCATTGAATCATATATTTTAATTAGATAATAATCATCAAATCAATGCATCTTGCACCCATTTATATTTTATTCTACAAATAATTATTATTGATACTACTATTATTTGTTATTAGCAATATTGGCTGTCCGTGCCGAATCAATGAAACACGGATGCGTTAAAGAATGAGGTATATTTTATGAAATAAAATTCCTGATCTTATAGTTTTAAATTATGCATGTCAAAGAGTCAGAAAAATCTACATTTTGTTCTCTCGATTTTAATATCAATATTGAATAATTTGTTCCTTTAATATCTAATAATAAATAATTCAAAGGCGTGTGTAAATATTAGCAATATTGGAATATTTTAGCTTATATTATCTGCTGTATAATCTTATAGAAATTTAAATTACAATATTAAAAATTTGAAAAATGAACTTGAAAAAGTAAAACAAAAAAGCATGTTGTCTAATATGAAGAAGTAAAGTTAATTTTGTAAAAAAGGCGTTCCAGTTTATACGTTTTATTGTGAAAGAGTTTATAAGCTGTGGCTTATAACTTAGAGCATAAAAAATAGGGCATGTATACTACTTGGTAATCATGCTATCACAAAATAGGATAAATTTTTTTTGTACTTAAATTCTATAGATAATTAGTGTATACATGGTTGTAAAAAATGTACAATTCTCTTTATAGCAGTTCAATTCATATTTATGGTTTGTATATTTTGAAATTGATAAAGCAACGAATCATTGTACGTTGATTTTCTTCGTAATAATAGTTGTAATCATCAAATTTTATTTCTCAGCTCTTTTTTGCAATTATTTCAAACCACGTCAAGTCAATTATTTACGAATATCAGACTTTTATAAAGTACTTTGTGATCGCTACTCGGTAAATTTCAAAATTGTTGGGGCTGTTGAACATTTTCATAATTCTGAAATTTTACCAATTTTTATAAAGTGTTCCTCTTGGCGTTTACAGGACATTACTTGACTCTTACATAATAAAACGGGCGTCAATGTATCGTAAGAATTTATACGACACCATCGCACCAATTTTCTACATTCAAAAATACCATCAAGTACATATACCAACGAATTTCATAATAATCTTAAATAACGTAAGTTTCCGATGGTTTCGAAATTAGATTCTCGTTATAAGTGAAATTCAATGGTACAGTTTTTAGCTTTCTATCTAAAAGTATAAGGATATTTAATATTCAGTGCATTGTAAGTGAAATTAGAAAAAGTTGTACTACACAGCAATTTAATGCATGTAATATTTTCTAAAGCATCTAGTATGTGGATGTTAATTGTGAATGAATGAAAATTAGGAAGCAACTTTGGGCTCGTCATGTGACTTCACATTAATAAATATTGTGCCTTATAATTTTTCACTGCATAATAATAAATATAAATACTGCGCATTATTGACATTGCTTTTGAAGCTTAAATTACGCCAACACTAAGACGTCCGAAATTATTTAAAAAAACATTTTTTAAATGCAAAAAAAAGTTTTTATGCCATTCACGATATATGTAATAAAAATAAATCTATACACACAAGCGTAGCTTCACCGATATTGTAGCAGTGCCAAAAACGAAAAACGTACTCATTTATTGTTAATATAATAAATTACAAACAATTTATTTATGACAAATGATTATGATAATATGAATTAAGTGATTAAAATTTGGTAGCAGGTAAAAAAATTTTGTTGCATTAAAGTATTTGTTAATTATTTCTTGTCCTGAAACCTCATCCCCTTTTATATTCAATCTTTTTCATCAATTTCATTCTTTGAGTAGTCGAAATTTCTTTTGTATGTGAAGCATCTTTATCGGCATTTGGTATGAGGGGTAAACCCATTATACATACGCGACGCGTCATTTCTTTAATGTGCTCTCTCAGCGAGAGAAGAAGAAAAAGCAAGGTAAAAAGGTGGAAAAATATCGAATGTCGCGCGTAGGCTAAACCATCGAGTATCCGACCACATTTCAACACGTTATATTTTTTTCCAGTCGTTAATGAATAATTGCAGCTGTGCGAAAATCTCGAGAGAGCGCACACATTTCTGTAAACGCGGTCCGTAGCAATTTACTATTTTGCCGTGAATTACGTATTATACGTTAGGTAGTGCATGGTTTTGACGAATAAGACTAGAGATCCTTGACACGCATAAACACGATCTCCATTTGTACCTGCATATAGGTAATACCCGTAAGCTCGGACTACGAAAGCTCGGTGCATATTACACATCGTACGGTCCCTTAAAACCTCGTGACAATAAGAATTATTTGTATCTCTTGTTTTACGTCAGATGTTATTAAATATTGCAAATTTTTTACATCATCCAAATAAATGAATTTAAAAAAATAATAGTTAGAATAATTTTGATTTTTACATTGATACGCACTCAATCATTCGACGTAAAAGATGTCTACGAATCAAGCAATCATCCTTTTTTTTAAGATTAATCAAAATCAAATTTACGATATAAATCGTACATTACAATAAAAGCACTGAAGCACGTGGTTTAATCTCGAAACTTTTTTTTAAAAAGTTTAACGTGTACGCTCGACAAAGTTACAAAATCGTAATGGATTGCAGAAAACGTTTCATTGACGAAAATAATAAAATACAAAAAAAGCAGTTTTGTTTCAATTCAATACTTTTTTAATTTTCTGGACCAAACTTATAAGTAAGCAAGGTTTCGCACGTTCGTAACGGTTGTTTAAACTTTGTCAACTTGAAGTAAACATTTTTATCGAAAAGAAAAGTCTTATTTTCGTTTTTAAATCAATTTATTTAATTATACAACAAATGCTCAACAAATAAAAACAGTGTTCTGATGCTGTTCTGGCTCTTGCGCGGTTTTTTTAAATTTAACTTTTAAAAAATTGCGGTTCGTAAAATTTTAATCATAGTGCTTTTTGTTCATTTCAATGAACAATGATTTTGCTTGGAAAATGTAAATTGCAATCTTTCCAAAGCAGAGCTTTTCCTGCTTTCCGGGTCGCTGTGTAAGTTTGACCGACATCCCGCAAATGTGGGTCATACAGTTACTGCGGTTATTCGAATATCTCGCTTCTTCTCAAGCACGCTTATTGGTTAGAAACATTTTCTGCCTATGTGCAATCATAACCAAGTACACTTACGATCTTCCTTACCCCTAAACTTTATGATCCTCTATTTACTTATCCACGACTAAGGGTACGTGCGTTGAGCTTGCTTGAGATCCTGAGTTCTCGCGACAATTGGTCTATGCGAAGCTTCGTCAACATTGACGATTATTCGATTGCGACCAATCACTTGGCCTACGTCAAAGACATCATCATGGAGAAGGACGACCAGCCTGTGTGGTCGAAAATTGGTTTTCGCATAGTGTTAAATGTTGTCACTCATCCCCTAGATTATGCCAAAACTTTAATTCAAGTAAGTCTTCATGATTAAATGTCAAAAAATGTATGCATCAGTTTTGCCGATTGCTCGTCCGGTGTAAGAAAATAACTAATTATTTTTTATATGCATCAGATTGGATATGAACCAATTGACCCTAGACAAACTACTTCAATTTTCGGTAAACCTGTGCTTGGCCTACCAAATATTTTTCAGTACGGTAAGTACAGTGGTTTTATTGATTGAATATTAATTTAAACGTAATGCTGAATTCAGAATTTCAAAATTCATAGATCATTTATAACTAAAAAATTACTTAATTTTCAATAAAACGTGCGTTTAATTCAGGTTTTGATCATTCCTGTAAGATTCTATTAGATGCACATTTATTTTTTTTTTTCTCTCTCCTTACACTTTCTTAGAAGGGCCTGCAGGGGGCTAGGAGCCCGTGCGCAGGGAGATTTAACTACCCCCCTCCCTACTGTCCCGCATTCGCCCAGACCCGAAGACCTGTGGGGCAGGGGAATTATTTGAGCATTAATATAATACTATTTATTATATTGTATTAAAATTTTCTCTCAAAGTTGTAATGAAGTTTTAATTTTTTTGTAAACTAAAAATATTTAGTTTATATATGTTTTACTAAATTTTTGTGTGATCACTATATTATGTAATTTATGTAAACCAAAAAAATTAATTTTATTAATTGTCTGTTCAAGTGAGCTACATCAAAAGTGTTGATGGATTAACTGGTTGCTATCGTGGTTTGGCTCCTAGGCTATGTGCTAATGCTATTTATGCCATAGCTTATGATAAGGCAGTCAGTTCAGTAGAGTTTGAAGACGAACCAGATGACAGTGTACCTATCGATGAGTTAGAAGATCATAAAAGGTAATTAATCTTTATTTGGAGAAGGACCTTTATTCATTTTGTATTAAAAAAATTATGTTTTTCACAGGGACAAGAAGTATGTACAAGACTTTTTTAGAACATTAATAGGAAGAACTGTTGCAATTGTTTGCAGTCATCCATTGGAAGTGGTAACTGTAAGAATGATGGCACAGTTTGTAGGTGGTGAAACAAAATATGAGTAAGTATTACATGATAAAATTTTTGAAACATTTGAATCAATATAATCATGATGAAACATTTTTAGCTCAATAATTGGATCTTTTGGAGAAATTTACAAAGAAAATGGCATCTCAGGATTTTTTGCTGGTCTAGTTCCCAAACTTGTCGCTAGTTTTACTACTCTAGTTATAGTCAACACTTCAACGTATGTGCTCAATAAATATTTCATTCATGACAGAGAATTACGAGGTTTTATGAATGCTACAGTGACAGTAAGTACAATAAATAAAAAAATACCAATATACTTACATAAACACTAATGTGACACCACTTTTTGTAGTTTTTGGCATCTACATTTACCTATCCGTTCTTAGTGGTTTCACAATGTATGGCGGTAAACAAATGCGGGTACGAAAATAATTTTTTCATATTTGTAATAATGAACTACTAGTGTTAAGAAAATTTTTTTAAAAAAATTACTTTTACATTTCAAGATTAACGGCAGGTGAACTGCCAATGATGCCAGTTTATGCTGATTGGACAGACTGTTGGAAACATCTGTCTCGCAGTAATCAATTGAAAAGAGGTAGTAGTTTATTTTTCCGGTATTACACTGGACCGCAAGTCATAATTAATGGAAGACCAGTAGTCGATAAATCAAATCGATTCTTCAAGAAAATTGATTAGAAGAAACTATAACTACAACAAAATTAATTGATTGTGCACTGCCCTAAGTGTGTTGTTTTATAAATTTTTCTTGGCACCTGTAGATTGTGCCTGACTTTAAAAATCAATGCATTTAACCGTAATAGATGGATGAGTGTATAATTTCTGTTACAGATGTGAATTATTACTAATGATATTACAAATACATTGCAAGTTGTTGACGTTTACGACAAGTTTTTATCTCGTTAGAAACGAGTGATATTTCTTAACTGTTGATTTTCCTTCTTCTTTGAATTTTTATTCATGTAAATAAGTGATGAAATAATCTATAAGATCGATATATAAATATATTCTAAATTTTATTTTCTATGTTTATTGAGTGACTGCCTTTCATACAAATAATTACGTTTATAGGTTTAAGTTCTTGTTACACTTGTACCTATTCATTATACTTTGTTTATTCGTTTTTATTATTCATCATTATAAAAGATAAAATTCTTTTATGAATTTTAAAGTTAGTTTAAAACGTAAAAAGCAACTACCATATGTAAAATGAGGTCAAACTTCTATTCTAAATAAAATGTTGATATAATTGAAAAACAAACTTGTAGTTGTTTATTCAACACTAAACGAGTGAAAAACTCAAAATTCATAGTTTATTGAATAAGCCTTAAATTAAATGGTATAGTATGAGCATGGTATCAAATAATTATTTCAAACCCATTTCTCAATAGAATGAAAATCTTTATTACCTGGATGACCAGCCAACAGTTATAGTTCCTCTCGTTTTTTTACTTTATTTAGGATATTGTACATTGATATTTTTTTCTACATATGTATGATATCGGAAAGTTATCGAGTCAATCGAATATTAATTTATTTTTTATTTTTCAAATAATCATGATAATATGAATAAATCGAAATTTAATTAATCAGTCAAAAAATTCCTTCAAATTTATCAATAACTTCATCTAAAAGATATCTACAGCAGATGTATAGATAATCATGAATGTTTTTTCTAAAGTTTTTGTTTGACTCAAGTTATTCATATTTCATCAGACATATAGTGTAGTATGTTTAAAATAATAAAGTGCGCATATACAATTACTTCATAGTTTGTGTAAAAAACATGGTCCACAATAAATACACTTGCAAAATTTATTTAGTTTACTAGAACCTGGTTTGCCTTATATATCTTCTCACTTATTCTCTCTATTGTACAGTGTTAGGTTCCCTTGACTACAAGCATCAAAGCTGTATACATTTTGAAAAATAAACACTTTTCTCAAATAGATATATTTCTCAGTCATTCGAAACATAAAAATGTAAAAGAGCTTTCAAATTGTTTTTTTTTGCCTCTATCTTTTCCTTTTATAAACCTTACTTTCATAAACATTTTTTATTTAATTTCCTTTTTCAATAGCCTTTATAGATTATTTTTCAATAAATAAAATTTTTTGAAAATAAATAATTCCGTAAAATGGCAATGTCAATCAACTGGATTAAATGAAGATATTGCGTAATTAAGTTTTTCTATCTTCGAAGCAATTGCATCAATTCATTTAAACTTTGTCCATTCCTCTAATCCATCAAATCTTACAATGCAACAATATTCTTCTATCATGAGCGTCCAGCGCTGATCGGTTGGATTCATTTCTGACATTATTCATCAATAATTTTTAGACCTTTTATTTCAATGAAAAAATCCTTAGTCAAAACATTAAACAATTATTTGATGCCTTTAATTGATCGATATGAATGGTAAAAAAATAAACTTGAGTGTAAGGCAGCATGCCATATTTTGGCACTTTCATGGACTGCTCTGTTGCTTTTTATCCTTCGATGTAAATAGAAAAATTACCAATACACATTAGAAAAAAATTAACGCTAATTAAAAGATCCACACATATTTTACTGTTAATAGAATGTCCCTCGCGAATTCATGATATCATTTTTTACAGTTTCGAGCAATAATTTTAATTTGAAGAAATAATATGATCGTAGAATGCTGCTTGATTGTTTTCACAAATACATGTCCAATAGAAAGTATTTGGCGAAGAAATGTCTGCATTAAATTATAGCTCAACGTGATTTTTAAATTCAATAATGCACAGTAATAAGCTATGAGTCGGTGTCTCCAGCTTTAGCTAGCCATAGACATGTATAATGGACGCCAATGCAAGGTTCTATCTAAGACCCTAATTCATACGAAAGCCCATATTTTTTGGAAGAGGTACATAAGGTAAAATTTGGAGCATCGATCGTTTATCGAATTAAATATATCGCTCGGGGCGACGATTTTATAGTCTTTAGAATTTGTAAAGCTTCGCCAGCGTATGATTTGGTAAAGATATGAATTTTGAACAAAATTCGAGTAAGATATACGCATGCATGACACTGACACAATAACACATAATTTTTTTTGTTAGCTATACGACGACAATTAGTACTCGTGTATCTGCTCTCTATATGTAAGTATATACTGCACTGGTTTTTTTTTCTGATTGCGGGACATTATACGAACTGCATCAGCTCGCAGACTAACACGAACAATTAAGATACGGCCACAGTGCACAATAAATAGACGAGTAGCAAAGAAAAAGAAAGAAAGAAAGATACACGCTGTCAACATCCCATCACAACATTCAATTAATATTTAAGGACGATTTTTTTCTTGAAGTAGATTATATAGTTGGACTGGCGTCTCTTGCGTTGACTTAAGTTCGTCGTATGCATATATGGTTTGTTGATTTGTTTTTTATTGTACTCGGCAATTAGTCTAGCTACAGGTACTTGAGGTGTGTGTCTGTATGTGGCTCGTGTGTGTTATAGCAATCAATCGTTAATTAAGCGTCTTTGCCATTGGGACGAGGTTTTGACTTCTGCGACGTGACGGAGTCGTCGTGAAAGAGCGGATTCTTAACTTCCATCTCTCCGGTCTGCAAAGTAGAAAAGAAAGAACATCGATATAACAAAATGCACTGATTAAGCTTCATCCTCGAAATTTTTGCGGATATTGCCGATTTTACCGGTGCCAAACCCGGACATTCGTAGACCGTGTAGTCACCCTCGTCATTCTCCTCGTCGCTCTCCGGCTCCGAAACCGAGCCCGCTTCCTGATTGCTCGATCTTGAAAGAGAAAAATCCAAGTCGATTAGATATCGATTAGATCATCGGAAATCGACGAGCTTCTTACTTTTCCATAGCGATGATCTGCTGCTTCTGATGCTGGAAATGGAACATCTGGGCGGACTGAGCGAGTCTCTGATCTCCCGAGGGCGAGACTACTTTGTTCGGTCCCGTGACGCCGTAAGCCGGGTAATCCACGTCGGCGGCAGCCTTTGAATCTCGTCTCAGCCTGTGTTACACACCAATAGAACGAGTCGCAATTACATCGAGTATTCGATTTAATCGGATTTAAAAGAAAAAAAGTCAAGCGCGTACCTGCACCAAGTCAAGCTGATCAGGACGAGGGCGAACATCGCCGCAGCACTGCAACCCGCAACCAAGACTGGAAAAAATGTTTCATTTCATAGCATCGATCGAAAGTCAAATGAAAATAAGGAAATAACTCTGTCTGTCAAATTACCAATGAAGTATAGATCTCGGTTGCTCCCGTCCTTGTCGAGCGAAACGACGAGAGGATCGTGCTCGGCACGCCTCTGCGGCTCCGGCAGCATGCCAAAGGCGAACGAGCTCGTGACCGGTCCCACATTGACTTCCGGTAGCCAATCGGCTTCGTTTTCGTCTCTCGCGCTCTTCCATATTTTCCGTGATGTGGTCGCTTCGATTATCGCTTTATTCGTAACACTTATGCTCTGCCGCGGCCCTTGCAAATCCGAATTCTCGTCTTGCATTTCCGAAGCTATAGTTTGCTTTTGCTTTTGCTGTTGCTGCTGCAACTGATGTTGCTCGGCCGGAGTATCGAATCGCGACATTTTCAACGTTTCCTCGTCCGTATCTGCAATCGAAACAAAAGATGTTTTAGGGCCAAATGCAGACAAGTCATAATTGGAAAAAAGTCGATCAGTCTCACGTTGATCAACGAGTGGAGGCTCCTCCTCGTAGTATCGGGGATCGTTGGGAGCCACTGCGAAGGGCCTGGGCGTGTCGTCATCCGTCCCAGTGGCGACTTTGCCGAAGGAGAAAGTGAACTCGGGCTGACGACGTCTGGCCTGCTGCTGCTCGTCCTGCTGCTGCTGAAGCCGCTCCCGGAGCTGATGCATGCGTGCCGCGGCTGCAATGGCGGCCATCAGTTCGAGCTTACGCGCCAGGACGGACTCCAAGGAGGGATGTTTGGCCACTTCGTGTTGCTGCTGCTGCTGCTGTTGGGGCTCGGGATAGTCGAGGCGAGGATCGCTTCCCAGTTGCGACGGCATCAAGCGCGCCTGCGAACAAAGAGCACGAGTATTCGCAGCGTTTGAATCACGACGGTCGAGCGATCGAGCAATTCTGAGAGCCTACCCTCATCTCGTCCTTGAGAGGATAAGGCTTGACCCTCGGAGCGGGCTCGTACTCCAAGTAGGGCAGCAGCCTCTGCCTGTCGAGCTCGCGCACGTACTCGAGGGGGTCGCGCTGGGCCTCCCTCTGGAGCGCGTCGATGATGCTCGGCCTCTCCGGCAGATCGTCCCTGAAGAGTCCCCGCTGCTTCTGCAGCGCCAGGCTCAGCAGGTGCTGCTGTCGGCGTCGGAGCTGCTGCTGCTGCTCTTCGTCGTCTTCGTCGCCGTCGTCGGTGTTCTCCTCGCTGAGCTCGCCACCTTCGGGGTCGTCGTCGTCGTCGTTGTCGTCCTCGTCGATTTGGAGCGGAGCATGGGACAGATGGCTGCGCTGCTGACGCCGTGATTCGAGATAACGAACGAGCTGTTCGAGGCTGCTGCTGCTCCCGCCGACTTTCGGCTCGGCTTTTGGCAAAAATACATCGGGTACGTTACAAATTTCAGTCGGTGTAATATGATATTTTTTATCAACGAATTTTTTTTAAACGTTGATTGTCAAATAGAATTAATATATTTGATTCATATTGTTGATATATTTTGAAAAAAAACAACTTATCGGAGAGAAAAATTCCATTTCATTGAGATCAAACGTCCATATTGAATAACATTTTATTGAAAACCCACTTTCAAAGACACGCGTCAGAGAGAAAAATCCATAGTTTGACGCACGACATGTGAAACGAATTTACTCAAAGTACTATTGTTACCGAACAACCGTGACAACGACTGCAAAAAAAATCGTCCTTTACGCGAGAAAATCCAATAAAATTTCGTAATTTCAACATTCTTTCGTTAGTCGTAGCTGCAACGCGCAGCAATCGTTAGCAAGCTAATAGGATTCGGTGTTGTAAGCTTGGAATTTTGCTTGAGTGCAAAAATTCGTTATCTCGCGTGCCCTTTGAAAAGCTCCGTACGAGTTGGTTCTCTGTAAAAGCAATCAAGGCAAATATAAAAGTGCAACATGCGCCGCAGAGACGTACGCGAGAGTTGTAGAGTTACGGCATATATATATGGGTCAGATTCAGAATTTTTCAAATAAAGCTGCGGGCGAGGTTCACGGATTTTCCTGAAATTTTGGCATGTTATAGTACATGATAAAAAAGTGCCAAAACCAAAATTTTGGACCCCCTCCCCCCTCCTACCCCCCTCCTCCCCTATAGACGTCCATTTTCTATCTATATTTTTTCTGAAGGCCTGAAGCTATTAAAAAATCTGAAAAAATTCATGAAGGTACTTTTCAACAATCCAAACAATCTTGAATTTTTTCAGATTTTTCGAGTGCTTCAGGCCTTCAGAAAAAATCATTGAAAATTTAAATTATTTTATTTTCGGTGAAATGGTTCGATGTACCAGACCGGAGTATTTTTTTCTGAATTCTGACGTCAAAAAACGATTCCTTGAATTTTTTCAGAATTTTTCATTCATGTCCATTCAGCCTAGAGCTGAAAAACCGCTTTTTTTCACGAAAATAATTTTTTTAAGGCGCTACGGAGCCTCAAAAAATCTGGAAAAATTTTTTTCTCATTTTGTTCATCAAAATACATAATCTCAAATTTTTTCAGATTTTTTAATTGAAGGCGATAGCGTCTGGAGCCGAAAAACGTTATTTTTAACAAAAAAGGTTCCTGGAACCCGATGGTTCCGGTAAAAAAATTTGAAAAAATTTTTTTTGAATTCCTTGTCAAATTTTAATAAATTTTGACCGTCGCAAAATTTCGATTGGAGCTTCCTAGCTCATTCTAGAGCATAACAAAGATTAGAGCGAAATTCTGAAGACATTCATCATATTTAAATTTTTTTCAGATGTCTTCAGAATTTCGCATTAATCTTTGTTATGCTCTAGAATGAGCTAGGAAGCTCCAATCGAAATTTTGCGACGGTCAAAATTTATTAAAATTTGACAAGGAATTCAAAAAAAATTTTTTCAAATTTTTTTACCGGAACCATCGGGTTCCAGGAACCTTTTTTGTTAAAAATAACGTTTTTCGGCTCCAGACGCTATCGCCTTCAATTAAAAAATCTGAAAAAATTTGAGATTATGTATTTTGATGAACAAAATGAGAAAAAAATTTTTCCAGATTTTTTGAGACTCTGTAGCGCCTTAAAAAAATTATTTTCGTGAAAAAAAGCGGTTTTTCAGCTCTAGGCTGAATGGACATGAATGAAAAATTCTGAAAAAATTCAAGGAATCGTTTTTTGACGTCAGAATTCAGAAAAAAATACTCCGGTCTGGTACATCGAACCATTTCACCGAAAATAAAATAATTTAAATTTTCAATGATTTTTTCTGAAGGCCTGAAGCACTCAAAAAATCTGAAACAATTCCAGATTGTTTGGATTGTTAAAAAGTACCTTCATGAATTTTTTCAGATTTTTTAATAGCTTCAGGCCTTCAGAAAAAATATAGATAGAAAATGGACGTCTATAGGCGAGGAGGGGGGTAGGAGGGGGGAGGGGGGTCCAAAATTTTGGTTTTGGCACTTTTTTATCATGTACTATAACATGCCAAAATTTCAGGAAAATCCGTGAACCTCGCCCGCAGCTTTATTTGAAAAATTCTGAATCTGACCCATATATATATGCAGACGAGACGGTACCCAGAGAAAAGGGAGAAGAAAAAAGACGATAAAAATGCCGACGCAGCTGTGCTCGTGAATGCCGTGTCGTTGGGCACGATTGACATTTGGAGAAGCTGCGGCGCACATATCAACAGTGGCAATATATGACCAATATGCCGGCGTCGCGTCGTGATTTCTAGAGGCTGATAGCGTATAAAAAGTTTATTTTTTCTCCACGATTCTCTCAATTGTTTTCGTAACGATGTTTTACGATGAATGATGCATTTATTTTGATAGAAAAATTAGTCGCAATAATTGTGACATCTTCATTCGAATCTTTAGCATAAAAATAAAATGAAATAAAAAAATGTTCCCCATCCTAAGCGGCGTAAAATTCGATAATCAGTTTTCAGCGAAGTAAAAAAATCATTAAATTGGTTATCTTTTAATAACTCGGCGAATCGACGAGAAAAAGAGGGAGTATAGGCGATACGCGCCGACATATTGGGTCGGGAGGCGCGCGATAAATCCCGCCGCGCTGATAAATTCCGGACGAGTCAAGGATATGCGTGCGAAAGCGACACATACTTTCGGCTCTTCGTATTTCGCTTCCGATGATACAACATGATATACAACGAGCATCGAGCACGAATGTGCGGATGAATTGGAAGAGAAACAATCAGTTGTTACAACAGCCCCGAGCGAATCGCAATAATGATATCGCAACAGCCGCGGCGGACCATATGACGGACCATCGTGTATTGCGCCGAGAGAAGAATAATACAGCTGTTGCGTGTAATGTGCCACTGCATATCTATACGTTGTCGTAGCGCTGCAGCATCGGCTCGAGACGACAGCGCGTGCCTTTATAGGCTGCACTGGATCCGCGAACGTAGGCTTTAATTGGGCGCAATTGGCGAGAAACGCCGAGAACTGATCGACTACGAGCTCTTCAATGAATGCGTACGTCGCCGTTTCGATGCTGTGCATGCCCTATATATTTATCGCGAGCATCACGCGCAGTGGCACATGTTTCATCGGATCACGACGAGCTTTGATCGGGACTAATCGATGCGCTTGCAGTATCGATGATATCGTTGCGTGCACACCTCCGTGCTTCCCCCACAAGTTCGTCCGCAAACGCGTACTTGATTCTTATTTTTTATTCGCTGGCCACGAACGAGCAGCGAGTTTATTCGACATTCCATGCGACGTCTGCGAGCCAACATACGGGTAGTTGTTATATTCCTCGTAGTCTAAGCAAGCAAGTCTACGTTCTTGAAGCACGACGCGTCGCAGACGAAGCCTCGTCGCGTGCGCCGAATTTACGTACACGTACACTTGTATACAGACAATTGGCATGTGTATGTCGCGAATTTACGTCACGCACGGCCACCCTCGCGTGAAATTCAGCCCCTCCTCTCGCCGCCGCCGCTTTAAGCCACTTATACATAGACCGCCTGGCATCCCCAACAGTTGGATTAGCCGTTCGGCAGCTGAATCAGTAATTTTGGGGGGGTAACACTCGTAGGGGGAAGAAGAAAAGCTCGACTCGAGACTCACCAGGTCTTGGGTTGTAAAACTCGAGATCGGCCTGCGCGCCAATGATCAAGGAGCCGAGCAAGCAGACGGCGATGGCGAGTCGCATTCTCACTCGGCTCGTCTTCGTGCAAGTCGACGTCATCCTCGCTCCTTGCGGCGCTGAACGAAGGCCCTCATGAAGACTCGGCCGCAGTGTGCCGCTGCTCTTTCGGGCCCGCTTATCGGCCCGCTGGCCCGTGATCAAAAGAGACTCGCGAAGGACTCGGATACGAACGTATCGTCGCACGCGTAAATATGTATCGCAGGACTGGTGGGTGTACGATAACGTAACGAGACGTCGAGCGAGCGCGAGAGCTCGGCACTGACTGCTCGCGTCCGACTTGCGAGCGAGAGAGAGAGAGCTTTCAGCTTTCGCCTGTACTCGTGCGCGATCACGATCGCGGCGCGCGCAACTCCAAACTTTATGCCGCGCTTCAAGTTCTCTCTCGCCTCCTCCGTGCTTCGCTTCTATATACAGTTATATTATTGTGAACGTAGGTATTGTGCGCGCGTGTCACGTTTTAGCCGCACGTATATATACACACCCGCACAATCAATAACAGCCCAAGAGGAAAGAGAGAGAGAGCCTCGCAGAAGCCTCTATCAAAGCGCCTTTGTGCCTCGTGTAATAGACGTATCGATGGATTGAGCAGCTAATTACGATTCACTGCTCTCATGATATGCACACATTTCGATGGAATTATAATACATGAACGGCATTTTCGATGCGAGCTTTTTATTAGAGAGACGGCGATGAATTTGGAATTAGCGATGCGCAACTATATTACCAATTTATTAATCATTATCCGACGAGACATTTCTGCCGATCGAATTTCATTGAAACCTATTGCTTCTTCTTTGCTATAGATATACTCCAAACCGCTTATTCATGCAAATTACAAAGACCAGACCTTTGTCCTTTTCGCGGTATTAAAAAGGGAACTACAGACACGACAAAAAATATGTACAATGGTTCACATTTCGTAGCATTTTGATAAGAATAAAAGATATGTGAAAAATAATTAATAAATTCTATAATAGAAAAGAAAAATTTATTGAAATTAATAGTAGTTTCAGCATTTAAATAATAATTTAAAAAAATTCAAATTAACATAAACTGCAAGAGCGCATAATATAGCAGAAGCGTGAGCAAGCTGAAAACCAGAAACAACATCTAAAACAATAGATGAAACAATTACATATCGTCTTTCTTCTATTAGTTAACAAAGCAGTTATAACAATTTCTATTTCTTCCCAATTTTATTTTATTTAACTCGAATAGAGAAATCTAACTGAGGTCATCTGGCAAATGACGTACTTAAATAATTTCTATTGTCGGCAGCAACGGCCACTAGTTGATGCCTCTTACTGATCATTTGTAATGCATAAACACGTGTTGCTCTTGATGGGTCGAGTGAATTTTCATCTCGTGCAACCTTGCTCGTGTAAAAACATCGAAAGCTGCGGATTGTCGGCTGAACATTTCAACGATGACAATTGAATGCCCATTGGAATGTTACAATATAGTTAGCAACTTGGAACTGAAAGAGAGGAAACCTTCGAAATATTTTACAGGAATGCAGATGCAGCTACGATGCACAAATAATGACACGTGTCAAACGATGTAAAAAGCAGAATTCTCCCAAGGACTTTGTACTGTCTACCAGCACACCTGTAGAGCTTTTTATGCAGGACAATTTTGATTTTTACTCAGACTGTTCCATCAACCAAAATTTCAAATTGAAACCTTTTGTAACAAATATTATTATTATTTTTTGTATCCTACAAAATTGACACTCGGGAAAAGATTCCATGCGAGTAGCTTTCGGTAGAGCGTAACAACAAAAAATCAACAAATAAAACATTACCTTCGTCGGGAAAAAAATTGCGATAAAAACAGCCGCGCACCCCAACGCAATGCCCCTCCCTCCATCCGACCTTCCGTCTTTTCTTACCCCAGGTGTTTTTCGTACGATCATTGTTTCGAAATAATTAAGGGAAATTCTCGCTAACTGGCCGTGTGTGTATGTGTCATCTGCGTATTGGCATATAATACATCGAGAGCTATTATAAACATGTCGCGGGTATTATTTACGTTTTACGATCTCTGCGAAATTTTTGCTCGGTAAACGCGCGGAGCTTGCAGCAGCATAGGAAGGGGTACCCTTCAAGAGCGCAAAATGCTATAAACTTAGCATTTAGCGGGCAAAAAAATGTTCCTCGATGAATTGTTTAGCAAATACACATTTTATGTGGTGTCAAATTAGCTTTGTGTTACGGTAGCTAAAAATGTTAATTGGCACTACTGAAATGCTGTTTTGTTGTACAAACTTAAAATTTTTAATGCTTCAGAGCTTTGCTTTAGAGCTTTTTATGTACTATCACATTGAGACATGTGGTCTCGTTGACGTTATCCTACAGTTGAGTAATCTATTGACTTTGGACAATAAAAATATTATAAATATTTGAAAAAGTTTCAACAGTTTGTACAATTATTGGGGTAAATAAGATAGGCTCATATTTTTATATTTTTATTACACTTTTTATTTATTTTTTGGATCAAAATAATCCACAATTTTTATAAACTATAATCTTGTATGAAATTGTACGTAAGTAATACAATACCAAAAAATATTTATAAGAATAATAATAAATCCAACAAAATTGTATAATATGTAACTTTTTTTAATTGAAACAATATTCAATTGTAGTACTAGCTATTTTGACTATATAAATCTGATACGAGAAAGAAAGTAATTTACAATCAAGATTCTGGTGCTTGCAGAAATAGGAATAACATGTGGATTGTACAAGAAACTTTTTTAAAAGTTGACCCACATAAATTCAAAATCGTACTCTGTTTCATATGCTTTATATTGTTGAATATTTGAATTCTTAAAAAAAATAAAAACTAAAGCAAAAATGCATTTCAATATTCAAGTACATAAAGTACTTTCAATTCTTTTTTTCTTGCAATAATTTGTTGATAAATTTTACAACATTTTCAAATACATTATTGCAAATATCAACGAGCTTAGCACTACACGGATAACGAGCATTTCATTTTGTGTCAATGCTATACCAAAAGAAATTTAGTAAATGAATAATTTCTTTCTCAGAAAATACAAATCTTTACTGCTTTATTGCATTGTTTACGAGTGCATAATGATTAAACTATCATAACAAACGAAAATATACTTGTATCCGTACAAATATATCGCAGTTCGTCTGCCACATACTAGTAATTCGGAGCGCGACGTGCACTCCTCAATTTTGTTTGGATCAATTTTCAAACATTTCGTTGTGTATGTTACAGAGAAATTAATTTATCGTAATAAAAAAGAAATTGATTTCTCAAATGCTAAAGTACGAAAACAATGTAAACATTGAAAATAATAAAATAGTGAATTGGCACACGTAATACAAGCTAGGCAAAAGAAAAATCAGTGCAACATACGCTCGCATGTGTAAATGAATAGAAAATTCGTGACTTTGAAAACTTTTTGATCCTTTATTTTTCATCCCCATTCATCTATCACTTTGAGACTCATTTGTTACTACTATCGGCTAACCTTTTATAATATACGAGTATCATATTACTTCAATAATTTAATATGTATATAATATATTCTCTTTTGATCTACTACAGACACGGGTTTCTTTCTTACTTTTTTAAAATACGTATAATTTTTTTCTTCATCCACAAACGCCGAGGGTCTCCAACGGTCGAGAGCATTAATATTAATTATAGATACAGATATATTACGTCTCAGTTGAAGACTCTTGACTATGGGTAACGATGAAATTGAAATATTCACAAAAGTACATTATTTATAAATACATTATATAATGCAGTTTGTTTAATCACGCGACGCTCAAGTAATATATTTACAAATACGTCGCACCAGCTCGTGTGCATACGCTGTTCATATGTAGCTAAGCTGGCATTACTCATTTACGTATAAGCTAACATGAACATCTTGTAATGATTATAGTACATATTGTTTAAATGTTTTTTATCGTGTAGTTTATGCGTACACACATATAAATACATACGAATATCGTACTATTATACATAGTCGATTTGTGAATCAATATGATTTTCATTTTTTTCCGTGTTACGTACTATATTGTTTGCGGAGAAAAGATTAATCTGTACATTTATCAATTAATCGTAAGAACGCACTTTCCTTAGGCATCGTGCGCTAACTTCACAATTTTTAAAGTAAGAACAATTCCACTTGATAAAGATTCAACTTTTTCGAGCTTTTTTCGTTTATTCTTTTATACGTGCATTTGATAAAACTTCCATCTCGCTGCGATGCAAATTTTTTCTCTTTTGGCGTTGTATTTTCATCGTTGCGGGCGATTTTATACAACAAAGTTTTTATCGTGCAATGTAAGTTTTTACATTCTATATTTATTCATTAAAACTGAAGTGCATCTTTAATAGCTCATAGAGAGAAAATATCGTAGTACGATTATTTTTCACTATTTTATTTTCACAAATTTTTCTGTTGCTCCGCGACTTTTCGGTAATACGCATAAGTGTACTCGTCATATATAATGCGGCTGTGAAAGGCAAAGAATTCTAGTAGGCCCCGCGAATTACGCTTGTGATCGGCATTGCAAAAAATATAGTTTTCATTTAATATCGAGTGTTGTCTTAATAATTTGTTTACTTTATCGTAATATATAACAGACATGGGCATTGCTTTAGAGGGTTAACTTTTTATTTCTTTTTTAATTTTATCGATTCGATATTTCGTTGCGATCTTTCTTTCATAAGTACTGGACAATAGAGTGATTTGTAAATGATTAGAAAAAATATTTAACGGTGATCGGTGATTTTTTACGTGTATATGATTGAATATAACATTTTCAGAACTTTGGCGTCGCATTAAAAATATAATTATTTGTGACTTTCCAAGTGGATATGATTTTTTTTTCAAATGTGGCCCTCAAAACCTCTCATATATATAAAAGCAAATCATCTTACACATTCATTCTCTGAAATGATATGTCAAACTTGCTTGCGTACACCTGCTTGTACAAAAATTTAATAAATACTTGCGGATAATTAATTTCATACATAAAAAAAATCACTTAATAGGCTAAGACTTCGTTATTTAAACTATATACGATAGATTTAAGTAAAAAATTACTTTAGTTCTCGAGTACAAAAAATAGTCTGTTAACTTATGATCTATCTTTGTATTAAATAGTTTTATGATTACGATAATTCGAATGGAACTGAAATTTTAATTCAAATATGCGTATTATTTACTAAAAGTTATCAATATGCAACGTGATTAATTATTTGGAATAATTAAATGCATGTGCGTCTTAATATTTACCCATGTCTGTTGAACAGCATTGGACGATTGGTTAAAACTTTCTTAAATTAAAATATTAAATATTTGCTCATAAAAATGATCTCATGTTGATGATAACTACAATTCACGTACGATTGATAGCGCCGATTTAACATTATGTTTTCGAACGATCACAAGATTTAAATTCTAATTCATTTTCTTATCACTTTATTGACAATTATTTTCACATTTTTTA
Organism: Trichogramma pretiosum; assembly: GCF_000599845.2. Lineage (NCBI taxonomy): Eukaryota > Metazoa > Arthropoda > Insecta > Hymenoptera > Trichogrammatidae > Trichogramma > Trichogramma pretiosum. The sequence continues at coordinate 499,452 of NW_019641687.1, forward strand.
ATTTTTCAAATACTTCAATTGAATCATTTTATAAAAATAGTTTGTTTCATCAAATTTTACATCACTAATCCTATAGAGATATTGCATGTTCAACAAACTAAGAATTGGTTTGTACTTTGAATGTACAAATTTTTATTTTTATCTGATTATTCAAATATTATTTACATTCAATCTATAATTTTCCTTTCAATGATTTAAACAATAGCAACAATAAAATTAAATACCAGTAATTTACAGTCCTTTGTGAATTAATTGAATCTGCATATGTCTACGAATTATATTCCTTCCATCATTAAATGGCAATGCCCAAATTTTAATTTCAATTTGGAATTTGCACCAATACTTTGAAATCAATAATTATCTGTAAAATCTTAACTTTTTTTAACAATTTTTTTCTGATTTATTTTTTTTATTCATCATATTCTTCTTAGATATTTTTATCATTTATTTGAGTGTCTTTTTAACAATAAAATAATCATGACTTGAGAGCAAAATCTTGCAAATAAAATACTGCTTACAAAGAATTCATGAAACTGAAATCTTCAAAATTATTTAGGAGTTAGCAGCATAATAAATAAGTAAAAAGTGTCACTAGTCTTTTAAATTTTTTTAAGTCTAAATTTTTTATGGCGAAATTCCTTTCACAATCACTAATTCCAAAAATTATAAATACATGAAAAAACTGCTACAATAGTTTTATAATAATAATGCTTTGGATGGAATACATTGGCTACACGTGTATGTTCCTAATAGTATGGATATAACAATAAAGATGATTATATTGTAAATTATACTAATCATATATTTGTTTTGAAATTGGCTGTACTTTATTAAATAAAATCAATCATAAATGCAGACAAAAAAATTTAATCATTCATTCCAGTATACAGCAGAAATGATAAAATACATTAAGAAAGTCGTGTTTCACTCGTATAATTAAAGTATTAAATCTCAGAAGCAGCGTCAAAGCGCAGCCTGCTATACAATTCGCATTGAACATCGAGGCGCAATGAGCATTTCAACACACTAATTAACAATAATCGCTTCGAATTGAAGATCAAAATGACTCATGTTCACCGATCTACTTGATGTCCAATTCGTACTCGGGACTGTCGAGCGCGAAGGGCTTGAGATTCTCAACGACTGGCGTCTGATCTGGATCCTGGACCTTGATGCGGATCTTGTTGGTGTCCAGGGACCTGGGTAAGGTCCTCGGCAAGTCATCTTTGTAGCCCGGACCACCACCGTAGGGCACGTAAATGCGCACGACGTCCGGGCTGGGCTGATGCGAGCCAGCCCTGGGCGTCTGCAGACCAGCGCTGCCGGACGAACTGGCCACGCTGGCGTTCGACTGCGTGTCCAGACTATTGTCGAGGGGCTGGCTACGGGTCGCCGAGCTAAAGACCGACAGGTCGGCCGTCGATGTCACGGACGTGTCGGCCAGCGAGCGCCGCGAGCCCTGAGGTGATAAGCTGCTCCCGCCGTCGCCTGCTTCGAACAAAAACTTGCTCCCTGCGCAGAGATCACACACACTAAGGGCCTTTTCTTCTATGCTTATTTAATGCTCATTTTTTAATTTATTATTCAATGTTTTCTAATTGCTACTTTGTTAATGGTTTGTGTTTGGGGACAAAAATGTTGAGTATGTCATGAGCGATTACTGTAATAAATGAATTTGATTTATAATTTCGATATACAAAACATGATTATAACTCTCGCAAGTTGAATGTATTATTGTACACGTAGAAACAAACTGAGTGAAAGGGAAAAAATGCATTTTTAAAAAAAGTGAGGATTGCTTGAAAACATTGATCGTCTATTTTTCTGGAGTAATTTATTGCATCATTATATAATCATTTAGTAAAACATAAAAAATATACAAATTAGTTACAAAAAAACACTCACTCTACAAGTAAAACTTGATAGATGATACTAGCAAACTTTAAAACACTTTTTAACGCTCAAACTAAAAAACTAACGAAAAAATTTGATCTTTTTTAAAAATCACAACGTTTTCTAAATAAACAACTAAATAAATGCAATTATTTTTGACTGATTTTCAACACATATTTATGTTACGATTCTAATTTAATTTATGCTCGAAAGGCACTAATATTATCTTTTTACATAATAAAGTAAGCGTTCAAATTAATTTACGTATATCGTTACTGACGAACATTTCCTTACTGTTAGACAGCTTTTTACATTGTAAGTTCCTCGTATCTTTTTCGAGTTCGAAATCTTTAAAAAATATAAGTATTTTTAATATCTAGTATATTTAGGTACTTCTTTGCTTACATTATTGTATTTTACTTCTACCAGCTTAACACGAGACCTCGCGATAAAACTAATTCGTCCACAAAATCGGAAGGGTACCAATTTCAAAGCATCTATACTTTTGTGTTTCTACATAGATTCACATTTTTGAGTATGATCACTAAAATATGGTTTTTTATTCTTACGAAATTTTATAAGAAAAAAGTATGTTTCTCATGCTCGGTGTTACTACCACATATAATCTGTGTCCTGGCATACATGCTTTAACTACGACATAAAGTTACGTATGATAAGAGTTTGTTGTTTAACCACAGCAGTGTTCCCTTAAAACCAAAATTGTTAACAATATAAAAAAAACTTTTTGATAATTTCTGTTTGAGTAAGACATTGATTCAATTTGGGACATTTGAGCACTAAAATTTAAAAGCAATGATTCTGCATAAATAACGTAAAATTAACACACTTCTCTTCAAAGGCGAGTATTATGAATTAAGATGACGTTAACGTTATTGTCACGCGGCATGTCTTTGTGATTTTCGTTAATGATATCGGCTTTAACATTAGCGGTAGAAGTAATAATGCTTGTACTAGTATTGGTAATAGAGGTAGTATTGCTATCAGTGTCAGTCGTGTTAGATGGAGATAATGTATCATCGCTGGATTGCTCGCACTCACCACCGTGGCTATTGACGCCCACGCAATTGTTGGCTCCGAGCATGCGACGATTACTGGCTGCCGAGAGCTCGGTAGGCGTCGCACTGTCCTCGTGCTCCTCGCTACCCTCGTCTTCGATAAGAGCCGTCTGTCGGCGCTGAATCAGCGACTCGCGCATTACCTGCTGCGCTTCGCTAAACTCGTCTGCTCTTCTGCCGACCTGATAACGATTGAGCAATTATTTTAACAGTCAAGTTATTTGTTGTCATTTGACAAATAACTGATTATGTTTGTACTTTGCTAGTAAACGTGGGCTCTTTGAAGGTACCGATCGGTTGCTTTGGAAGCTCGTGAGGCAATGGCGGACCAGGATACTCCAGCTTTGCGCGTTTCAGTTCTTCCATGCTTCTTTCAACTGCAGAAATAACGTGGTCGTCGTCGTATCCGAAATCCTTTTCTAGTTTGATTTGCAAGTAATTACAAAATTCATCGAGACTATCCATTGTCAGTAACTGGCGTTTGTGAAGCTTCATTATAGTATAAGCTATTGCAGGTAGTACCCGATCTCCGTCCAACAAAAATATATCCCAAATTCTCAATCCAAGGCTAACTGGAGTCTATTTTATTAAATCATAGTAATGATGTAACTTTATACAACTGTTGATAAAATTTAATTTTCAAAATTGGGCAATACTCACTCTTTCCTGGAATACAACAAAAAACCATTTAAGTGCATAAAGTATAGAATCACAGCCACATTTGTCCAATCTTTTCTTCAGTTTTGGCAGGAACCTTTGCATTATTTTGTCATGGTGCTCCATATATCGATTCAATTTCGGAAATCCATCGACATAAAATCCTATAAATTAATGGTAAGAAGTCATTTTACTAGTTGTAATAAAAAAATTAAATAGATTCAAATGATAAACATACCGTGCATACTGTACTTTTTGTCAGTAAGAAGAACAGATAAACCCCAAAATGCCTCCTCTTCATCCATATATAATAAAAGTAATCCAGCCAAAACAGACATCCCTTGACAGTACCCAACTTCCATATTATACATACTGTACGCAGCCAAAACATAAAACATGGACCTTTGTTTAAGACTATACCTCTCCCTAAAAAGAATTATTAGAAAATAATATATTGATTTATTGTGAAGATTTGTTAAAGTTAATATTAGTTGAATTTTAAATTACCTATAGTTAATGTGATCTCTGTATTGTCTAGCCACATCTGCATCAATTTGCCTAATTTCCGTAGACCACTGACGGGCAAGACGTAACATTTCTTCATATTTACCAATATTTTCACTTTTTAATTTATGAATACCTAATAAAAGTACCCAGACTTGACCTCGATATCTATCTGGTATACCTTTATAAATTCTACGTCTTAATTTTTCTGTTGTAGCAACTGTTCCCCAATTTTTTGTCATTTTATCCCATTTCTTTAATCTCTCCATCTCAACAAATTGAGTTTTAATTTCATTCTGGTCCATTTTCTGTGGTAGCCGTTTATCGCTAAAATATCATTTTAGCATTGTGATTATACAAATGTTATAAAAAATAATTAATTAATTAAATTAATATTCTTACTGTATGAATCCATATCTGTCTGTGGTATGGTACACTTCATAGGCAGGATCTTCCCAAGGGTCGATCTCTGCTCCTTCTCTACCTCGGTCATAGCAGCTGAATATTCTATCCCGTTCTGCAGCAGACCGCTTCAAAAGTTCTTCTTCATTCATTCCACGCTATAGTTGTTAACAGCCAAGCTTATGTACATGCTGTTTTGTTAGTATTTACTCAACTTCCACGTTCTATCCAATAACACCATCTACAGAAAAAAACATTTTAATTAGTTAATTAGAATCAATTTTTTATGAATGATTGAAGAAAGTATTTCAAAATTGCAGCTTTAATTATTAATTATTCTGTTTAATTGATGATTTTTTAAAAACAGCTATTTCACAATCTGAAAATATAATTGCATAACCTACACTAAATAAGCATCAGTTTATAAAGTTATTAACTATTTCAATGTAAATATTTGTACTAATTAATTATAAAAATAAACAAGCAAATGTATCTCATCTCAATTTTGACTTAAATATTATAAAGTAAAAAAAACTCGAGTGAGCTTTATTAAAATTTAATGAAACCTCTTTTTCATCAAAGATAATGTGTCATATTTTTACTGATTGCAATGTTACTGATGTCATAGTTGATTAAAAACTGAACCAAAATGTAATAGATTAAGAATATATAGTATGGCAAAATGGAGAGTGACATAAATTGATTTAAAGATAAGGTGATGTTAGATCTCTAAGTAAAAATGCAAAAAGTTTGCAAAATTATGATACAGCAATTCAGGCTTGAATTTGAGAAAGAAATGACTCAAAATTCAAAGGGTTTGGCCAAACTTTAATTCATTAATGATCGTGTCGAGATGACAACTGCGAGGCAGATGTGTTGAACACAGTCGCAGATCAAAGTTGTGTACTCTATACGTGTTGCGGAGCTGCTCTCACACATAGCCGAGAAAATACGAAAAATAAGCATGGAAGTTTGGAAGAAGATGGATATAGTTAGTAAATAAAAATGAAAACTTACAGCCGTCAGTGCATAGAGAGAAATCGACGAATTCTTGAGCTCATCATCAGCACATGTCGTCGTCGAATTTGATAGCTGCTTATGCGTGTATGTGTGTATGCGTATTATTACGAGTATACGTGTCGTTATCAATCGTCGAATCTCTTGTCGTCGATATGAATTATTACTCACAAATCACGACGAAAAAACGTCCAAATAATTATTATTTTCTGTAGAATACGTAGCACACTGTTAATATGTCGAATCACAACGGCGAACACACACTGCGAGACGTGAGAAAAGTATACGCGGAGTCAGAAGTACAGGTACTGCAAGTGTAACAGTCGTATGCATATCATCCGCTCTCTAGCGAGAGATGATGACTTTTTTTTAGCAATCAGCAGCAGATGTGTTCCTATACACGACAGAGCGAGAGAGTTTGAGCTCTGGTTTTGCTGGTTTCGTATTATAGCGTGTACAATAACGGTACGGCTGCGTACGCGAGAGCAGCAGCAACTTGGAAGTTGGAGAGACAGTCTCGCGAATAGGCAGCAGCAGCAGTTCGCACGAGAGAGAGAGAGAGAGAGCGATCAGCGACTCGAGTATATGGTTCGACCAAGTGGCGGGGAGGAAGGTTTTAGTAGATCGTTGCTCGTCAACTCATCGCACTTGCCTATATGTATCGTTATAAGTACAGCGGCTCGTCGTCGCTTACAGTTACGCTTCTCTGCAGTTTTGCTTTCTCTCATATGGACTGCTATACAACACCATTACATCGCGATGTCGTCTGTACACCTATACAGGCATACATATCTCAATATAGTCATGTAAGCAAGTTGCCAGCGACGTGCGACTCGCATCGCGTATATAAATTATCCTGTATACCTACGGTGACACATTATATCTTACAGCGTAATGTAGTCGCGCTACGGGACATTTAAACGATCGACGTCCCGACGTCCCGACGTCCCGACCCGATGATCCCAAACGCAATAAAGTGACGTGCTGATACGGATCAGCGCCGAGTCGTATTGAGCTTCAATCTCGAGTCCGCGCCACCGACGCTTCTTGCGCAGACCTAATATATATACCTATGGTACCTTAGCTCTCCCTCAGTAAAGAATGCACTGTCTTAGGCTGCGCGTGCCGTAAAATAGTGCCGGATGGTAAGATAGCGATTGCAGACGCACATATACTGGGCAAAGGTATTGCCGCTGCCCATCGAGCGCGGAAATGAGCGCGGAAATGAGCGCGAGAGCTTATTTTATTCGATTTTACGCGTTCGACACTCGAGGCTTCGTTGATATCAATTTGACAACAGAAATGAAAACCTTAGCGCTGTCACTCGCTGTTGCGACAGAAAAAAGCCTCTCCACTCGGAAAAATCTGCACTACTCTGGGAGCTTGCAATGCGTTCGACACTGAGATCACTGCATATTATAATTTTTCGCTCTGCCTGCGCAACCGAGATCATTGCGGCTGTCAAAGTGACAATTGATAAATTCCACGCGGACGATTGAAATATGTAGCCACAGCTGTTGTTGGCTTATCTGACCAAAATTCAGATACGTTAAGTAACGGAGACGTTCGAATAGATTCCAACTTTTTTTTCATTAAAACATATTAAAAATTAGAGCATCGTTCAATCTGTGACCTGTTTCATTAATTTTTCTACATATCAAGGCTATTGGAAAATTTAAATGTTTAAATATTTAATGGTACGAAGAAACTTGAAAACGATTATTTAAAAATTATGTCGAAAAATTGTCGAATCAGTATTGGCCGATAAGTTGATTTGAATTTTATGCATTTTTTAAGAGCATCGAGCTTCGATGTAATATTAATTGGATTATGGAATGGAAATGTAATTTGCAAACCATTGGGTAGGATTTCTATTTTATCGATAGCATACTTGTAGCCTCGGGTTTTCGAAAGCTATACGTTTCGATCATACTGGAAGACAAGAGCGACGTGAGGAGAGAAATTGAAAAAAAGGAGAATAAACGACGCAGTCGGAGAAGCGAGGGCTATGAAAATATTTAATGAAAATTCCAGCCGACGATGAAATAATTTGTCGATCGAATACAAAGAAGGATGTACGTATATATAGGTTGAAAGCGGCGCATATACATATCGCTGGCGAAGCTCGAAAAATATAATACAGCGCGAAGCTCGAGCTTGCTGTACGGCGATCAATAACGTAGGCGTCGCGCGCAAAGAGTGCTATATACACAGGCCGCGCTGATAGAGTAGTGAAAGTGGCGCGCGACTCACATACAGGCAAGTGTCATCGTGTAGACGAGGGGGCGCTTGCGCGTCCAGGCCAGCGGGTCGCCAGTCGCGAATCGCCATCGGGGGCTGCTGCTGAATTAAGCCAAATATATTATATAGCGCGCTGATCTCGTGCGTGCACTCAGCAGTAGTAGTACATAGGATCGAGCCCGCGACGGGCCATGGTCAAGCTCGGCGAGCTTTAATCCGACACGATCGCAGTCGCAGTGCTGCTGCTCGCCAAGCGCGTCCAGCATGAGTCTCGAGGCGAGCAGGCTACTCTTTGTCCTCGTTCAGCTGCTGCTGCTGCTAGCTGGGCTCGCGTCGGCCCAAGAGATCAACTTGGACATGGACAGCGGCATCGGCTCCAGTGGCGGCGGTAACGGTGGTGCCAGTGCGAACAGCAAGGAGCTGCAGGCCTGCGTCGAGGCGTTCGTCGTGCACCGCGACAAGATCATCAGGACGCAGGACTCGCGAGACATGGGCGCCAAGTACCTCACCGAGTTCGACGTGCAGTCGCGCTTCGAGTGCATGCGCTGGTGCTGCGAGACCGAGCACTGCGACGTCTTCATCTTCGAGGAGAAGGTGAATCATACCGTTACGCGCAATTTTATTTCGTTCGGGCTTCGCATCTCTATACCTAACGCGTCTTTGTGGGTGAATCGTGTTATTACGTTACACGTTGACGGCGCGTTGGCAGCTGCGCTACATTCTGTACGTACACGCTATATCCCTCCCTCGGTCGGTCGTCCGAGATCGATAAATTTGATAAATCGAAATATTTCACAATCTGCGCTTCGGTATATGGTATAGGGCGCGATCGGCGATTACGTTCCACGTGCGTCGAATACTCACGCGTGTTTACGCGCTTGCAGAGACCGGGAAGCTGCTACCTGTTCCATTGCGGACCACCGCACGATTTCAAGTGCAAGTTCACCGGCCACGCCAACTACAGCAGCGCCGTCCTGACCAACAGCAACTTGCAGAGCGACGCCCAGCTCGAGGAGCAGATCAGGCACACTCAGCAGGAGCACGAGCTCAAGTCCTTGAGGTACCCTTGTTTTTCATTCGCAGCTGCATTTTTTTCGACCGCAGCCGCCAAAATTCTCCGTTTCTAATTCGCTCGTTTCAGAAAACTCGAGAGTCCTCCGAGGCAGTACGGTGGTGGCTACGCACCGCTCGAGCCACCGGTCACGCCCTCGGCCACGCTTGCCACGACCCCGAGGACGACGTCGACGTCCACGACGAGCCTCGCACCGCTCAAAAGTGAGACGATCCGCTTTCTCAACTTTGACCATTTGAGAATGAATGTATATCTCTTTGACAGCGCCGAGCTGCAACAGAAATCAGTTCGAGTGCCGCTCCAACGACGACTGCATAGCCATTTACAACGTCTGCGACGGCATACCCCAGTGTCCCGACGCCTCGGACGAGGCCGCCGAGCTCGGCTGTCCGGCCGATCGCACGACTCTGCTCCCGGCCCAGCAGCAGCAGCGAGTCGCCACGCCGAAACCCTACGACGCTCCACTGCCGCCTCTGCTGCCCGATATGATTAGGTATCAGCAGATGATGCAACAACAGCAGCAGCAGCAGCAACAACAACAACAGCAACAGCATGGGCAGGTGCGTTAAAACCCACAAAGAATCTATTCCATTCAATCCAATAATATTTGTGATTGTTTGTAGCAATACCCAATGGCCTATCCAGCGAACCACGCCAATGCCAAGGCGGCCCTCGAAGCCTGGCAAATGTCCCCTGTCAACGCCAATCGGCCCGACGTCAATTACAACAATAATTTGCGTCCAGTTGTTGCGGATCCCATGCAGTCGCAACAGCAGCAGCAGCAGCAAATGCTCCCGCACTACAAACAAATGAGCTATCCTTGGAACGGAGCCGCTTACGGTGGACCCGCCTATTACGATCCAAATCAATCGGCGGCCATCGGGCGTAAAATCATCAACGGTAACGAACCTTACGAGCCTAACGATGGGGAGATGCATGATTATCCGCCTTCCGGTTTTCAACGTACGTCCTTGTTTATTATGTTTCGTTGGAATATGGTCCGCATTTTTGTTTCTTTTTATTCGGTTACTAAAATTACCTCACGTTTGTCATCGATACTTTTTTTTCCTATAATGAAATATCGACGAATAATCCGATAAAACTGTTCGTCCATCTTACAGAAGAGCAACGGCCTCACATATTCAACCACAAAGATCCAGAAACGCGTCTTGATGAATTAGAATCACCGAGGTAAATCATCGTTTCATCGACAAGCATTGAAAACTTCAATCGCTTGATTAAAAATCGATGTTGATCATTTCCAGTGGCATTTACAATCAAGATCCAAACAGGATATACGCCCCTTATTATCCCGGGGTGATGAATCGTCCTCAAGGAAACTGGCAGGACGTTAATCAAGGAGGCGCGATAGCTCCTCCAGCGACAACTGGGCCAAGGCTGCAACAAGTAGCCTTGGAACATCAAACTTCCCAAGAAGCAAAGCCGCATCAACAGCAGCAGTTGCCGGCCACGTCGTCGACACCCGAGCCCTGCAATGTAAGCAATTTTTCTATCCTACGACTCTAATTCAATTTGAATTCCCGATTATACTCGGACAAAGTCAAAACTTGTAAGGTATTTTTATTGAAGTGAAACTTCTTTATGCGCATTGAGTTTGAGAAGTAAGCACACGAAAAACGAACGCGAGCGATAATCGAAAATATAGTTTTTTTGATCATATCTTTGTGATATCTATGTACCTTCAGGTACCCCTGTAGTTTTCCCCCTTGTTCACTCATTCGCTCGCTGGCGCTGCATGCATGTTTGTAAGAATTGCTTGGTCTGACCGCAAAAACATAGCTCAATCGCACAAAAAAGTTTTTAAGTGCAATATTTACACTCTATGGATCTTAGGGCATTGTTTATCGGTACAAGTTACGACACCGCAGCGTGAACAACAAGAAAAGTTCACACGGACTGTCGCAAGTCATTCTTTATCGTATTATCTCTAGCGATAGCGATTTCGTGTAACAATATCCCAAAACAACTAAAAATCATTTAAAAAATTGAAGAGTATGCGTGAAAAAGTCCATCGGATTATTGAAGAAAACAGCTACGAATTTTTTCGTGCACCATATCCCTTAATCAAATGTTATGAAGGCTTACTTCTTCATCACAACAATCTCTGAGCCATTTTGAGACCTGAAAAATCGAAAAAAGCTCATAATAAACATCGAGTATTTTTTAGTATCTGGTGTTATTAAAAGGTTCTTATTTTTCATATCTTTCGCATAAATAAATTTAATTTTAATTGAATTCATTAATTTGCTTATATTTCAATTTTATTTTACTTTTACTTGCGAAAAATCATAAAGAAGTTTCACATCTTGTAGCTGTTCTTGTGCAAGTGTTTTTTTAAAAGTAGTACTTGTACGAGAGATATAGCATTATTATGAATAAGACCGCCCCTAGAAGCATCGGGTCAAATATCATCGACTTGGACTGGAATTTATCTTCCTTGGGGCTCTTGACGAAATTGCGCAGCACCTCGATCACGAGGTTCTTGGTCAGATCGGCGATGGAATTGAAGACGTCGGGCTTGTTGGCGATCTCGTGCGCGTGGCAGCTAATGTGATAGAGGCAGCTCTCCTTCAGGCTCGGCACGCCGTAGAGATCGGCCAGTCCGAGATACTCGACGGCGTTGTCCGAGTCGATGCTGCTGCACAAGTGCCTCTCGCAGATGTCCTTGAGGCGCGTCAGGGCGTACTTGTCGGCGGCGCCGAGCAGCTCCTTGGCGTGCCTGTCGAGTCGCTCGATCCTGCCCGTGTAAACGAAGCGCACGAGCTCGCGGAACACCTCCGAGCCGATGTCCTGGATGATCACCCGGTTCGTCACGTTCTCCTGCATGTCGCAGCTGAACATGGCGGCGAACACGGGGCTCGCGGCCGCCAGTATGTTCTTGTGCGCGTGAATCTCGCAGCCGTCCACGAGGAACTTGACGTCGCTGAAGCGCTCGCTGAACAGCAGCTGGTGCAGCTGGTCCTCGCGCCGAAAGCGGCTGATCTGAGCGACGCCGCAGAGCTGCAGGCCCCCTCCGCCGCCCCCGTCGCCGCCTCCCTTCCAGGCGCCGCTCGTCCGCGACTCCAAGCTCGTCGGCTCGGACTCGTTCACGCTGTCGCTCAGCAGCATCTCGCACAGTATCCGCAGCTTCTTCTTCGGCTCGAAGAGCTTCTCGTTGTCGCGACACTTCATCACGAATTTGCTCATGAACTTTTTCACTTGCCACTTGGTCAGCTCGTAGCTGGGTATCTTCTCCGCCTCGTACACGTTCACCTTCTCGTTCTTCTCGTTCAGAATGGAAAACAAGACTTGCTGGGCCTGCCGGTTACCCTCCAGCGTCAGTATCAAGCTGATGTTCATGAATTGGGGCTTCCTTTGCGGGCAGAGCTTTATTCGGCAGTAACCCTCGATGTTGGCCATCGAGTGGGCGAACCTCGGCGAGAAACTGACCTTTTTGCGCCATACCGATTTTGCGTCCGTCAGCACCCACTCGAAGGCGTGGTGTAGCCATTTTAATTCTCCGGTATCGCCCAACGATGCGGTGTACATGTTTTAATTTTTACTTGAAAAAAAAATATACATAAAACGAATGTATGGCCACAACGTCGCTTATTTGATAAGGTTAAGGCGTGCATTGAAACGATCGAATGAGAAATCGATATCCAGATCACAATATATATGTGAAATCGCACAATTTATTCAGAAAAAAGTGAAACTAGTATTGTATATTATGTTTCAGTCTGCTGAGAATAAAGATGACAATACATTGAAAGGCCAAAATACCAGTGAAAATAAATTGACCCGTTTAGAAACACAAAATGGTGAGTATGCAGCTAAGATGCCGATTTCTAAACACTACTTTCCGTGAATTAGTTAAAAAATTCTTAAAGTACACTGACATTATTGTATTTGGAAATAAAATTTGATTTTTTTTTTATAATAGACTACGAATTCAGATAGATTGGGACTTATAAAGTCGTTAGATTAGTACAACATTTACGCACTTTCTGAATTATCCTCATCTTTAACGATTGATTTTTCGACGTGTTTTCAACATTAAAAAGAGGAAATTGTTCTGGTTTACTAAGCAAATCTTTTTTTTCACAGTAACAAAGACTTCTGCCGCGGATATGAACAATGCGCCGAAGAAAAACAGCGAGGTCAACAAACTGTTATCTGAGAAAGCGACCAAGACGGACATTCACAAAGGTATGTAGATGCCACTAATAGCCGTGCGCTAATGCGGATAAGTCCGGCGAATTATCGAGGTAAATTCGTAATTGACTTTTAAGCTCACGAGGCGGAACTGCGCACCATGGCGGGCGCCCACGATCAGGAGCGCAAAAGCCTGGTCATGGCCGAGCACATCAGGCGTCACGGGGCCAAGCTCGACGAGATGGAGATGTCGCGGCCGAAGGGAGCGGTCATCTCGCTGGCGCTGGGCCTCACCGTGACGGCCTTCATGGCCGTGCTGATCGCCTGCAGACTGCGGGTCGTCAAGCGCCGAGGTCGCGGACGGGGCGGTGAATTCTCTCACGACGCCGACTATCTCGTCAATGGCATGTACTTGTAAAAGCAGTCAGCCTCGATTATCTGGAGACAAGTGCTTGATTATAATTTAGGACACATGGATCGCTAAATAATGACATTTTTCTATGTAAATAGAACACGAAACGTTTACATGTATCTACATACACGTTATTATAATACATTTTATCATTTCGCATCACACTCACGTGTGTCGATTTTTCTAAAAGCGCTTCGTGCGTAAGTTAATGACTATGACGATCTCAAGTTTAACATCTTTATGATTTTATTTTTTGCCTTCATTATAAAATCAACTTCATTATATTCCAAAGTGCCATAGGTCTAATTAAAATGTAAAAAATAATTAACTTATAGTTACTCTGTGAAAATTTCTATACAAGTATCGAGTCCTGAATGTGCATAAGTAACAAGATTTCACTTCAACGATGACTATACATTTCGTATTTTAATTAGAGACGAATAAAGAGTTTAGTTTTTATATCTAATTAACATGTTGTTGTCCTTTGTCGTCGTAAATAATAAATGTGATTTATTTTAGGAGAAAAGGAAAATATATTAACTTAAAAAATAAGGAAAATTTAAAAGAAAAGTTTTTAAAACATTATTCTACAAAAAAATATCGTCTTGGACAATGATCAATACATAGTTTTTTTTCGTGACATCCTACACGTTTAAATCAAAATTATTTTTTCAGCATAAAAAAACAAAATTAAAAGTTTCTTTCGCCATTTTTTCTTAAAAACGATAATGATATAATTAAATTATTTTCTAAACTACGAAATAATTGACCAATATTTTAGGAATAATTTATCTCAAATTATTATTTAAAAACAGATTTAAGATAGAAATTAAAACGAAATTGTTACTATGAAAATGAGTGACGACATCTGTACGAATTGAACAAAGTTGAAAGAAAGAAAAATACAAGAGATTCAGGAATTTTTATATTTTTTTTTGTTCAATTGCAAAATGACTCATCAACATCCAAAACTAATTTGAAGAGGATAATAACGTAAAGAATTTTAAAAATCGAAATAGTTTCTGAGAAAAGAAATTAATGACTAAATTACGTTTACATTAACGTTGATAGTGATTAAATATATGGAAAAAATTCTAAAACATAATATGCATTTATACAAAAATACGACTGATTTATTGTTGAAGGCTCAACCAATTTTTTGCGATTGAGGAGATAAAGCTGCAAAAATCTTGAATATTATAAATATAGTTAGTTTAAATGAATAGCTTTTCGAAATGATGAATGAGTCTACTTTTGTATTTTTTAGTATAGTCAGTAAAATAAATGAAAATTGAATAATTGTAAGTTTGCCCAAGATTAAAATCGCATACTTTACATTATAAAATACACATTTCCAGAATATTATTGATTTTATAATTATTCCAATTGATTAGTTCTAAATTTGCAGTACTTATAACATTGCAAATGTATTTGCGAATTTAAAACTTTAAGGAGACGTCGAAGGTCCAAAATGTAAAAAAATCAATTTTTATTTCACTAGTTTATTTCCAGGACGTTTTGATGCTTATTACAATCTCATTTTTTGAGTGCAATTATTGTGCCCGTCGAGATTTTTTGGTGTTTGTTAAAGGAACAATAGTAGACAACAATGGATCGTAAAAAAATTGAAACATTTTTTTATGTACTATATTAAAAAACTATATAAATCAAGTTTCTCAAGATACCTTTTAATTCCATAGAAAATTAAAAACATTTTAATTGGACTTGACTTTTGACCCATTGACTTTTGACGTCATATTAAAGCAATAAAAAATTTAATTAATTTATCTAAATGAATTTAATAAAATGAATTGAAATAATTATGTAAAATGAATCTTTTCACGTGTTCTGTTAACAAAAATTATCGTCGTTTGCATGTAAAGATATATTTTAATACTTCCGTTCAATTAGTGTATGTACATAGAAATCACGTTGCTGTAAATTGACTCATGTTTTTAAAAGGTTCAAAGGAGATAAAAATTATAATATTGTTTATAAAATTCATGCTAATGAAGTTTTATTAGTCATTTTCAAAGCCTTACTAATACATTATTGGTGAACAAAAAATTACGATGCGACTGGTAAGATATATAATTTAAAGAATAGAAATTACTTAAATTTTTGGTTACCCCTGATTTATTTGATGATACTTATTAAAATTAGTAATATATGTTTTGAGGTATTCAGATTGTTTGATTGAGGGACATAAATAATATTCATGCACAACAAACTAAAAATACAAGAGTACTGTGAAGTATAAGAAGCCCCCCTCACGTCCACAGAAGTTTGACTTCACCAAATAGAATTGATCTTTTTGATGAGTAATTCGAAACAATTTCATGAAGCTAAGATATTATTCATTCATTATTGCATTATTATTATTGATCGAGACTTTTTAAGAATGGATTAAGATTAAGAACTGATTATTTTGACACATCGATCTTTTTACTTTGCCAATATCTTTTTCACTATATTTATACGAATTAAGCCGTCCTAATATCATCACTCAGTCAATAAATATTGAAGTTCAACATTGTTTCCGATTACTTGAGCAGTGAACTTTACACAATGAGAGACGTTTCGATACTATTACTGCTTATTGCATGTTTATTTATCGAGGAAAAACATGCTCTAGGTAAAAAGCGAGTTTTATTGTATATTTTATTTAAAAAATGAATAAATTTAAACCTACATAAACGTAATAATGACGAATAGCATTGAATGGTGTTCCTCGTCGCAATTCAATAAGCAAAGCTAGTTGTGACTCTGGCGATGAGCACACCCGGATCGTCGATGGCAAAGAAGCCCCGGACGGTGCTTTTCCTTACATGGTCTCGCTAAGGAAAGATCTGAAGCACAGATGTGGTGGATCCATCATTGCGAATCGTTGGATTCTCACTGCTGCTCACTGCATAAAAGAGTAAAAGAGACTTCATTGTTATTTATAAAAAATATTATAGACCTATATAGTTTTCCGGTGAAATTATAAAAATAACGCTTATTTTTATTTCATTTATATAAAGTTTGAAAGATGACGAAATTTTGGTGGTAGCTGGATCGAATCAACTTGATTCTGGTGGCCAAGCTTATCAATCAGTAAAACTCATTGCTCATCCAAAGTTCAGTATGCAACTAGGAGTTAAGAATGATGTCGGTCTTATTTTGGTGAACGAAACAATCAAATTGAGCGATAAAGTCAAACCGATTGGTTTACCGGATAGTGACATAGATGAAAATAACTATCCTGCAGTTATTTCTGGCTGGGGGAGACTCAGGGTAAGTTTTGAAAAATTATTTATTACATCCTGCCATTGTATATTTTATAATTAATTTTATAGGCAAACGGAGAAGTCCCAAACAATTTGCAATACATGACGACCTGCCTTCTTTCTACAAGTTCTTGCTGGTGGAAAATACCTTTCCTTGGCAAGGGAAATATTTGCACCTTCACAAAACGAGGCCAGGGAAACTGCAATGTACGATAAAATATTCCTTTTTTTATTGCCGCATCGACAATTATATTAACGTTAAATTTTTTCAGGGTGACTCTGGCAGTCCTTTGGTTTCCGACGACGTACAGGTGGGCATCGTGTCATTCGTAATCATGACCTGTGCAATGGGATTCCCGGATGTATACACAAGGGTTTGGACGTATCGAGATTGGATTGAGGAGCAAATGGTACAATACAATTCGTACAGTGTTGGCAACATATAATTTGAGTAAAGTTATCAACATGATAAGTGATTGATATCTTCTTTGAGGTGTAATATTTTCATTCGGAGGAAAAATTAAATAAAAATTTCACTTTTCGAGCTCCTTTAAATCAATTAAGTCATTAATATTAAATGACATATAATGTATATAATTTAACTTGAAAGCAATTCTAATTTGTTGAAACATTCATTGAATGAACCACAAACTAATTATAAGATAAGATCGATAAGATAGTGCAGTAAACTACTATGAAAAAAGGACATTACGAAAAAAATAATCGGGGTAAAGACTCTTTCACGAGGACAGATAATTTACTTATAAAATTTGATCATTTTAAGAACCGCTAAGTTGTCCGAGAGTTTTGAGCCTTCGACAAATTATGTTTCAAGATCCGTAATTTTGTCCGAGTGCCGCGTGAATCTCCAGCGTGACGTCAATCGGTTTTCGTAAGCGAGACGCGTATACGGCTTATAATACTGTGATTCTGCGATTGATACATCATCGCAACAGACATTGGCGAGAAAAACCAGATTTTGCTGAGCTGCAGCCGTGACCAAAGCAAAATTCTCCGATTTACACGCGCCAAACTTGACTAGGAAGATTTTATTCACGTTAGACAAAATTGTAAGTTATATTTTTTAATGGACCGATTAATGGACACCTCCCGATTACGTAAAACTCAGGTGACTGGTGTAATGCAAAGAGACCCACAGGCTTCGGCGATTTCGAATCGGAGCGGAGAATCGAGACTATGCGTTCTTGCGCAGAAATATCTCTCTTCGGGATTCGAACGAATTTCACCTTGAAAAATGAATTTTCAAAAGTCGCGAAGCGCGTGTTTTGTTGTGTCGAAAACAATCGGATTCTGAGTAACTTTTAAAACGTCAGTTATCATTAGTGTACGCATTGTAGGTTAAGTATATGGCGCACAGTACAAGTTATACGAACTTACCATTAAAAACACACGTGTGCGGGGTGCCGCGAAATACGCTTGGTATAAAGACTGAAAAAAGTGCGAATGACAACTAATTAATTTTCGTTTAATCAAACATGCAAAAAATATATCGATCAGTAAATCTTACTAAAATTTCCTTCGGTTTATCTCAGTGATTTTTTATTTTTTTCATTCTTAAATGGATCCAATCATCTAGTATGCCAAAAATTCGAATATTTTAGTGCCTGTTCGATTTAAAGTAGGAAAAGTAAATTAAAATACGATTCGATTCTCAAACAAATAAGATCTCATCATTTTTTCTCATTTTTTCTTTTATAAAGCCCAAGAAATATGACCTCGACGTGGGAAGAATTTTATGCAAAAACTCCGAAACCAGCGGATCTCGAAGAGAACAAAGTGCTCCTGAAAAACTTTATCGACCGATTCTCGAATACAAATAAAAAAGTTGTTGTAATTACTGTAAGTTGATTATTTAACGATACTTATTGCACTTGAATAAATATATTAAATATAATCGTGAGTTTTTGCAAAACTAGAGCGGAGGAACGACGGTTCCCATCGAGCACAACACGGTACGATTTGTCGATAATTTTAGCGCAGGAAATCGTGGTGCCATTTCTGCAGAATATTTTCTTGAGCAAGACTATGCAGTCATATTCATGTACAGGTTGGTTCTCGTCCTACCACAAATGGCAGATTCGCGTTGAGAATATTTTTTAAGTCTTATGCTACGAAACTTGCACCTATAGGTTGAAGTCTTTGGAGCCTTTCTCGCGTCATTTTATGGGAAACAAATTTTTAGACATGTTGGAATTGACGAGTGAGGACTCGACAGATTCAGTGAAAGGTATTTAAATTTAAAAAGTAATGCTATCGTTAAGAAAAGAGAAAGAAATAGAGGGAATTGCGGTGCGAGTTTTAATTTGAAAAATTACGCAGTTACACCGGAGCACTCAAACAAAGTGGCAAACATACTGAAGAATTACAAAAAAACAAAAGAGCGACTGCTTCAGTTGACTTTCACGACTCTTTCGGATTATCTGTGGCTACTGCGAAGCGTTTGCCAGGCCATAAGCGGCCTCGAGGACAGGGCCATCGTCTACTTGGCAGCCGCAGTGTCGGACTTTTACATACCACCGAATGAAATGGTAAGTAGGAAGGAGAATGATGAAAATAAAGTTGATTACACCAATCGATGTTGACAAACAGTCGGAGCACAAAATACCATCCACCGAGGCTCCGTCGATTCACTTGAGACTAGTGCCTAAAGTATTAAAGCCGCTGGTCAATCTCTGGATACCAAAATCCTTCGTGGTTTCGTTCAAGCTCGAAACGGACGAGAGAGTGCTTATAAGCAAAGCCAGAAAAGCCCTGGAAAATTACAGTCACAGCGTAATGACACCAACGATTTGTTTTTAAAACTTTTTTTTTCAATTTAAATATATAATCATTAAAGACCGATAATGCTTTTTTCTCCAGCTGGTCATTGCCAATATTCTACAGAGTCGTCGACAACAGGTAGTTTTCGTAACGAAGGATAGCGATAACACGCTCAGACTGACGGACGAAGAGTTGAAAAATGGAGAGGAGATCGAAAGGTTAATTGTAGAAAAGCTCGTGGTAAAACACGTAGAATGGATGGAAAAGGCCCACTAATTGTTCATTGTTGCATGGGAATTATTTTACACGCGTATCTTTTACAATTACGCGTCGACGAACAAAAATATTGTTGAGTATTTTCTTATAATGTGTATCAGTGGTTTTGATGGGAAAATAAATTTTATATCTTTTAGGAAAATATTTGTTTTTATTCCGTCGTCGAAAAAAATACCCCCCGCCGTTACATCCCAAATAATGAACAAATTAAACGTCATGGAAAGAGAGCTTTCGTGCGTTTAAAAAGATTTTAACGAAAAAACGTGGATTTATTTACCTACCGATTTTCCAATATTTCAATTCCACCAAATCACTTTCATATCTGATCACAGATATATTTTTATTATTTGTTCCTAGACTTAAATTTATTGATATCATTTGAACTTCCTTTACTATCAATCTTGATTCCTGCTCTGTTCTTATTTTTCGTTAATTACAAAAGTAAAAGCTCACATTAAACTTCGTTGATTCATAAGTCTGCCTGACTGCGATTTTATTATCCCTCAAAATGTTATCACTATACTTCATACCTTTTTTCTTCACTCACTCATAATATCCATGAATTTATGATCACAAACAATATGATGACATGTTAATTTAATGCATCATATTGTAAATATTATTAATGAAATCCTCTCCAACTCAATTCACGAAAAAAAAACTCTTATGGTGAATATACCAATCATTGGCCACTTTTTATTTTAATATTACGAAGTTTATCATTTTTTTTTTCAAAATCTCTTTGAGAATTTAAACATAGCTTCAAGTGCAATCATCAATTTTTTATTATCAAAATAAAAGATATAAATATTTGTCGCAAAAGCATCGCCTCTTAACCGAATGGGTACTCCTACTTGGAAAAATTGTCAATAAAAAGAATACAACTGGATTTTCACGAAAACTTTTTACAATTGTGCGCTGCTCTAGCTGTAACACGAATTGGCTGTAGATTGTTGACTGTAGTATATCAATGCGGCTAAACCGCTTGAAAGTTTGAGACGCTGGGATAAGATGTGTATTTTCTAAAATATATGTAGCTTGCAAGATTAGACTGAAGTGTGACGACTGCGCACAGGCCACACAGTCCACGGTTCCACCGTACGCAAGAAAATTGAACTTTGGAGTCTGCTGTAATCTGTAATTCTGCTCAAGCCACATATATCGTGAACCGCTCAGCACGCCGTTGCAGTAACAAAAATTCGCAACTCCGCAATTTCTATTCGTTTATAGTGGAGTAATAAGCCACTGACGCTTCAACCCGACGGCTGCACCGAGATCTGCAGAGCATCGTCAACGCATTTGGAGAGCGACCATGGCAACTTTATTGCGCTCACTACGTCACGTGCGGGCCTACAACCGGGCCGGCTCGACGCTCGCTAGGTTAACCCGAGTCGCCAATCATACATCCCTCACTGGAAGCGATGTCAATGTTAGCAGAATCGCCCAATACCTCGCTTGCAATACGTTTGACAACAGGTAAATCAGGCCTACAGGGACTCGTAACTTCGATGATTCGTGCTCTGTCTTTTTGATGTACCTTCCCATTGATGCTTCATATTTTTTTATCCATAGGAATTATGTAACCAAAGTAGCAACAGCACCATCAACTCAATCAACCAATACTCAGTACCAAGTTGATAGATTGCTGAGGGATGCTGATTTTAGAATCAAAAGATATGGTGCATTACGTAAATCTGATTTTGATGAAATGATGAGGGCTATTACAGAAGCTGGTATATAAATGACTAACTGATTAAACATTTTTTTTTTAATTGTACCTAAAGTCATGCATGTGATTTATACTAGGTTCGCTGACTACTACCCAAGCTTTGCATTTAATCAGATGTTGCGGAAACTTTTTAGAGGCTGAAAACTTGAAAGTTCGCAGATCTATTGCCCAAAATATATGGGAAATCATCAAAGATTATAGTAAGTCGTTAGATTGCTATTTCATTATTATATAAAATGCATAATCATAATTTATTTATATTTTCAGAAATCGCATTGGATATTTCTCATTATAATGCATTACTTCTAGTCAATCTTGAAAACGAACAAGATTTTTCTCCTGCTGATTTCTTAGTAGAATTGAAAAATCAAGGGATTGAGCCAAATCGAGTGACTTTCCAAAGACTTATAGAATATTATTGCAATAAAGGAGATATTGCTGGTGCTACTAAAATTTTAGAGCACATGAGTCAAGAGGGCACACCCATAAATGAAAACATCTTCAATTCTCTTGTCAAAGGACATACTATTGCAGGGTATGTTTTATAATTACAACAATTGAAAAATTGTAATAATTGTTCTAATGAAATATTTTATGTTTAGTGATGTTCCCAATGCTCTAAAAGTAGTGAACATCATGACCCAAGCTGGAATTGAGCCTTCTTCAAGGACATACTCAGCAGTATTGTGT
The DNA here is from genome assembly GCF_000599845.2 of Trichogramma pretiosum. Classification (NCBI taxonomy): domain Eukaryota; kingdom Metazoa; phylum Arthropoda; class Insecta; order Hymenoptera; family Trichogrammatidae; genus Trichogramma; species Trichogramma pretiosum. The sequence continues at coordinate 521,626 of NW_019641687.1, forward strand.
GCTCATGCGACAGTAGGAGATGTTGAGGCAATTCAAGCAACTTTGAAAGAATGTCATCAAAAAGATATCTTATTTTCTGATAAAGATATTTTAGATGTTATTTATACACTTGCAGTTAGTGGACATTCTCAATTTATAGATGAGGTATGTGTGAAACTGTAGTAAAAATATTAATGATTGATTTCTTAAAATTAATAAACTGTTACTTTCTTACCTAATTTAGTTGAAAAATCTTTTTATAAAAGGAGCTAATTTCAATAAAGATATCAAAACTTATGCCAACAAATTAGTTGAAAATAATCAGTTGGAAATAGCTTATGGTTTGCTTAAAAACATGTCAAAATTAGATGATCAAATGAATGACAGAGATGGAATATTCTTTATTAGAAAGCTAATCAATTGTGACATTGTAAGTTAATCTTGTTTTAATCTAGTAATAACTGTAAAAGATTTTATTTTTCAATTTTTGTATTTCAGGATCCAAAAACTGTTGCACATTATTGCAAGTTGATGAAAATTGAAAATTACAATCCAAATGCATTTGAAAAAGCTTTGTTACAATCATTGAAATCAAATAAGTATCAATATGCTTTTCCACTAATGAAAGCTATGAAAGAAAATGATGTACCTGTTAGAGAGCATTATTTCTATCCATTAATGGTTTCGTATGGTCATGCTAATAACTTGAAAGGTACAATTGAGTTTTATTCAAAAAAATGTATTTATAATGTATTCATGATAATGAAAAATTTTCATTTCAGGCATATTGACTACAATAAAATCAATGACAAATGACTTTGATGTGACACCATCAGTTCTAACCATTAAAGACTATGTTTTACCTTACATGATGGGAGATTCTGTGACAAATGCCAAGATGTTAATGGATAATAATGTTCCATTTGGTATTATTGCTAATGCTATAGTAAACCACCTTATATCGTCTATGAAACTAGTGGATGCTCTTAAATTCAGTGAGTGTTAAGATGAATATATTTACAGATAAAAAAATATATGTTTTAATAAACTTAATTCACACTTTAATATTCTAGCAACGAGTTCAAATCTTACATACAGGTCCAGATTACTCAAAAGATCTTTAGTCAATGCAATGCAGAATACAACAGATGTAGCCACAATAAGTGAAATTATTCATCTTCAATATGCACGATTGTACTACTCTGAAAATGACAGTAGCAACGAGGAAGGAGCTGAAGATCTTTTGACGGCTAAACAGTTTGCAGGCAGCTTTCTATATACAGTGATTAAAACGCTACCACCGCATGGAACTAAAATTATTGACGAAGTAAACTGCTATTTACCATTATAAATCGGTATTTTCAACTAAATGTGTTTATTTGTTATTGCAGCTCATCAAAAAGTTTTTAGAGAAAGGAATAAGTATTGAACAAGAATCCTGTGATAATATAAAATTGATGATGGGATCCAAATTGAAACCAGAAGTAAGCGATATGTTAGACAAGCTAATTTCAGAAGATTTAAAACCAGCACAAGTTGATAAATTTGCTGGTGAATTCAGAGGAAGCGTAAGTTTTCTGTTGTCAAATTATTTTGTTACTAACAATTCATTTCTAATTTTTTGAACACTTATAATTATTAGTCTCAAATGTACCAAAATCAAAACATTGAAAAGTTGGAGCAAAAGGCTGAATCATCTTTGGAGTTTAAACTTTTACTCGTCCAAGAATATGCAAAAATGCGTAACATAGAGGCGGTAAATAAACTTTTGAAGGTAAATGTCTTTTTAATGAATTGCTATTTTACCCTAAATTGTAAACCAAATTTTGAAAATAAAAATTTTTGTTCAGGAATTAGAACAACAAAATCCAACTTACACAAATGGTTTTTGTGCATCTTTAATTGATTACTTTTCCAAAATTGACGATGTCGACAACGCGGATGAATGGTTCAGACGATTCAAAGCTCTTAATCCAGAAGCTAAATTAGACAGAACAAAGCTTATAAATTATGCAGAAGCACTTATTCAAAAAGGACGCCCAGAGGGTAAGCAAAAATAAAAATTTTATGGTTTGATTCATTTATGCAAGCATTAACTTTCATTGAATCATAATTATTTTACAGATGCTATTAAGATTCTCGATGAACCTGTAAACGATCCTGAAGTTGATCGAAGTCTCAAATCAGAAAAATTACTCGGTAACGTACTCAAATGTTGTCCTCAGCTCACAAAAACGGTGTTTGACAAACTGGTGGAAAATGGTTTTATAAAAAAGCCGAGCATAGTGCATCTTCAAGCAATTGTTAAATCGCACTTGGAACAGTAAATAATCTAACAGTTTTTCATCGCACAATTTTTTTCTTCTCATATAATATAATTTATTTATTTTTTAAGCGGTGACATGGATGGTGCACTTGAAAAATTCAAATGGGCTTGTGATACATATCAAATGACTCCTCTTCGTAACGTTATTATGATGGCATTAATCGAAAAAGAAGACGCCCAACGTCTGCAACAAATAGTTGATTATTGCACCAAAATTTACGGTGAAGTAAACTCGCTATTGGATTTATCTGTAGCATTCTTTGAAAGTAATAAGCCTCGGCAAGCTAGAAAAATATTAGAGGTAATTATAATTGCTTGATAATTTATTTGTCCTCTTGACAGTTATATACTGATTAATAAATATTTTTCGTTTACAATATTTATAGACCCCAGGACTACGTCTGCGTCGTGAAAAAATTATGAACATAGTAGACCGATTTGCCATCCGCAATGAAGTTGAGAAACTTGAAAATTTTATTCAATTGCTTTGGGGTATTTACTTAGATATTGATCCTATTTACTGTAAATTACTCCAAACTTATGGTTAGTACAATCTTTAATATTGAGAATTACAATAAATACATTATTATCAATTTATTATTCTTTAATTAGAAAAAAAAGGCGATTGGCAAAGAGGTTTGGCGTTGTGGACCCAAATGCAGGAAGACAATGTACAACCGTCACCCGAATTTCTCAAAACTTTAGATCAATTACTGAGATCTCACGATCAAAATCCTCCATTCAATATTGTCTCACCACATGATGAAAATGTTGATGACAAAGCAAAAAAATTTACTCAGCATCTTATTGAACGAGATTTTGAAAATGCTAAATCTATTTTGTCAACGTAAGTGAAATCAAACAAAATGTGTACTATAATGAAAAATGATGATTTACTTTATAAAAATACTAAACTTTTCTCACAATTATTTGCTATCAAAGCTTGGAAGAAATTAATAAATGATTATTTTTCAGAATGAATCGAGAGGCTAAAGTAAGGTACACATTACATTTAGTTGAAGCATTAGCAGCTGAGGATCATATGAATGAAGCATTAAATTACTTACACAAGTTATTATCTGGAGTGAGTGAAATTAATTCAACTTTTCACACTACAGTATCACATGTCTTAACAAAATTAGCAGAAGCTAATGATTTTTCAAACATTGCACAAACGGTCCGGTTGTTTAATCAAGCTGTGAAGAAGGTAAACTTTTGTTTTCATCGCGTTTTTTTAACCATTCATCAACATCAATACAAACTTTTTTTTTCAGAATCCCAATAATAGGACTTTCAGTTTTAGTCAACTTATTGGTAAATTTTATTTAGATAATAGAAAGTACGCAGACTTCGTCAAAAATTTGGATAGCTTACTTGATTCAAATGTACCAACAACACTAATTAATTCACTAATACATATATCTACGGCTTGTGATGCATTAAAAGATCAGCCTGAGATAGAAGAAGAATGTAAGATATAAACTTTAGCATCTTACCTACTGGTATTTTTAGTGGGATACTCATGAGATATAATTTAATTTTCTAGATAAAAAATTTGCTTATAAAGCTGTGAAAAAAAATGTATATGCGCCAATAAATGCTTTGTGGATTCACAAATTTACAATTGAACATCCTGAAGCAGAACAGATTTGGAATGAAACATTACAAAATTCAACAAGATTTTCTACTCTGAGTGCTGCTATTACATTAAAGAAAAATGATGCCTTTGACAAGTATCCTGCTTTAGCTGAAAAAATAGTGCAATCAAACATGCTCTCTGTAACTGACAGGCGAAAATCTTTTGCTATGATGTTCAAGTTTTTATTAGATTCTGGTAATTCAAACACGATTAATTTCATTTTATACATTACAACACACATTGTAATTTTTGATTGTAAAATTTTCCAGATGCCTCTAATAAGTATGAAATTGCTTATGAATTAGTTCGTCAAGCATTGAAAATTATTCCTTATCATAGATTAAATCAAAACGTTCTCCAAACAATTGAAGAAAACTTGCAGCAAGGTCTATCATTACAGTCTTTGAGGGAAGATATGCATAAGTAAGATTATTTTTAAATAATTTTCTAAAAGTACAGTTATTGTTATTTTAAATTAAATATTTTTTAGACTGCAAGAGAAAGCTGCATAAAGAACTAAAAAAGATTTTGTCAAGAACATATTATAAACCTTTTTTTTGGTATCAGAAAATTTAGAACTAATTTTGTACAATTTTCATGTATTATTATGATAATATATGATACACATGTTCTTAGATAATGTTGAAAGTGAAACAGTTGTTTCTACTCCTCATTTTATTGCAATAACTGTAATAACACCTTACAGTTTTTTCAATTACAATTCTACTTGGAACAAGAGAGGAATGTAATTCATAAATTGATGTATGTATAAATTTTAATATATGAATCGATCAAGTTTTATACTGCAGGAGTGGTTATCCTTAATTTAATGATTTGTTAATTTGGAATTATCCTTACATCTTATGTGAACTTCTGTTTTTTACATCAAAGGAATGTATAAATCTATAATTTACAATCTAGTTGAAGTTTGACCATATATTCTGATTGATCATTTGTTTGACAAAAATTTTGTAGAATATTATGTAATATAGAAATGAATAATAATAAATTGTTAATTGAAAATCCATAGTTTTTTTTAATAAAATATTCATTCTCAGTTTCTTATATATACATGTATTATGGAAAAGGCAAAGAATACAAGAAATTCTAGGAAACAGTAACTATTACACTAATTCTCAACCTCATCATAAAAGTGGCACATTTTATAAGAATTAAATGTCATGAGTATAAAATAAGGTAAGTTCAAATTTTAAAAGGTTTTTGGCAGCTTTTAACTGTGTAAGAGCTAAGGTCGACAGCATTATTATATGCTCATATATAATTGAAACTAAAAACAGTACACTGACAAACATTTAAATAAATTGCATGCTTTTGTGGTACATTACAAAAATTCATCACACCAATCCAATAAACATTGAAAACAGTCATTAGATTGTTTTGTGTTTGCTTGACATGTATCTTTCATCCATTCCTGAAAAAGTTCTCTGTCTTTTTTCAAGACTAAAAATTGACCAAGTACCACATACGCCTAGAAAAAAAACATTGTTAATTTTTTCTGCAGTATGAATTTAAGCAGATGAATTACTCTATACATTGAACAAAAATACCAACCTTATCAAAACCGGCTGACTCAAGTCTTTTACCAAGAACTTCACCAACACCTGCTAAATCAGTAACAGGCTTTTCTCCCATAGGCTCAGCCACGAAATTTTTATGTTTTTGTGATGTGCTTGACATTGTGTCTAGAAATAGAATAGGCCTGTATAAGTATAAGCTAAGCACAATTATTGAGTCACGAAAAAATGAAAATTTGCACAAAATAACCAATACGTGTAAGTACACTTTAAAAAATTGAAAGGTTTAAACACTGTAATACATAAAATATAAGGCTACAATAGCTGAATTATAACGGTTATTTTCAATAGCAGCTTTGAAAACTTCTGCGTTTCTATATCAAAATTCGTTTTGGCGCTCACCTTTTCAATTTTGTTTTTCTTCGGTAGTAACAAATTTACACAACGAGTAGTAACGTCCACGCTTGCACTAGTAGGAGTCAGTTTTATTTATGAGATTTTTAAAAATTTGTTATTGTTAAAAATACTGACTAACCGAATGAGTCAAACAATTTATGTTGAGTACACGGTGATTCGGCAACGCCACAACACACATACAAGTGGTGTATAAAAGTAGTGGTTATCGATGTTGCGCGCGCAATATTTTGTGTATTGTCAACTGTCGTGGCCCGGCTTATGGCTGTTTTTGAATCTGTTTATGAGTTTGGTTTCGATTGACTAATGATGTTGCGCAAGCTGCAGACAGGTGAGGCCACGTAAGTAGAAATTTCAAATCGGAGTTCAATTTTTCATGGGTACGAAAAAACATTTCACTTGCTAAGGAGATTTGTGTTAGTAAAAACAACATAAGTATGGTTTTTTCTCGAGATAATTTGGATCTTAATAAAAATATATATTAAAATTTAAACTTTTTCATATTGGATCAATTCCTGTAAATTTTAAGAACAGTTTCTTTTATTAATTTAAATTAATGAAGATTGTATCAAAATATAAATTCAAAATCGTATTTAAATAAAAAAAAAATAAATAAAATTAGTGCTCCAAATTTTTCCAAAAGACTATAATTTAATATCGTAATAAATGAATAAATAATTTTATCAACGCGTTAAATTGTCACCAAAAATGCGCGATGTTCGTAATGTTCGCGCTCGTGATATATTGTGCGTAAAATGCTGCAGACATAATGCCATTCACACGAATGGCTAGAGCAGAACTTGAAAGCTATTTGCCAGTGAATTGACACTAGGTGAGACTTCTCCATTTTCAAAAATTTATTTACGAATGCAAGTTGAGCATCGAGTAGATGTGACTTTACAAAAGTTATGCTTTTTGAAGGGAATAGTCATGTTCTCTTCTTTGCTTAATATTAAAATTACTTTTAAAATTCACGTTGAAAAATTGAAACACTTTACAGAGGAAATTAATATGATCCTCGCACTCAATTTTATTGCCGACTGAAATTTTCATCCTCAAACAAAAATTTGAATAGGGCTTTTTCACAGTCGTAACTATTGGTCACTTTACGATTTGTCTGGAGGTAAAATATGCAAGGTGTTGCGGATTAAGTAAATGAGAGACCTAGTTTGTTTTGCCTCCAGGAAAATCGTAAAGTGACCAATAGTGACGACTGTGAAAAAGGCCAATAAAGTCCGCTTTCTGCTCGTGAATTTTGAGTTCTGCCGCGTGCGCTGCCCTGTGCGCCGTGCGGTTGCGCAAGTGACTTCATGTTCTGTTGGAGATTGAGTTAGGCTATAAACGCAACCGCACAGGGCAGCGCACGCGGTAGGACTCAAAATTCACGAGCAGAAAGCCGGTGTCGAACTCCAAGTGTCAATTTGAAAGTATATACATTTACAACCATGTCGTTAGTGGAGAAACGCGACAATTTAATCCACGTGCCGTGGTTTTCTGTGTAAGTACATAAATAAATACTTTGTGTACATTGACAACTCGAGATAATAATGATCATTATCTCAATCATCAAATCATGAACTAGAATTATTACTACATTTGTGTTTAAAACTATGTACTGTCAATTTTTTTTCAAATAAGTCTAATTTTTTGTAAAGTTGTACTTAACTGAGTTATTGATCTAAACGTTTGTGCATCATATCTTCATTTTCAATTAAGAAAATATTTATTTATCAAACGGTATATTTTTTTCAGAGAAGAATGGCTGCAAGTCTACAAAAACATCTATTCTGGCGATTCCAGTTGCCAGAAAGAGGCATACGAAATGCTTCTAGTTTGGAAAGCAAGGTTAGTATTTATTTAATTATATCTTTTTTATCATTTTAATTATTGAACAATTTTTATTACATCTTCTGCAGAATGTCAATCTTACCTATTGGTGTAGAATGTACACTAGGTCTTTTGCAAGCAAGTCTGAGGGATCAAGAATGGACTCCACAAATATACAGTGGCCAAAAACCATTGACTTACGAAAAAGATTTACAAAGTATATATTCTATGGCCATAATGAAATTTCTAAATCACATGCCAATAGTTCATCATGATAAGCAAACTTCTTTATTTGATATTGCAAAGAATTTTAATATTCCTGATTGGATTGTTAATTTGAGACATGACACAGCTCATGGTTCTGAATTACCTTCTATTGATGTTATGAGGATCGTTTCTAATAAACTTCTTGCTTGGGTTCACGTAAGTTATTATAATAATTTATGTATTTTGTATTTTGCATTTTGTGCTTACTTTAAAGAATTATTTTTAGGAAGAATATTGGGCAGCCGAAGCTAGACATTTACAAGTACATGAGCTAGATGATATTGAGAAAATTATTTCAGAAGAAGAAGGAAATTTAAATAAACTTTTTGAACTTTGGGTTGCCATCAACTTATACATCAAGACTGATCATCAAATCATTTCTGACATACCAGATCAGAGTATAAAGTAAGACTAAATGAAATAATTTCAAGCACAATTTTTCGACTAAAATAACTAATTTTTTCTTTATAACTTTTCAGAGATAATCTGAATTTGATATGGAAAAAACTAAATTTATCTAATGCAGCTCTCAATAGTGGAATAACATTACATGAAAAAAATGATGATTTAAAATTGTCAATTGTATCAAATTGTCTTTTTGATGGAATTTCAAAAATTTTGAGTAAAACTAGTTCTTTTTCTACAACAGGAAAAGTTATTATAGATTTAATTTTGAATAGTGAAGCTTTCTTGGCAGCACCAGAATTTTTGAAAATTTTTGAAGCAACTACTGACACAATTGATCAAAAAAATCATTTACCAGTAACTTTGATCGAATTTTGGAAAGATATTTTGAGATTATTACAAGATAAAAAAATTTTGATTTCACTTTGTATTCAAATGATAGAATTTGTAAACAAAGAAAATGATAATCGCAAAATACTTTTGGCTTCTTTGTGGGTGAAAACATTGCTCAGATCTTTTTTAAAGCTGAACGTTTCAAAACAAATTTATCAATCTCTGGAGCAAAAGTTTAATCACAACAAAGTTGAAATATTACCCAAAAATTTGATAAAACTTGTAAAAGAAGAAATTGATCTATCTTATCCAGATTTAAAAGAAGTACCAGACCTGAATATTTTTAGCGATTTTCCCAGCTGTTTAAATGATCGTTCATATTTCCAACAACTAGTAACAAACAATTCAAAAGAAGTAGTAAAGAATTACATAGTAGAAATAGTAGAATTATCAGATGTGGTAAAAAATGATCCAATTAAGAAAGCAAAATTACTGAACCTATTAGGAGTAAATCCACAAACAGATGTAAATATGGTAATTGATGCTTCTGATGATACTCATGAGGATACAAACGAAATATCCTTAACAGAAAATACAGAAATGAACATCCAAACAGAAAAATTGAAATCATTGGAAAAAAATTTAAACGAAATCGAAACGTTCGCAGACAACGAAGTTCGCAATACTAAATGGAAAATTGCCGATGATTCAGGTAGAGTATCGTTAAAAATTGAAATTCCGAATAATTATTATTTTATAAATTTATAAATTATAACTCAATTTTCTCAATTTTGTAGAAAATCATGATTGGAGTAATTGCCCAATAGGCATTCTTCCGTGGCAAATGAATACCCCTCAGACTCTGTCATCACTGATAGTATCCCCATCAAAGGTACGACATGCAGTTGCAAGGAGTGTAAATTTGCCACGTATTTTAGATTCTAATGGTATTAGATTACATACTAAAATTCAGTGGGAAGAACTTGAAGAAAAAAGAAGAAGAAAAAAACGCCAAAATGTGCTGAAACAACAGAATAAATAGAATAATAAATATCATTTAAATTCTATTAAAAATATAATTTATTTGTAAATAAACAAGTCATATAAAATTTGTATTTAAATGTCAAATACACAATAATTTTTAAAATAAATGATTCATATATTTGATCATTTAATAAACCATCCTCCATTTTTTATATCTTTTAAATCCCCATTATCCCTTATACTAAAAGAATGTTACAATTTTATCACAAACCGTATTGCTTGACGTACAAAATAAACAAACAATATTACAAAATAAAACCTTATTAAAAAATATCATCATATAGTAACAGAGATAATAACAAGGAATTTTTGTTGCTTCATACGCAACAAATACATTAAAGCCATAATACAAAAAAATTAATGAACTATCACATCATAAAGGCACCTTGATTGTAATCATTATTAATTTCATACAACATAACTATTTCAATTATAAACACATTATATAAAATTGAACATAGTCAAATATGTATCATAATTTTATGTTCAATTTCCGTCGTGCTTTAATATACTTGATCAGTTGACATATTTATAAATGTCTTTGGTGTTATAAAATATTAACAACTTTTAGCTTACTAAAAAAGAAAAACATGTTTGTCGTGGGTTTTTGTTTTTTCTAGGATTAATTTCAATTGTTTGCTTGTCTCTAAACCAAATCCATCAATAGGTATTCGAGACATAACAGCAATTCTGAAAAAAATTATTTTGATCAATAATATTGACTATTACAATGAGAGTAATTTTTACCTTCCGCCAGAAAGATTGTACAAAAATTTCCAATATGAAGTTCTCAAATTTTGTGGTTCCACTATTGCTGCATGAAATAAAACTGCTGTACTAAAGCAATACAATAATATAACAAACCATTTAACTTCAGGTAATTTTCCACTCTCCACACCACTATTCCATAGAAGCTGAAAACAATAATTTATAAAAAAAAATTTATGGTGAATATAATTTTAAAATTTCAATGAAATCTCACTTGAAGAGCTTTCCAAAATACATATAGAGCAATAGTATTATCAGGGTACATGGCAAAAGAGGTACTTGCTATCAATCCAGCAATTACAGCATACTCAGGTGAGTCTTTACTACAACCTCTTCTTAAAGAACAAGAAACCAACTAAAAAATATTGAATTGATGTATAAAAATGATACATATGACCATTTGGTACATTTTGATGAAATTTGCTTACTTTATACAAACTTGCAAATCCTCCAAGAAAACAAGCAAGATTTAAATTTTCTTTTTTGAAAAGAATTTTTCCCAACTGCTGTGGTTTTCTTATGATTGTTTTCATTTGGAATATAAGTTTCAAGCCCAATTGAACACATAAGCCAGTACTGAACATTTTCAAACCTCCCTGTATAAATTATTCGAATAAAATATACATGATTCATATGTACTTGAAATAATGTAAAATAGTATTCTATACTCACAGACAAAATGTAATGTATGCAACTATTTGTGTGAGGACATGTTGCATGTTTTCCTCCAAAACTTTTTATTTTATCAATTAGAGTTTTATAAACTTTTAACGCTTGCCACACCAAATTAAACTTCCTCATATTTTGTCTACTGCTTGAATGTGATATATTTTTTCTGATATTGTCATGTGCTCTAGAAAATTTAGCAGAGTCTGGGGGTTTAGGAAAACTTTGTTGTAAATACCCTTTTTCTTCATTAGGACCAAGTGCCAATCTACAAATTGTAATCATTTCAACTCATAAGTAGTTCAAGATATATCAAACTAAATCAAACTTTTTACTAATATCAACATACTTTATGATTTTAAAAATGGAATCTTGATTATCGGTTCGATTTCTGAAAAAATACAATAATGTTGCCATACCTGCAGCAAATATATAGACTTCACCTCTAGGTATAACAGAAACATATCCTCTAGAAACTGCCATTCTAAATAATGTTTCAGTGGCCTAAAATATTTGATATTTCAGTACTAATTCATGATTGAATAGTCAAAATACTTACAATATTAGAAACATATAAACATAACAGCGTACGTCTAGATGGTCTCTCTAATATAATAGCAGTGAGACTAGAGAAAAATGATGGGACAAAAGATACTGTTAGTACATTGAAATTCCCCAAAAGTTTCCTGAAATTTATTTTAAATTAATACACATATTAATCTGAATTATAAGTTCTATACATAATATTTTAATGAATTTTACCTAAAAAGACAAATGAACATGGAATAAGCAAAAGCACTCCAAGATAGAAAAGCTGTTGATTGCAAAATACTCAAGATTGTTCTTTTTATGTCTGATAGGGTTGGAATTCTTCTTTTGGTCAAAAGAGCAATCTAAAAATACATATGTGATGAAGTATTGATATTTAGAACAATTGATATGACTTAACACAAAAAAAATATGTACGATGTATAAAGTTGAGTAGATCCTTAGACAGTCCTGTAGTGCAGTAAGTCCCAAGCCAGCTGTTGTACTAACACATGAATCGGACCATGGATGTGCATATTGTTTGCATGTAGCATCAATTATAAATTTACTCAATGTAGTAGGCATTTTTATGCTAATTTTGGTTCTTCAACTCTAAAAGAATTATATTCTTTAGATCTTCAAATTCAAGTATCTCAAAATAGCTCAAATCTGAAAAAAAGATTATGTTTGAAAAAATAAATTTTATAGATGCATTGTAAATGATTAGTCGCTTTAAAGACCTCTTTTGGTTCTTACATTTATTGCAAAAAAATGTATTAATATGCATAAAATTAATGAGATTTTAGACTTTCAAAATAAATAAAAGTACACTTTATTTATACTTAGTTTTAAATAATGCATCACAATCAGATACAAAGAGAAATGCTCGTTTTAAATTAAAATTAATCAGCAGCTTAATCAAAATCAGGTCAAATATCCGCAGTAGATAGTGATAACAAAAAGACACTCGTGTACTTGACGAAAATAATGTGCCTATATAGTGCGAAATAAATTAAAGCTTACCATTAATATATTACGAGGTTCAACTTTGGATTTTCATTCTGTCATTGGGACATAAACCGAGGAGTTCATTAACCCTTCAACGTCGCGAGGTGAGATTCGCTGAATTGTTATTTTGACCATGCGTTTTCAATGCAAAGTCACTGAGTCAATTGCTTCAATTATTTTGATGAAGGAGATAAAAAAATAACGCAAAATCCAAGTCCTGTTAGATAGACTTTGGTTTATAATTATCGAGAGATAGGCACAACTAATAAGTCGGAAAAATATTAAAAGCGCAAATGTAGGCCAGAATGGCAGGCGGATATGTGCGCCAAACTTACGCGATTCCAGCTAACTGAGTTAAGTATTCACCAAACCGCAATTCGTGAATGGTGCACACGCCACACAGTACACACTCACACACACACGCGCGTTTGTACCTCTACAATGATAGATTTGCCCTCGTACACATGCTGGATTTGCAGTGCAGTCGGCAGTGGCTCGGTAACGCGCTGCTTATATAGTGGACACTGCAAAAACCTCTTGGCGACTGCTCGAACGTCAAAGTGAAGAATCATTTCACGGCAATTCGCAAATCGGCTGCGGTATAGCGAGGCGAATCACCAGGTCTGTTCGCTTGTACCCACCGCAGTGATATGTATTCGTTCGCGCGATTCCTTATAAAAGCGGCTCGGGCTATTAAGATTTGCGTTCGACAGTCGGATATCAGCTCGTCAACGCTTCTGCGTTGAAAACAGCCGTCGCATATTGGCTATTATTGCAATTGTGGCGGGGCGCCAGTAGTAATGAAATGAAAATGTGCCCAGCTGAATGAAAACAAGAGAGGACGCCAGCTTTTTATGCATAATACTTTGTAACGTTCGAATGTTTGAGTAAAAGCTCATGTTCAAGTTCAAATCAATTAACTTTTAATAAAATTTCATTCTTCGCCTGAAAAGTGCCATTTTTTCTTGCGTAATTTGGCACGAGGATACAATTAAAATGTATAACTTGACACTTGGTGAGATCGAGAATTTCGCAAAAAAAATCTGACTTGACTTGTTCAGGTCTGAAAAATAAAAATTTTGGCAACAAAAGGTCGTTGTGTACCGGTAGATTATATCCTATCTTAAAAGTAAGTGACGAATCGGTTCGAGATCGAATCTCGCATCGGAAACCACAAAAAATATCACAATTAACGGGTTATGAATAGTCACGCGATATTAAATCGTCAATTCACATGACTAATGCACAGTCGCAATAGCGTAGTATTTTTCTTTTTTCTTTTATTTTGATAATCGTAAGCCAGCCATCGTTTGTAAAATGCTCGAATCTTTCAGTGGATTATTCGGAGAGCGTTATATTTTTAAACTTTTATTAAAAATTTTCGCAACGAATTAAAAATGCATGTGGAACCTTACGTAGTCGTACGCAGCAGTAAAAAATCGTTATTACAGATTGATGCGATTTTATTATATACAGTATACACTCGAAAACGTCAAACGATAAATTCACCGTAAATTTCCATCTCGTTAATTGCGATGTTTTTTTTGTGTATTCTGGACGCCGGTATATACAAAATTTATGCTCGAACAGCCCCGTAATCCGTAGCTCATTACTCGCCATAATATATACGGATATCCGCGCGGCCGAGCGAGAGCCATGAGGCGTTTTTATTTGCAGTTTGACACTACGCTCGAGTTGGCGGAGTTATCGATTGACATATTTACCATGTTGAATATTTCCATCTCTTTGCGACGTGTTTACTTTTTTTCTCTCGCACGTGTACGCAAAAAATTGTCATCCGAGTCGCCTCTGATCGTCCACCCACGAGATAATCTATTGAGCTGGCTTTTTTCTGAACTAGCTGAAATCGCTATGCAATTCTACACTGTACGGGAATGAAAGGAAAATGTCGAACCTACTTTTGGAAAATTCAATACGATGAATGTTGTTAACTCATTTTCAAATGAGTTATCATGGTGTCAACTAAAAAAAATTTTAGTAGAAATCTCGATAGACATAATCGAAAGTTTTTATTTTTACTCTAATTCTAGTATTGTCGTGGACATATATCCTGATTAAGGTAAAATAATTGAGGGCTAATTTCGATGATTAAAAAGAAAATTGTCTCGTGAATCCTGATAAATGTAAGCATTACTTTTGTATATACGAGCGGCAAGTGTAAGTTATCAATTAAATATATCAAGCCGAAAGCTCCACAAATAGATTTATTAAATAAATCAGTAAATAGTCAACGGCAGAAAAATTCAAAATACACGTATAGTTTTCAGTGCCACCAACCAACATTCAACTCAAATTCCATCGGTGCATTAAGAATTAATTTTGAAAAATCGGCCACTCGAACGAATTTGCTAAATAAACTTTCACCGCGCATAACGAAGCGAATAACAATGGACAAAAGAAAATATATAAATTGTGCGCGTAGCGCGGATATCTGCGGATCACCAATGTTATGCGCGCGCGCGGGGGGTAAGTTCGAGCGCCTAAACCCGCCGCTGCGGCTAATTCGAAAGCTCTCTCGCGCGTGTACACGAGCCGAGCCGAGGAAAATCTGGACTGGACGTGCGTGCAAATATTTGCGCATCGTTTGCAAAGATATATACACACGCATCATGCATGCACGCGTAGTCGAGTATTAGCGGCGGTGGTGGTAGCAGCGGGGCAGCAAGCATCAGCACTAAAAAGCGCGAGGGGCACGAATACCGATGATGATGATGATGATGATGATGATGATGATGATACACCCACACAGGCGAGCCACGTACATCGCGCAACGTACGCACGCCTATTATTGCATTTCAGCAGCAACGGCAGCGCGTATAAAAGCGGAGAAATTTAATCAGCGGCTCAGCACACGTATCGCCGTCGCGTATCGCGATCGGATCGTTAAAAACTACACTTGGTTTCGTTGGCTGGCGTCGATTATTTGTTTTGTGTATAATGCCGTCTCTCCGAGATCGATCCGAAAATATGCTCCTTGCGGGTCCTAATGATCCGCACACATACGCACATCTAGTCATGGCGGCGTATCGTCGCACAATCATTTCCATCGTTGACAGAAATAGCAACTTGGCCCGCAGTGTGTATACAGAGCATAATCGAGCATATTGTGTGCACAGCGAACTGTACAGGTAGCTATGGATCAAGACCGCAACATTTTTTTGGGTTTACTTGAATTAAACAATTATCTATGATGCGCTGAAATAGAATTTTTCATTACAACATCGAATAAAAAATTGTTTCCCTCACTTTTGAGGCAAGAGTTATTTTGGCTTACTCATAGAGGAAGCTATGAAATAGGCTCGAAAATGAGATTTGGAACCAGTCATCGTAGGAAAATTCGGGTTACACATTTGGAAACTGCATTGAATTACCAACAAATGTCTGTATGAGTGTTGGCTTTCTCGGCCTTTTAGCTAAGATAGAATTGTATAGACTAAAAATTAAATGTACTCGCGGCAAATTTTCTTTTCATTAGCTTAAATTGAAAAATTATAAGATTGATGGAAGATTCCATTCTTCGCTTCAACCCATACATTTTCCACACATCGGTATGGAATCGTTATGGAAGTATAAACATCGATATCAATATTGATAAAGTTTCTGACTGTCCGTGAATCTAACTCGATTTTTCCATAAAGTCGCCGATGTATGGTACAGCCATCGTAGATCTAAAATATTTTACATTTTTCGGATGCGTTTATGAGTATGTTGCAACGGTGATGGAGAACAGGCATTCGACGGGGAATTTTTATTTCATTATCCAGTTCTGTGACTACAACTTTTGTAATTTTGAATTTTTTTGAAAATTCACCATTACCATTCCATTTTTTCTCACAATACGAAAAAATATTTGACAATATTTTCAACGTGATAATTTGTTGGTCTTGAATCATAAAAAGATGAATGTAAATGTTTATATAACGGCAAAGTATATCAACTTATGTGATAAAACAGAATGAAACACTAAAAATTCTCCATTCATAACCGCTCTAACGAGAGTTGATGCTTCAGATGAAGTTTCTGCATTTATATCATCACTCAATTCTTCTAAAGTTACAATGATGGCCTAGAAAATCTCTTTAAATTTTAAAAGACCTTTATGGTCCTCTACCCATTTTGTATGTAGCGTTAATGTAAGTGTATTCGAAATTCACGTTGGCACTAAACAAGACAATTTTTCTCGTAGCAGAGACATCTTTTTGAGGAATTTTTGACAAAGTTGATGATTTTTTTTAGCAGAACTAATGTACTTTCTGATACTCTGTACTTTATATCAGTAATAAAATGTTAAATTCGAAATTTGCGAACAATCTAGTTAACATATAATGCTTGTGCGGATTTTCTTTTCGATACCTACACGACTTTGAAAGAGCCTTTAATCGCTGAAGCTACATCGTATCCTTGACCGACCGTAGTTTCACAGTCTAGCCCGAGTTCACGTAAATACGTTATTATCGAATTAGCAATTTACTATTCTGATGCTTGATCAAAACGGAAAATTTTAAAAAGTCTTCTGGAAAGATAAAACAGGTTTCATTTTTTACGTTACGAAAACATGTCGATATCTGTTCATAACCATGTATATCAGAAATTTTATCTACGAGAAAAAAAATTAATTTAGTTAATTATTTCTTAACAAACACTGCCGCTAATTTTGTATTAATGGGTCAGAATTATAAACGTCATGGTGCCGCAGCCTCGTGTTATATCGATCGAGCGCAGAAATGTATGTTTGCTTAATATTTTTTCTAAACCGATTTTCAAAAAGCGGCTCTGTGCTGGTAGCTTTCTCGAAAAACAGGATTAAAATTTTTGATCCGAAAAGCGGGAATACTTATAGAGAATAATCTTTTAGGATTTGATTCGATTTTTTAACGGGAAAACTCCAAATTTGACTGCATAAAAAAGATAACAGCGCTGTTTAAACCTTTTCTAAGTCGATTTGAAAACTGTTGCTTTTAATAAATTAAAACAATGCAGCTCGTTTACGCGCCTTACTGGTTTAAAAATTGAATGCGAATACTCTTGCAACAATATTTTTTTCATAATTTTTTTGTTGTATAATGTGTTATGGTTATAAAATAATTTTTAAGGAAATAATTTATGTGTTCTGATAGACAATAGTGATCTATTTAAACCGATTATTTAAACTATTTCTAGAATGGATTAAAATTTTGATAACTGATAATAATTTTAGGGAGGAAGGATAGTTAAACCCTTAGCCTTAGGTAGTTAAACTCCTTAACCTTCCCGCTAGCTATGTCCTTGAAGGGGATACAGAGTAGGTCTCGTTGCCGTGGCTCTGTGCCACTTGCGCAAATTAGAAGAAAAAGACAGCAATGTCACATAAGATGTTGTGTAATTAAGTGTTAGTGATTATAGGGAAAAAAATTTGTATACTTTGTATCCAGGCTCAGTTAAAGTATTGAAAGTTAAAATATCTATTTTTATATCAATTTTGTGATGGCTAAGGTTTTGAAAAAAATTTTAAAATGTCATCATCTTAGACATGTAGTCTAAAGTTCCTAAGTTAGATGCAAGTTGAGTTAGGACGTTGGTGAGTCAGGCCCACTACGGCTAAAGGTGTATTTTGACAATTTAAAGGTTTACACAAAATGTATAAAGTAAAAGTTTTTAACTTTTACTTAAGACATAAAACAATTTTATCAAAACCTGCTTCTCCTTTAAATTACGCATCGCATGATATAATATTTTTTTCACTGTAGAACCACTTAAAAAATTTTTTTTGTTTTATCATAAAAAAAAAAAAAAAAAACAAACAGTACTCAAAGAGTATAAGTAGCAGCAGCTAGCACGCATTAGCGAGCTTGCAGATATGGTTCAGAAGTTCATTTGTTGCGGCTGATTAGCCACGTACATAACGCCTGAATTAACTCTACATTCATGGACGCGCGCGCGCGTGGACTAACTTTGCAACTCTCGACGAGCTAGTGTATCGAATTTAACTTGCGTCCCCGCAGCACTTTCAATCAACAAGACTTGTGAGCTTTAATTCCGCTCAGACCTTTTTTTTCTTGCCAAAACGAGTAATTCTCCTTCTTTTTAATTTTGATGTTTTTCTCAACACTTTGACCGTCCTCTGCAATAACGAGGCAATTAATCTAACAAACTAATTCGAACGAATGCATGAACGGAATAAGCCGATGCTTGGCTGCAAGTTGAAAGGTGGCGCGCTTCAATAATGTAATGCGAGTTCAAGGCAGAGCTTGCAGGATCCGCTTGACTGGCGGTGCCTATAATAAGCGCCAGGAGGTATTATTCGTGCAGAGCTGATTAGCTGCAAGCTCGTTGCGGCACTGCGCACTATTACGGTCAGTCCATCTGATTATGCGATGGCCACGAGTGAGGCTAAAGGTAAGTACGTCGCGGATGAGCTCGCAGGAGCTCGGGTTCGGGCGCATCAGCCGGAGCTTAGGCTCCGGGGCAAAGCGCGGCAAGCACCTTATCGGTGGAACTGACGAAGGCGAAGCGCGCAGTCGGCAAACGCGCACGAAAGCTCCCGGTCGTGGGCGTCTCGCGGACCAGCGCGATAGAAGCTTGCACAAGGGCTACTCGAGCGAACAGCGGGAAAGCTCGCGAGCGCAAGTATAAGCAGCGGCGGTCGCGTCCGGCTCCGTTGCATAGTCCGTGCGTAGCTGGGCATGCAGCATAAAGACGCAGGAGTATAACTACAAGCTCGTGCCGCCGCCGCCGCCGCTGCTGCAGCCGCACTGGTGTAGTACACGATCGAGCCGCAAGTCGTTGTGCCGCGCGCCCGACGCTCCCTGAAATATAGCAGTGCCGAGAGCTGCGGTCAAAGGGCGAAAGCTCGCAAGCTCGCGGATCGCTGCAGCCCCACACGTACTCGTGGGCGCAAAAAAGGACGGAGGGGGAGAGCGAGAGCGATTTCTGTATTATAGGGGCGCGCGCGCGCGCGCATAACCCATGGAAAATCGCGCAGCGGAAACTCGAGTATCGAAACTGCAGCAATCCTATCAACCTAATGCAACGATTATGCCAACTGCTCCTGACTTGTTTTTTTTTCGCAATGCCTTCGAGCTCTCTTAGCCATCGAGCAAAAAGTCTTTTACCGACCTATACACTCGACTCTTGGATGCCTAATAAATGTCACGTTGACTCTACTCGGACACTGCGTATCGATATATAATTGAAGCTTTACAGGGACGATTAATCATCGTCGCGCCAATCAACTGGCCACGCATAAATCGTAATGGTGCTTGGATGCGAAAAAAGCTCGGAAGCGAGGGAGGGAGGCGAGCTTTCACGAGCTCGCTGCTGCTGCGGCAGCATCTCGCTAAGTATATTATATATTACGAAGGAGTCCGCGCGCGCGACTGCTGCTACCGTCGCTGGCACGAATGCAAGTGGTAGTCGGTAGCATAACGCGTACGCCGTGCAGTAGCTGCAGCAGCTCGACCTGTGTCGTATACGACGCTGCGACGCGACAGTGCCGAGTGCGCGCCGTGCAGCAGCAGCAGTAGTAACCTTATCAGCAGCGGACATTTACTTATATTTGCACTCGTTTATGTTGTCGAGTCAAGCATGAGCGTAGTACGCTTATAGGCAAGTTCGCAGTTTTCTTCTATTAATTCGTCCAACCAAAGTACATCTACACATTGATACGCCAAGTACATAGGTGCGGGCCAGATTAGTAGTCGGATTGTACACGGGAAGGTTCGCGCTCCGGTGTATGTGTGTGTGTGCTTGTGTGAGCTGCTGCGCTTCGACACTTTGAGTGCATATTATATGTATCGCGCGCTGCATAGATCCCCGAGTACTTGCTTGGCGCGCTCGGTACTTATGTACCTATGTGCAGCCGCTGGCTTCGCACTTGGTGCTGCTCCGGCTTCCTCATGCCATAAATATAATATCCATTGTATTGTTACTGGGGTGAGCCAAGTTTTATCGTACGTGGCACGACATACAAATATGTGCATCAATCAGCCGCCGCGATCGTCGTGACTGCTTCGTCGTCGCGCAATCGTGTGCGGAGTAGTGTGTCGCGTATTATATACATTTTGCTGCGAAAAGCCAGCATTTCGCAGTAGCAGACTGCAGAACTCGGCGCAGAGCTCAGTTAGCTTAGGAGCAGCAGCAGCAGCAGCAGCAGCGTGCGCGCGTGTGTTGTGCGCGTCTTTCGAGTCTCGAGTCTCGCCTCGCGGCCGCGACACACTACACTACACTGGCTACAATACGTATATAGCCATACAGGCAATCGTAAACGTTCTTCCTATATACATACACCTCTATATACATACACACGTAGGAGTCTCTATGTGTGTAGTGGAGTCGAAGAAGGGCGGACTTGTGTGCTTTAGCTCTCTCGGCGCGGTGTGCCAGTGCTGGTGCTGCCTGAGCTCGCTCGAGACACACGCAGGAGAGGCAGTCCGCTGTGCTTGTGCCGCGCGACAGTCGACACACACCACGAGCCACACGTACTGATACAACGTTATATATATATATAACATCGTACACCGATAGCTATATACATACAGACACGCAGACAGCAGAAAGCCAAACGCGCGACGCATACGGAGCATCGTTTCGCTCCTGTACTGCAACGCACACAGCTCTCTCTCTCTCTCGCTCGCGAAAGAGTTGAGGTTAAGATTCGCGCGTTATATTACATATATAAAGCAAAAAACTCCGAGAGCCCCCGACTTAGAGACTCGACGCGGACGGCGGAGCTCCGTGCTGCTGACTTTCCGACCAACGTATATAAATGTGCTTCGTACACACATATTCGCGCGCGTCCACACACAGACGTAACGTACAACGGCACACGCACATACATACATGTATATAGATCGCTTTTAGCTAGTCGTCGTCGTCGTCGTCGTCGTAGTAGTCGTCGTCTCTCGCTCTCGCACATACAGCTTTCGACTCAACGAGCCCGAGAGTAGTCGAGCTTTCGACTCTTCGTGCGCTCGGATATACGTACATTCGTATACGAGGCGAGTATAAGCAGCAGCAGCAGCGACCGACACACTCCTAC
Source organism: Trichogramma pretiosum (assembly GCF_000599845.2). NCBI lineage: Eukaryota > Metazoa > Arthropoda > Insecta > Hymenoptera > Trichogrammatidae > Trichogramma > Trichogramma pretiosum. Next base: position 543,402 of record NW_019641687.1, read on the forward strand.
ACTGACACCACATCGACTGCATAAATTATTATACTCGTATTTTCTCTACTTTTGCACTCATCTTTCTCTCTTTTCTTTATTTTTTTATCTCTCTTCCGACACACTTTTATACTGGACTCTGTACTTGTGGCGAGACTGCACTTGGAGAGAATCGCGCTGTGTGACACGCCGTTTTGCAGATTTACAACTTGGTCGCACGTAATTCTTTTCTCTCCCTCTCTTTATATATACACATCTCTCTTTCTCTCTAAAAAAAAGTGTGCGTGTGATTGTGCAGTGCGCCGTTCTTACGCTCCATCTATATTTTTGTGTGCTTTAAAGTTCCAATTTCCGTTCGTTCAACATTGGCAATAATCAAGAAAGCCTCGATTTAAAAAAAGCGTATATTAACAAGTGCATTGAGTCGAACAAGTGGAGCAAGTGCAGCATTACAGTTTACAGCAGAAGACGAAATAGAGAGAGAAAGAGAGAGAGAGAGGGTGAATTCGTAAGAACTATACAGATCTATCTGCGCGAAGGTAGCAGCTTCTGCTCGCTCTATTATAGCTGAACTGAGCTTTACAGTGAAATGAATTGTAATTGACATAAACAAAAAGTCGTGCCGAATGCAGCTGCTGCCTATATCCACCTCAAGAGAAAGAAAAAGAAGAATCGAAGTAGCCGAATAGTGGAACTCGCAGCAGCAGCATCAGCAGTAGCTTAATAATAACATACTGCAGCCGCAGCCGCAGTAGCAGCAGCAGCAGCAGCTACATTAGCAGAGCAGTAGCGACTACTGCAGAGTCTGTCGTAGTTGTCGTCGGATATAGTGAAGCAGCTCGACTAGAGAATATAGCGACGTCGTCTACTTGGCGAGAAGCATGAACGGGACTCGCCATCGGCAGTAGTCTTCGGACGCGACTTTCGTGCACACACCGTCTCTACAAGTGCACACGTACTTTCACGTATTTCTCGCAGACACACGCATACAGAAACAGACAGCCACACACACACACACACACATACACATGCGTACACGCGCATAGACACACACACAAGATTTGCATATACGCGCGCCCAGTGCACCGTCGTGTGTTATGTGCTGTGCATAATATAAAATGCTCTACGTGTAGTGGTCCCTCTGGCTTGCTCTATCTCGCTATATTCGTATCTATATCTTTCTATCTTATCCCATTTTCCTTTTTTTCTATTCGCCTCCCCCGCGTTCGCTTTGCCGCCCCCCTGGCCACCGCGCGCGCGACCCCCCTCGCTTCCCCTCCCGCTGTTTGCTGCCCCCTGCCCCCCCATCCCCCTCTCTCTCTCTCTCTCTCTCTCTTCTTCCGCACTTACATCGTTCTATGCCTCCTCCACACTCGAAATATACACACACACTCGCAAAACATACGCACTATGCTTCAACAAAGCAAATTTCAGTTTCGTTTTCCGTGTCATGAAGTACATTTAATGGTGCGCGAGTGACTTCACATTCGGAGCTTTACAGCGTTATATATACGTGTGATCCGTATATATATTGTGAAACTTTCGAAAGAGGGGTCACAACACATACATTCACACACGCAAGCGCGCGCGCATACATACATACTTGTGCAGCTTTCGAGCTTCGTTCTAACCGTGAATTTGACACACACATAATAATCATAAATATCTGTACATACGTTTATAAACACATTACGTGCATATGATTGTATGTACAATGTAAATATTAATGCAAGTCGTTTGTTTGTATACAAATTGCAGATTAGTGGGTGAGAGAAAAATTAATCAACGAGAGTGTGAGTCGTGCAGGTTCTGTGACAGTGCATATATAATAGAACATGACATGAAATCATCGCAGTATTTTTAAAAATCATCGCTAGTGACGTCGAGAAACTGAAAATCAAAGCGTATATCATCGCATTTGCAGTATACGCACTGTGATACACGCGTGTATAAGATTTGAGAGAGGCGTCGCACGCGCACCCATTGCTCGTCGTCGTCGTGTGTGAAACAGTGCGTGTGTGTGCGGGAGCAGGTGTATGTGCTTGTGCGAGTGTGTGCGTACAGTAGTATATCGCAAAAACCAACTGCTGCGAGCGTTTACAAGGGAAGAAGGAAGGAAGAGTCCGAGAGCTGCCGACAAGCAGAGGCAGCAGCAACAACAACCAGCAGCAAGATCGCCGCGCGACATCAAGGACTCGCTCGAAGCAGACGACAAGTTTATACATACATTGTATACATACAGCACTTATTATTATTCGCTCTTTCTGCCTGTCTCTCATTCTCTCTGCCTCGTTCTCGGCAATATCGCAACATAAATACGCGACTGGCTCTCAAAGTTTTTGCTTATACATATTTCGCGCTGTGGTATCATCGCGAGAAAGTGAGAAGCCGTGTGTCGCGCGTGTGTGTGCACAAGGTACAGAGAGAGAAGAGACAGCGGCACGCCGAGCACTGAAGCAGCCTCGCGACGTAGCTGCCGACAATTGTGTGTTTTAAAAACAACACCGACAATCAAGACGACGAAGGAACAAAAAAGAGATCGAGAAGCGGCAGCAGGATGAGCGCCAATAACTCCCAAAAGCTTTCCACGACAGACCGCGTGATAAAGAGTAAGTCATCTCGCAATTGCTTTCACATAATATATCATGTATACACACGTACGTACATTATTTACATCGCGTACATATAATTATCCTACACATGGAGAGGAACGCGCGAAATTGACACACAGACTCGCAGGCTCTTGTCGCGCGCGTCGCTCGACATACAGCACGCGCGTTATAGCCTATATAGCATGTGTGTGTGTAATCGCGCATATGGTGAATGTTGACGTTACTGGCGCGACTTGGCTTTATTTGCGTGGTGACCGCGCCGCCGACGTCGCCCTGCATGCACGCCAGTTGCCATGCTACGCCGTATATATGATATATAACGTATACGAGAGAGCGCGAGAGTCTCGTGCTGGGTCCAGATCGAATCAGCGCCGCTAATTTCGCGAGATAAGAGAGGCCGACTGTTAATTTATACACAGTAGCGTCGCGACTCACGCGAGGGCCGGAAAAAATGATAATGCTCGACCGGAGCCGATATAGAAATAACGCCTCCCACTCGTGACTACTACGTATCAAAGGAAAATAATATCAGCTCCGAAAATTCAGACTTGCTGTTGTGTGTCGGACTCGTCGCTCGTTGTTGTTCGGCTTGGGCTATATATACAATTTATATTATTGTACAAATTATCGTATACATGCGACGACGAGCAGCAAGTATATATGGAACTCGGGCAGACGCGCCACCTATAACCCCTCGAATACTTTGACACGCGCCTATATATAATAATACTCGGCGCTTCATTTTACGTATATTAACGTCTGTACACTTGTATAAATATGTTTATATACACATTGTAGCGTGTAACGTGACTACGAGTATATCGATGCCCAAAACAGGTATAAGCTCAACGCCAACGCGTGCCGCGCGTCTGCTAACTTATATACTAACATTTCTTATGGAGAGCATTGAGCAAGACATCCATAAAGAACCAACAGATGTGTATTATCTATGAATACGATATCTATATTCCACATTATAATCATGTCCATTACCTACGGGCCGTACGAGCCTACGACGACACGAGTTCGTACACCCATGTCTTTCGGTGCACATGTGCTTTACTTATAGTTATGTCAAAATGTAGATTTTAGATGGTCGCTAGCGCCAACTATATGCGTGCCCCTTTTCGGGGTGGCTATGCCTCTGCAACCCTTTTTTTCACTCTCCTCTCTTCTCTCTCGTTTATATTATATAGCAGTCCAAGGCATCCCGGGCTTCGAGTGTTTATCCATTTTTACGACTTCGATCTACGATGTTTTTTTATGGCGGCTCGGCTTTCGATCGTATAAACTTAAACTAAAAGAAAGAGTAAAAACAAGCGCGTCTGGATAACTTATTCATCGTACTAGTCAACGCCTTTTTTTCTCCTCTTTATGTACACATGGTGAGCTCCCGATCGCTCGACTTTTGATCGGCCCCAATATGTTTTCGATCGGACCGCTTGACAGATGCTATGGCTGGTCCACCCTCTCCATTTGTTACAGCAATGATTCGGGCAAAAATTCAACTATTTATGATCAGTCTGGTCATTTACTCGCGTATGAAAAAGCTCAGTCTCGCGCCTAAATAAATAATCCACCTCGCGAGCTGTAACATCGAAAAAAGTCTGTGCTCCTCCTGTCAATAAAAAGTAAGCTGTGTTTTTCCGTATATAGAAATGTATTTGCACTTGGATCAACTTATTAAAGTCAGAAACATGTGTGTGTGTGTGCAATGCTCACGAGTCTTTTTTGCGCCAGCATATAAATATGAGCGTATGCAAATGAACATATGCGCGTTAAACTTCAAAACGTAATTACAGAATTTTATACTTATTTTCCGATATTTTGAATTTTTCCCCGCGTACGAGGTGCCACTTTAAACGTTCGCTTGATGTTTGATAACTCTTAGCTCTAGAAAAGATTACATTTGCATAAATAAATAATGAATCTACGCTTTTCGTTCTAGCCGCTCGTTCGTTTCTACTCCGAGGAAATTACGAATCAACATTTGCACTTGTAAAATAATAAAATATAGCCGATAAAACTGGATTACAATGCGCGAGTGGTCTAAAAATCGTTACCATTTTAATGCTACTTTCAAGAAAATGTTTTAGATTTTATATTTACGCAATATAAGAAGTTTCCGATAAAAAATGTTTTTTCAGATACTTAAAACCATAAGTAAGGGTAAATATTCTTTTTACGATCTGAAAAAAATTTATTTCTTTAGCTCGGAGATTCTTGAAGTAAAAAAAAAATATTGTAGTACTGATAGAGGAAAAAATAGATTATATCTAATGCCACATGTTTGGTCACTTTGACTCAGTTGACAATTTACATGCATTTTTAAACATTCTTCATTCTTTTTCTCTCGATTTATATTTTATACCTTAGCTTTTGGTACAATTTTATCACAACTAGCTATTTTTACTAGATGAAAAATCAATTTTTTGTAAATACATACTGTAATGGTTTTTTTCTCTCTATATCATGTTTTTCTTTTTTTACACCTACTTCAAACAATCGTTTCCTTTCTCATTTTTTTCAGCATTTTAGTTTTGAGGTTATAATACTCAATCTCATTTTTCCATTTCTACATTTATTATTCACTTGAATGCATTGCGATCGTTTATTCTTTCATTTTTTTATAGCTGCAAAAGTATTGGTTTCAGTGTCAGTATTATTTCTACTTCTACTTTCACGATCGGTTTTATTTATTTCTTTTTCTTAATAATAATTCAAAAAAACTTAATTACTGATAAAACTAGTATTATTTGTTATATTTTTATTTCTCAAAAACTAAATCGATTTCGGTAGCACTCTAAAATTCATGAGCTATCTATGAAGTAGAATACAGCTTTACATTTATAGCTATAGTAATAAATTTAATTGTTCTGATCGTTCTTTTATCTCTATAAAAATTTTTGTTCGTAATTAGATTTGGAACTATAAAGTTATTCACCATAGTCTTTTTAGTAACAAAACTAACAAATCGAGTATCTTGTCGAAAAATATTCCAGCTTTAATTAAATAAATTTTTGGGAAAATACCCATAGTCTGCTTACTACGTAAATACATTCGATCAATTGAAGTGTGAACTAAATGCAATTGTTCCTCAACTGAATAATCTACGATTAAGAATAATCTCGCTTTTTTTATAATTTGTTTGATCCTTAAATATATATTTTATAGTAAAACTTTTCATTTCTATCTTTTTAAATTATATAATATTTTGAGATTTTTACTACAATAAGATTCTTCATAAAAATAATTTTTGTTGAGGATAAGATTAAATTCTTCGAAGATATACATAACCATCTCGTACTGTCATCAGTAATTACTTATACTTAATTTTGGAATTTTAAAAAGAAAAAAAGTCAGTTTACATGACCTTGTCGGTTCAACAAAGCTAGACGAAAAAGGAAGATACCTCGAAAAACTTTGAATTGCAGTTTTAGCCCACGTCCAACATCACTTGATTATGCATTATACCTATGCCATGGCTTTAGCTCTTATCATTTTTTTTTCATTTCCTGCCCTTGAATACATCGATAAATAAAGAGAAAGAGTAAAATGTGAAACAAGTGATCGAGTATATTTTTCCTTCGGAGCTTTTCAATTGTCATTTTGACATTTTTACTTATTGCTTGTAGTACTCGTTTCAATATTCATCGCAAGCGAAATTGAGATCGTCGTATAATAGATTCATTGTCTATAAATGTATGAATCAAAAAGTTTTATACATGTATTACTTTTTTCAAATCAAATTTGTTATTGTATTTTAAACATTAAAATGGTTCGATTATTGCAAGTAATTGTTTTCACAATGGGTAGAATATCAGTCATTCTTATATGACTTCATCTTTCTAATTTTGTAAGGAGCACTTTTTTTCAAAGTTTGTTTTATTGAAAGTTATAAACATCCTTGTTAATTTTTTATTGAAATTTTTAAAAAACCTCTTAAATTTTTATATCCATATGCTTTTATTCGTGTTTCAGTAAGGAATGTTCAAAATCACCATTATACCATTTTTCCCTAATCTAACTGTTGTAACCAAAGAGACTATCAATTGATTTTATTTGTATATCTGCTTTTGTGCACAAAGTAACGCCTTCGAGCCTTGATAAAAAAAACATGAAGGGGATCGAACATACTTTCATTTTTTAGGGGCTTAGAGTTAGGTAGGGTGAATCGTAATTCTCAGAAGCGTGATATGTGCGTATAAAATTGTTTTTTTTTGCTTGTGGTAGTTAGCTGTGTAATGCCTTTCATTCACTTGATTAATTTAGTTATTTTTTATTTGATTCGATCACTGAAAGAGAATAAACTAAAAATATAATGTTACTTTTCCTTACTACATATTTTTAAAAATTATAAAAAAATGTTTTTTACGACATCATGAATTTTAAAATATTTTTTTTGTCCCTTGAAAATAGTCAGATCCTGCTTGAAAATTACATTTAAAAGTAACATGATATACAAATATTCTTGTTTCATCGAAAAGTACATCATTTTTAAAGAGAAAATTTTCAATTTTTCCCAAAAGAAACTACCAACTAGTTGTTTCAAATAATTAGGATTTTGGAGAAAACTGTTACTGACGCCATTTTTTACAAATATAATTTCAGTGATTCAATTAAGTTTTTAAAATTTAATTTGCATAAATAATTGAAGTATAAAATGTTAAAACTTGAATAATTAATTAAAATTTTAAAAAAGTACCCTATGAATTTTAGTAACAAAAAAACAAAACTCCAAGCACCAATTGAGGGAGCATGGAATTTGGAAATGAAATGAAAAATATCTGACCCCATTAAAGTTGCAAATAAAGCAAAATTAGAAACAGCACTGGCTCATACCTTCTTTCTCCTTTCTTTCACTCCCTGTTTATCTCTCTGTCTTATGGCCAACGAAAAATTACAAAAGCGTGACTGAATACACTTTAAATAACTTTCGTGTAAACAAATGAAAGAGAAATTTGGTATACTTTCAACAGCAGCGAATTGCTTCTTTCAAGGGAGTAAAAGATTTACAATTTTACTTGTTACTATACTTAAAAGGCTTTTTATCAAGTTGATATTTTAGAAGACAATAATTCGTAGTTAAAAAAATACCAGTTTTATTCATTCACTCCCAAACATATTTTACTAATTAAATTTAACTCTATGTAATGAAAATTATTCGAATTAGTTATATTAAGCTTCAAAACGATAAAATTAAAAGTACTTATATAAGTAAAAAAGAGAATATAAGAAAGCATCTAGAGGAGAAAATACGTACAAATATAATGTGAGGAAATAGCAGCGTAATCTTGGTTGACCAATCTCAATCTATGTGGTTGTGAGGTTGTTGATTCTGGATAATTCGTCAATTTATGACGCCTCTCTCATGTGGACTTTGGAGCAACCCACAGGCTTTGCGAAGGAGCCTTATACACACGCGCACAAACTTGTCGATCAGCTTTGCAGTAAGCATCGGAGTTGCCACTGATCGGTGCACGTACGAGTTACACTTTACGCGCGTCGTTCTCCCTGTCTTCAGAGGTAAACTGCGGAATAATGAAGGACTAGTTCCGTTAAAATGACTTTTACATTCTTTAAAGGGCCATCTCAGATCCGTTTAAAAGTGAACTTTGTTTTTTTCTACTGACTTGCTCGATTTTGAAAGAAGGGCAATTTTATGGTGTTTTTATCTTCGAGAGATTCGTTGAATGTAGTGATGAGTAAAGATTGTTATTGAGCAGCAGCAAATTTTGTCTTAATATCTTCGAATTCTAGACAGGTATCTAATAATGTTTGATGTGGCCGACTGTAGGTGCATGTATGCAAAAGGTTATGAACAGATATGAGAACACATAGGGTATGTATTTTTTCTACGCTCTCAGATTTTAAAGTATCTACGAGATGTAATTATGTAAAGAAAATAAAATGAGAGAAATTTAATAGGTTTAGTTAGATAAATGACTAATGATGATTGCGTAAATTTTTGGGAAGTCAATTTCCTAGCTAGTCATTAACGTGAATCCTCATAGTTCACCCACAATATGCAATTTTTCCGAATAATTCGCGAAATAAGAAATGAGGAAAGCCAAAAGAACACCAGAAAATATTGAATCGTTAGAGCACTTGAAAACACGTCTAGTCACACTCAAAGAGAAAAAAAGAGAGAACGAGCCAACAATGAAGGGCGAACATTTCGATCGATTAGATGACTGAGAAGAGATAATAAATAAAAAGGGTGGGTATGCGTGCGAAGAAACTTTAACCTGTTGTTTTTGAGGTCAAGCGGGCTCGTTGGCCTTTATATAGATATATGTATGTCTTCAGAGGGCTATTATAGATCGGAATGATGGACATTAAATTGAGTGTTGATTGTGATAATGCACAAATTAGCGAAAGCCGATGATGTGTTTTGAAAATGATTTTTTTATCGCGCTTATAAATTAAAAGTTGTTTGAATGCAAGAGTACTTGAAAAAAAAAATAGTAATTTATTTATTATCATTCGAAACCAGTGTTTTTAGAGTTCTTATTTTTTAAAGCACACTTGAATTTGTTCAATAATTACTTGTAATAGTTTCGAGTACTAATCAAACTAACCTTAACCGCATCGTGTGAACTGCAATCAAAGAAAATGCTTTTTACGTTCACTCGTAACTACAGTTTTATTCCATGCGTTCAAAAATCGTTAGTGGCTCCTAAAAAAAAATCTGTATTTTTCCTCTTGTTGAATCATCAACATCAGAGCTCGTTCTATCTGGCCAAAATTAAAAGAACGTGTTCATTGTTTCCTCGGCGTGTGCGTGTTCAGATCTTTTGCAGTATACTTGCCGCGAGTGAAAACATTAAAACTCGTCATTAAATATAAGCACGAAAATTCTCTTGCGAGTTCATACCTTTATTATATTCCGTGCACGTAGGATATAGCCAGTGCACACTTTGCACACATCCCTCGACTTATCTCGCGCAGGCAGTAGCAGCAGCGTTGCTCGCTCGTTCAAGTAGGTACACCCAGTGCGAGACAGTAGAATAAGCCGCAGGTATTTGCAGACCGCGCGTACAGTGGTCGAGAGCGTTTTCAAAATATTCTCTCCGCTCTCGATAGCTTTAAGATTGTTTTTCTTTCCATCTGCCGCCCCTCGCGCACCTTTAGCGAGATGTCTTAGTTAAACTTTTACGAACAAGCAGCAGCAGCGTTCTATATAGCGTTCATAAACTTCTTCGGTAGTAGAAAATACCATCCTTCCCCCCCCCCCTGCTCCCCTCCCTTTTTGATGTGTATCTTCCGGTCAGACTTGCCCTGACCAACTAACTCCAGCGCGCAAGCAAGGAAAATTAAACGCACATCAAACACGTTTATGAAGCTTCTATCCTCTTCATTTTTTCCACCTAATAAAGCCGTCGATTTCTTCGTCAGGTTTTCTTGACTTCTTTTATTCATTAAAAAAATCGCAGGAGCGAACAGAAAGAAACAATAAGTTCACGCGAGCTATCGCCTAGGCAGGTAGCTAGCAGAGCATATATAGTGTACGGAGAACGGCGTGCTTTTGAAAATCGAGTTTTCACCCCTCAGGCATAGCTATAGCAGCAGTGTGTAGCATAGCAGCATAGTTTGAAGTCGGTCAAGGGGGTGGCGGGTACTGCTGCTGCTACCGCTGCTGCTGCTGCTACTGCTGCTGCTCAACGCGCAAAAAATCGATAGCGCCATGATTCAAGAAAGAAAGAAAATCTGGCTTATCGTTCTGACATGCTGTTTCAGATGCTAAGCGTGCACCGTATCATTTCTTCTTGTTTTCACTTTTTACCCATTTTTTAACGGTGTCGAGATGGAGATACGCGCGAGGCTCCTATCGCGCCAACACGCATGTATGCAACCTGTACTATACCGGCACACGAATACTTTTTCGTTATTCGAAATTGGAAATTTGATTAGAAGAACGCGTGGTCGTACAAAAATATACCTGATCCTATTATCAAAGAATAGATCTGGAAAGCCCGTCTCTTTCATATGCAAGTCTATAGAATTCGACTATTAATAAGTACCTGTAATACTTTCCTTCGATACTATTCAATGGTTAGCTTGAGCAATGAAAATAAAATCGGTTGTTGTAATTTTATCATCAAGCTACGGTGTGAAATATTTTGATAATTCGCGTTATGCGCCGGTAGATTAAATTTATATTTTGGCCATAAATAAGTCGATACGTGGGAAATTGTTCGAATAATTCCCTGTAAAGCGTCATCTTTCTCGACCAGTTGCTGTTTTTGTTCATTAAGGTTACACGGTGGTACAGCTGAACGATGTTATCTGTCTAGATTTATAGAATGAACGTTATTGTAAACTCGCGTTAAAGTTTTGAACTTATGCAACTGCATATCCAAAACTTTGTACAATTTTTTACATCTGTCGGAAGGAATAATTCTTTCCACGATATTTACTTATTCAAACAGACAAGCCCGTGGTAAAACGTACAAACTAGAAGCAAAGAAGCACTTTAGAAGTGTACTTGAGAGCCTCGCATTTACGCTAGAACTGCTTGAAATAGTACGTAAGAACGATTCGTACGGGTATGGAAGAAAAAAATTAACATAGCTATCTAATAATCGACCTCGCTATAACATATTAGAACAGCCGAGGACCCCCTTGTATAGCACATATACAGCTGTACTAACCACTTCGTGCAATTATTTGAATACGCGAGGTGATTTTAATGTCGACGCGCATTTACATTTTCGTGTAGCATAACAATTTACATAAATCCAGGTCTGCGTATATTAGCCAGCCTGATAACGAACGTCGAGTTGAAAAAAACCATATACACTATAACACACTGCCATACATGGAATTTTTACACCAGTGAAATTGCAACTACATAATGCAAAAAACGCACGATCTTGAACGATTTTGTACAAGAGCTAGTGCGTTCGAAGGTGCCCATTTAACGTAGGACATTAATTTTTCTCAGACACTGATAAGCTGACTGAACATTATTTTAAATAAAATTTCTTCTTATCGCAATTAATTACATTTTAAAATGTGTAAGAAAATTCTCATGGCAACGAGAACTAAATTTTCTTGGTAAAAAAATGTTTGATTGTCATTTTCAAATAAAGCTAAAGAGCTATTAAAAAAATTAGAAAGGCAATAAAAATTCATATTGTTTAAAAAGAACTTCTCTCTTTCTGAAACAGTTTGTCTTTTACCGTTATAGCCACAAATGTACATTAAATTTGCAAGATTAATTTTCGTTCCGTTGTTATGATTACATCTTCATAGACCTTATGTAAAGTTTTCTAATATTTTTATTGATTTTTTTTTTATAAAATTCTCTACGATTGATAAAAGCTTTCGAGGTTATCTTGATTTGTTCTCATTTGCAATTCGCGATTGTAACTGAAAAGGACTTTAAAAGGAATTCAGGCAAAGCTAATACATATCAAGCTTCAGGAATTGCCAATTACCATTTCATCAAAAATTCAATTTCAAATATGAGTCAAGAAAAATTTCCTTCGTATTAAATAAACTGGGTTCGAATGGAAGAAAAATGAAACAATTTTTCCGCATATTCGACGCGTGTTGTCGCTAGAACATAAAGATTTTATTCTTTACTCAAATACTTAAAAATTAAATTACTTCTTTTTTTAAGTTGCCGCAATTTTTTTATAACATAACCTCTTGTAAGGCTGTATATCACTTATAGTACGCGAATGAAAAAGAAATTCAACTATTTGGCAACATGGCACTTTTGTCGATTCGCCAAGACTAGCACGCGACCTATTTGGCTAACTTTAATAAGTCATGGCGCTTTCCGAAATTCGTCGCGGCGAACGAGCTTATTATTGCTGGCATTTCATCATCATCATAATCATAATCATAATCATAATCATAAGCATAATAATCATAATAATAATAATAATAATAATAATCATAATCATAATAATAACAGTAATAATAATCAATCCAATGTACGAATATGCGGGTATTTATGCTTTTCAAAAGCCAACTCTTAACTTACGGCTGAAGCCCGTGTAAAAATGAAAATTTTCATAACCATCTTTGACACTTCAGGAGAATATTTTTTAATGAGTAGTTCCATTGTGACCAAGAAAAACTCGTTTTTAATTTTCATTTTTACCTTTTACATCTGTTCGTTTCATTCGTAATCAGTTAAGTAGTTAATCGTTAGCTCTATTTTTCTTGAAAAACGCAATATATACACGATACACATTGGGTATAAATACATTTTCTATGACTGTTTCGCCAAGTATTATTTCATTTAAAGCAGGTGAAATAAAATGTTCAAGTTAAACTTTAACAGTTATTATTAATGGACTCTTTCAAATACACGAGTTTTAGTATAATAACGAGTGCATTATAACAGCTGAAAACTTTGCCGGATTCGATTGTTAATGTATGAAACGAGAGTAGGTTTTTTGTACTTGAAATTACCTGAACTGTTGCATCAGCAAAGCCTTACTACGTAAAATGTAAAAGTTGTAGAAATATTTTGCGTGTATAAAAACAAAAGAATAAAGTCACATAAAATCCGAAATGTATTCGACGTGTGGGTGGGTGTAGAGTTACATAGTATGCTGTTACCATCGTATTGTATATGCGTACAGCGACAAGAGAAGCAAAAAGTACGACTATCAAGAGGAAAGGATATGCGATACACAAAGCAGCGCAGCATGCATAGTTTGATTTCACAAAGGAGATAGTGATAATTTTAAAATTAAAAGCGAACGATTTCTGAAACGAACTTATGCTCTTGAACGTAACGCCTGCGTGATATATTTGTTTGGGTATACGAAAGGGACGATAATTTGAGATGCTTCGCGACTTTACGCATCAGACAGCATCTTCCTTGATTCATTGAGCGAAAAAAAGATATAGAAAAGGAATAAAAGTGGCTTTATTCATCTTCATCGTCGTTCGATGGCATGATGGCACAAGGTTAAACGCGCGTGTGTGTGCAGGCGTCAGGCAGCAAGAGGCTCCTTTCAGCGCTTTAATTTTTAATCTAAACAAGGCGCGCGCGAATGTGTACACGCTTTTCATGCGCCTTTTATATTTACACGTGGAATTAACGGAATCGTGTAAATCCTCGTCATACCTAACTGAAATCATCAAACGGAAGACTTGCTTCGTTACAGGCATCGTTATGAGATTTCTCTCTCGTAGCCGTGCAGCAGCGAATTCACGGCTATACAGAGTTACTACTACTACTACAACAACTAGAACTAAGCGAGGAGTGTCGAGAGTCGAAATGAAAAATGGTGAAAAAGTGGTGAAAAGTGGCGGCGGCGGCGGCGTCGGCGACGTTGCGCAGTTCTTTATGCGCGCGAGCGGCCGTCTAAGCAAAGCACATCATCGCATTAAATGCAGTTTCTAAATAGAGTCACATTGATTTCCTCATCTGCTGCAATGCGATTTGCGCGTCTGAAGCTGCTGTTGGTTCCGTTTGCTCGTCGCTGCACGTCGAGTCGTTGTCGCCGCTCGCGTACGAGCGTTTATGTACACGAGTAGAAAAATATCACGATTAGCGGACAAAAGCAAACGTGTACATACGAGGACGTCGAATAATCTTTTTTCCCCATCACGGCCTACATATCGCGTCGACGGCGTGCGTCTATGTGCATAGTCGTCGCGTACACACATAGGCACACACGTTTGTGGGAAAATTCGATCGCCAGTTCGATCAGAGCACCGTTGTCGTCTCGTCGTCTTACTCGGATCGGGGAGGAAAAATTTCGCGCAAAATTCTTACAAGAGTCTCGTCTCGAAGGCAAAGCTTTGGAGGCGAAATTCTTGGCGTAAAACATGTGTCCAGCATCGCAATGCTGCGGCGATCGCGATTGCCAGTGCTGTAGACTGCGCGGTGCGAGCCAGAGCGCGCGACTGCAATTCCGAGTGATCCCGCTGCTGCTGCTGCTGCACGTTCGCAATGCGCCCTATTATACGAGCGGACGAGCAGACGGATGGACGAACACGAGCAACAACGGGCGGAAAAATGCAACAAATGCACTCTCTGGGTTATATGCGCTATGCGGGGAGAAGCATTGCAGCAATACTTTTCTCAGCGGAGTTCACGGTTGTTTCTGCTGCTGCATGTGTCGGCGCTTGCGAGCTCGTTCACCGGCAACGACGAAGAGAGAGAGAGAGAAAGAGAGCGTGAGAGAAAGAGAGATCGATACCTCTGCGCTGGCGTACTCTGCATTTTCCACTAGTGAGCTCGCTGCTTTCCAGCTCACCTCAGCAACAGCGGCAGCAGCAGCAGCAGCCTCTCCGTGACCGTCTGCGTATAGCGCGCATATAACCTCTCTCTCTCTCTCTCTCTCTCTCTCCCTTTCGCATGCTATGGGCTGTTAGCCAAGCTTAAAGCTTTTACAAACACACATGTGCGCAGTGCGCGCGCTTACACGCACACGGCCGTTTATGTATAGCGCCCACCTAAAGCCTACACATATCGTACATCTGTGTGTTGGTATAATATAAATATGCTGCTACTGCTCGGTACACCTACAGAGAGAGAGAGCAGAGGTGCAATGCACACTTGCACAGGCACACACTAGCTTCCATGTGTATCGTGGACGACCAGATGCATGGATAGACACACCCACGCCAACGTGACACGCGACAAAAGTGTGCTGTACATGTGTATGCCTCGTGCCTATACACCTACGCTATACATATACCTTATAATATCCCACCCCCCACACATACACACACACACACGAACCCACGCACCGTCTCTCTCTCGCATGATTTAACCTGTTTTTCGTAAATGCGTGCGAACCTGGCAAGGGACTGGGGTAGAAAATGAAGATGGAGCGTTGAGGGAGAGAAAGAGAGATAAAGTTGAGGGTGCGATGGACTCTGGGTCACGGGAGGGTGCGCGCCCACCGCTAGCTTTTCTCTATAATATCTCTGTATATGTACATACACGTACATATATATACAGACGTCTACCCTACGCACACACATAATATACACGTATAATGTACAGAGAGAAAGAGAGAGTACTGATGCGTGCATGTGTTTGTATAGGTAGTGGTGTATTATGTACGTGCGAGCGAGAGTGGATCTCATTGTTGCTTTGGGTTTGCTTTCGTATTTATTATTTAGATGATGTAGACCAGTAGACAGCGATTCTCTACAGACTACTTTTTTACAATTCAAAATCAACGAATTCACCCAGCAGTCGTCATTGTGCGTTACATTAGATGGAAAATAAGCCTAGCTATTATTCATGTAATACGTGTGCAGCTGTACGATACTATTCTCGACTTATTCTCTGACTCGTCTTTGCCACCACAAATATCCAACTTGCGAAAAGAATTGAATTATGAACTTGCGAGACTCGACAGCAGCTGCTGCTTTTTTTTTGCTCGCTCTTTCCTGCACGACAACGACGGCTCCGTGCGCAAAGTGATGGCCAATATTGGCCTGTATCGCCTATGTGCCCGGCTACTTTTAGTTTCCAGTTAATTCGTCATCATTAATCGCAAAAGGCCTATGGATATGTCGCTGGGATCTGTGCGCTGCTTATGTACTTGTTTAATCGAACCGAACAGCTGCCGAGCGAATTCGGCTAAGTGATCGATAATCATGTACTTCGGAGCCGCTGTTTATGGGGTCAATATGTTACATTTACTCCGTCTCCCTATGTACACACGTGTACATTTAAAAAGCAAAGATTCGCCAAAGAATTTTGAAAATAATTGATTGAATTTTTAGAATTTTTTTCGACTGTTAATTTATTTGATCGAAATGATGATTGCATCGGTATATTCGACAGCAGGAATCCACTTGATCGTTACAAAGGCATGCCATGCGCGCGAGTGCAATGACAAACGCATTCATGGTAAAAGTTGGCCAAACGATTTTGTCTAGAGCCGACGCGACTAACTGACGCATATTGAATAACATTCAATTATGTACTGTTTCAATGGCATCGAAAGATCGCGTATAGTTGCAAGTTTGCGCGCGCGTAACGTATAATGTATTTTGGCGATTTTACCGAACAGTTCATTGTAGACGCGCGACAAGCCCGAGTTTACGAGTAACACAAATTGGTCATTCTGATGGCTGGGCTGCTCGCTGCTATATAGGCGTCTACTATATGCATATACACAACGCAGCGCGCGATACACTTTCGAGCGACGAATTTGAAACTGTAGAAGTTAGCTGATGGAGGCTTGAGTATATTAACTTCAAAATTGGCTGGCTTAGTTTGATGATTGAGTTTGTTTGGATGTTAATTTTGCATCTGATGGTCAGATGTACAAACTGATTAGATCGAATGACCTCGGACGGTATGCCGCGTTCGAATATCTTTCAGTGCTACACGTTCGCTGCGTTATCTTCATTTTTTCCGTGGGTGTATGTTTATTTTTTGACTGCTCCTCTTTATCCTAGTTAATTTTCCGCAGTCTTCGCCTACTATTAAAATTAAGCTTTTTTTCATATTAAAAGAGAATCAAAGAGGCGACGATGATTATTATTTATTGAAGGTAATCTCAGGCTTTGGTCTCTATAATTGGTTCAAGCTGCTTAAGCTTACCTGTTTCGACCCGATGCTTGAGCCAAGCTGATTTTACCCTAACGCCGGCGCAACTGTATACTGTTTCCTTATTAATATTTTCGTTCACTTTAGACTTAGGCGAGGTTATTTCCAGTATAACGTCCTGAATCTGCGCTGCTTACCACACGCCATAGTTTGTCAATACTATTCACAGATCATCAAAAATTGTGCTTTTATCGCGAGTTTTTTCATTTGTTCGTACTTCTATGCGTATGAATTCAGAAACACATGATCAATTAATATTACTTATTACATGTATTGTAGCTCGCTCATTGTACACATTGATATCCAACCTCGGCAATATTGATGATCTCTGCAACATTATTAATGTACTCAAAAGAAAAGCAAGCCCGCCTTGATTTTGGTGCCCATGAGCACGTGCGCGATCTCAAGATGTTTCCTAATTCAGAAAGAAATTCATTTATCAGAGTAGAAATGATGTCAAAGAAAATAAATTATTAGTTCGAGTTCGAGGACTTGGGTGATCGTAGATGTGCACAATATTTGTGTGGACACTGTCAAAATAGTGAAAAATTATAATCTGAGCTGTGAATTTGAAAGCTTTAGAATATTTTTAAATCCATAAATTTTCATTTGTGGTACTGAACAAAATTTATCATTATTAAAATTTTTTAATCAAAGATTTGAAACATAAAAAAACTTCAATAAGGTCTTCATTGATTCATGAACGAGTAATACTTCTTAGTATAAGTAGTCTTCATAATTCTAGTATGTACGTGAACTTAGTTATCGATAGTAAGTGTCTGTAGTGAGCTTTGAACATGCATATTTTATAAGTATCTAAACTTTACATTACCTCTATAGTTTATACTATAAGCTTCGAACGTTTGCTTTTAAGATTTAGCTATTAGAACAAATCGTCTGTCGTCAGTGTGGAGAGATAGCACGCAATGTGTTCTTTTTTTTATTTTGAAGAAACTTAGGACATAAAATTTCACATTAATACCGTGTATACTTTGGGCCTTTCCAAATGATTTCTGTGAGCTTACCTGGACTATCACGGGATCATTTTATCTTTTGGTTTTTGTTTCGAATACAATTGTGAAATGCCAGTGACAAGTGCGTTTATTCAAGTATATGACGTTCAAAATATTTCGTTGCGTAGAGAGAAAATGAAGCCGAGTAGTATTGCCAGAAAAAGCAGTAAAATGACGACGGTTAAATCGATCGGTTCACCTTTGAGCGTAACGCAAATAATATTCGCATATTTCGATGATATTCTCGTTTCTCGTTAAGCCAATGAGTTACTGTGTACCGCGGGTAGTATAGGCTTTATGCGCGCGCGCGCGCGCGTCATTGAAAAAAGCTGCGACTCTGCCAAACTAGGCACGCTGGCAATATTACTGATATGGATGTTCTCCTATGTCGCTTCTCTCTCTTTCTCTCTCGTACACCGTGCGATCGCGCGTTTTCCCCCACCGCAACATCGCTGCTAAATCAGCTCAGGCAACTCGCGCAAAATAATTTAATTGAGATTGATTTTTCCAACTTGCACGATCATCGCCACTCTTTACAAGTCAAATGTATTTAGCGCACAAGTAGTAAAAAAGACACTTGAAAATCAATTTTATGATGCTTCTGGTGCACGAAGTGTTTAGCTGAAAACATTAAAATTTTGCTTAGTTTGATTTTTCCATGAGTTAAACTAACGCCATCAATTTTCGACACTTTTTCCGATAGCTTCAAAGTATGCGCGTAAGCTACACATAATCATGTATCATATATAATTCAATATTTCTAAGAACTCGCAAAATTATTTTAAGCCCAGAGAGATACATAATTCACGAGCTAGCCTTTATGATAATAGATTCATTCGCATGACCAGTAGTTAGGGTCAAGGATCGATCAGACTATACCATTCATCGCAAAGACAGCTCCTTGATTTATTATATACGATATTTATTATTAATTTTATAATCAACCTTATTTAGGACTGTCACTTTTGTATTCAACAATTGAGACATCAAGTATCTTTTTAAACGCGTAGCTTTCTACTTGTAATTTTACTTTTTTGCTCTTACTTTTTCATGTCGCTGAGTATTAAGAATTAAAAACGAATATCAAGAATTTCACTTGCAGGCATCCGTGCTTTTTTTGTTTATCGGTAAAATACATTTTATGAGAGTTAAAAAAGACCATTAAATCTTATGAAACTCGTGCTCGAGTAGCAGACGTAGCTTATTGTTTTATGTGTAGTTAAAGAATCGGCAAAATTTTAATCGCAAAAATGTATATTTGTCTGATGATTTATTTCAATACTAGATGTGACTTATGCAGTCGTTCATTGGGTTATCGAGACTACTACTTGACAAAATTTATTGTTAAATTGTATGAGAAACAACGGTTGAGCAGCAGTATATTTGATTTTATCGAATATTATTGATGAATTTTTTTTTTAAATCATAATTATATTAATTACGAAGTTACTCGTTATTTTGTTAACCAATATACTCACAAAGAATCGGCTTTCGAGTATTAAGTTCATTGCCAATCAAAATTATGGCATTATGAATGGATCCGTGACTATACGTTTGTGAAGTGGAAAAAATATCGTTTAACAAGCATCGAATAAAGCCAATTAGTAATTTTTCGAGCTTCAGCTCGTTTGCAGGAGGTAATTTCTAAAAAAAAGAGAAAAATTTAACAAGATAGCTAGCTATAAGCTATACTTTTACACGATTATAACTTGTACGGTGTTCAGCGAGGCATTATATACGAAACGAATCTTTTTCATTAAGTCGCAAGCGGTGGCGTGAATTCGCTCGTTCCTCTTCGCACGCGTTACAAGATTATGAGAAAATTTTGCTATAAAAGTTTTATTTATATCTTTTGTCCCTGTATATTCGTTCGGCTGTGTCAACGTGGACACGCGGTGGACTTTTGCCAATATTGCTCTGCAATAGAGCGTCACGCGTTGGCGCTTTTTAACTATTCAAAACGTCCATGTAAATTTCGGCAATTGTAAATAAAATGTAGAGAAGCACGGAAAAAATGAGGGACTCGGTACTTTATGCACATTGCCGCGATAAAATCGCTTGAATTCTCGATAACTTGTAAACGTATTGTCGTCCTTTCGACTCATCGTCGTTGAGACAGGTCAAATAAGTAGGCCAATTATCACGTCTAGACCAATTGGGATTATTTACTACTGATAAGCGAACGAATAATGAAAAAGTATATTAATATGCATTTCATTTTTACACTATTGTTATATTTACAGAATATTTTTCATTGTGCTAAATGTTTACCTGTAGATTAGAAAATGAAAAAAAAACTAGTTGGTTGAACAATTTGAACCTATGAATAACAAAAGAACTGGAAATATGATTTATGCGTTAATTAGTAATATTGATATTTTCAATATTTAGGATTAAAAAGCATAGTAAAATATTAATTAGTCTGCATTTATATTCAATGTCTATATTGTAATTTATGAAGGACTCCGAAGCTTCCGTGACTTTGTTGCATCTATAATAATGTACTGTAAAAGTGACAATAGCGGCTGCAATGTATTTTTTCTTGCTTTCGCGAGCTTGTCGAGCCGAGATCAAGAGTCACGCGTCAGAAAATAATGCAGCGTTGTAATATGCATTCGCATAATCTATTTTGAATATAATGAAATTTCTGTAGCGGAATATTAAATGAGCTTAAACGTATTTGGAGAAATCATTAGCAAGTCGCTACCCGAATTAAAAGCTTTGACAGCGACTCTCGGGCGAAGGTAAAGCTTATTTTCTTTGAATGAGCGCGCGTGTACGCGTGGAAATTTATTGATTTCCATACGTGCAACAATAGGTGTAATCGAATTTTATGGTCAAACAGAGAGAGGCGCGGGAGGCAACAGCGAAACTTTGGTACAACAATCAGAAATTTTAGATATTGATTTTCTCTCGCGTCATTTGTTGCAGTATCAAACGATATGAAGAATCATGACTGTTGTATAATTCAACATTTGTTGAAACGCATAGGCACTTGGTTACACGCCTATGCGCTTGTGCACTCGTGAATGTTCGTACACATGCATGTGTGTATTCTCTCTGTGCTACACTGTAGATAACTTGTTATAATGCACTCGCCATCAAAGTCCTTCAACTCTTCTCAGACTTTCACAGAAGGACTTGAATTAATTTTACGAAACGTTGTAATGCTGTTTTTGCAATTTGAGTAGGTTACTTGGGTTATTGGAAAATTTTGTTATTCTTTGAAATATAACAGAAAATCTGATATTTCTTTTTTAACAAAATACAACATACAATTTTGAAACAATGAAACTTTTCTGAACAAATTTTTTAGCTTAGCATAGTTGAATAGTTTTTCTCAAAACAATTTTTTTTCTAGTCAGTGACTTCTGGTAAGAATTTCAAGATTTAACTTTTTTACAACTTTGTAAAACATTACTATATGTAAAAATGGTAAAAAATCCTACTCAATCGTGTTTATTTATCGACAAGCTACGCATTATTGAATTCACAAAAAGAGCAGCAACTTTTTTGTATAGTTTATTCTATGACAAGAATAACGTTCCAAGAAATGGAAATAAAACTAAATACGTGTATTCTTAAAAAGGATACGAAAATCCTAAAAATGTAAGAAAAATCTAAATGAAAAATAAAAGGGAATATCATGATTTTTTTTATGATGTTATTATATATTTCGTGCTAGATTGATTTTCGAAAAAAAATGTCCGTAAAAATCAAGCAATATTCGTACGTGTCAGTAGATAAGAAACAATTCAATTCTGTCGTATTGCGGGAATACTGGGATAAAAAAAAATACAAAAAATGCGATATGGCTTAAATGCAGTCTCTTGTGTCGTGTGGTCTTTCGTCTTCTAGTATTGCATGTTATTAACGTTAATGAAAACAGCTGAAGTCACGTAAATGTTCAAAAAAGAACATGTTGCTCTGCAGCTGCAGTGCCGCAGTATTTTCAAAAGAAAAAAAAACTGCCGCATCATATATCTGATAAAGTCGCACACGCGTGACCTTTATATTTAATACAATAAACCACTCGTCATTAATGCATTTGTGAAAATGTTGCGTTGAAAAAAAAATGATAAAGTCGACGGAACAAAAATAAATGTGTACTAATTTAAATTCATCGTGATGTTTTTTCTTTATTTTTATATAAGTGCAGTATACTTTTCAAACTCAATAAAACTTTAATTTTTGCAAAGTGAGAAAAAGAGAGAGAAAACACATAGAGCCGTTTGTCACTGAACCAATGACATAGTGGCAAATTTTCAAAAAGTAATTAAAAATTCTCGAAAATACTTCTTTTATTTACTTGATATTTTTATGAGCGAATGCGGTGAACATAAGTAACTCATTGTCGCATTTGACAAGTATACAGAGTGTAGTTAACCAAACCAACTGCTAACAAAAGATGTTTACACGTGTTTGGAAGAGAAAAAAAAATGTTTTTTTCAAAACGCATGTACGGAATGCATAACGATGAAATATATGCGCACAGGCACTGCGGAAAGATGCGATTCTTCGACGAAGCCGATGCAAGAAGCGTGACAGAAATACGCAAAGCCAAGCGTCAAATTGTATTATCCTTGATGTATCGCTAGTTACGCGCTCGAAACAGTTGACGCTATACTTGCGTCTTTGTGTGCATGTGTGCTATATGCAAAAAGCAAAGAGTTGCGTTGTACGCGTGTGCGTTAACGCGACTCTTGCTAGCATCGATCCTCAGCGAGCCGTATCGTATACGAAAAGAAATCAGTGCCCCGCTCCAAGGCTATCGATTATTTTGGCTAAACAAATAAATGAAATTAGCACAAAAAGAACGACTGCGACAGCAGCAGCGAATAATGTTGGAGGAATTGATCTGCCAACTGCTGATAACAGTTTGAAAGCTCGAGTGCATGTAATTTCACGTTTGAATTCGAGCTTTAGCTTATGATATTACTTTGTCGATTAGATAACTTGTAGCGTCGAATCGATCGAACCAAGGGTTAACTGCTCTTTTCGTTGGAAAATTACATCGACGAGCAATAGTAGCTGCAGTGTTATCACGCGCGCTTATATTGCATCCAGCAGTTGATTGGTTATCACGACACGCAGTTTCTTATACTGCGCATCTCGAGTCCTTGTGTAAGGTAAAACATCGTGATTAGGGCAAAAAAACGCAGCCGGGGATAATAATTTTCGACAAGATTTTCGGCGCAAGGGCATGATTGCAAGTATTGTCCGGATACGCATGAAAATCATTTGGCGTAAAGGGCAGTCTTTGTGCCGTTGTAATGACAATGCAGAGATAGAGGGAGATGTAAACTGGCGCTGCGTCAGAGGACAGAAGACGCGTGCAGCCGTAAAATGCCGCGCCAGACTAGAACAGAGCACGCGCTGTGTAACAAAAGCTCCGGGCGATCGGCTAGTAATTTTACCGCACACACGCACAAACACACACGCACACAAGAGAAGAGGGTATTTGCGCGCAGCATCAAGTTGACAATTAGCTCGTAGAGAGAAGAAGAGCACAGAGCGAGCGGCTGCAAGAGGAGAAGGAGGCGGAGGAGGAATCGCGTGCGTGTGGCGCTACTATAGCTTCTCTCTGTGCCTCTCTCTCTCTCTCTCACTCGCACTAGCGCGCGCCGCATTGATTTACCGACCATTATATTGTTTATCAAAACGGGAGCAACAGAGCGTGTTTCCCCGTGACAATCGATATTATACATGTATAATGTGTAGCGAGCGACGCCTTCTGCTGTTGTTGCTGCTGCTGCTGCAGCTGCTCGTGCCGTCGACGAATCTCTCTGTGTGCGTGTTTTTGTGCGCAACTACACGCAAATGCAAAAGCTCCTGTACGTTATGCGTATAAAAAAAAACCCACGACTAGGCTCGTGTGCTTGCATGCGTTCTGTGGTTCGACAGCAGCTGCACTTGCTACACGGCACACAATAATATTATTAAACGTATATATCGGAGTCGTGGGTAATGTATAAGCGGCCGTGAGTCCTCAGTCCTTGCCCTAGAGCTTGCGATCGAGCAGCCCTCTGCGCGTCCCTTATATATTGTTACATACGCGCGAGAGACCGAGCGAATTTTGCATGTAACCTTACACACCTAGAGCAGCGGACGTGGCCGCCCGAACGAATTTTCGCGAGACTCACCACCTTCTGCGTCCGATATATGCGCGCACTACGCTGCATATTATATATATATACATGCGACTAGTTCGCTTATTATAGCCATTTCGACCTAGAGCCAATTATTCGTTATGCGAGTGCGAGCCTAGATACGCGAGCTAATCGCCATTCCACCCCCACGTATACGCGCACCCACACATGCGATCAGTGGCTGCTTTAATTATGAATTTCGATTTTTCGACCTGAGCAAACTCGAGCGCACATGTTATACGTTACGTACACATGTAGCACGTATGCACGTAAGCACCTAGGCGTAATATAACGCCCGAATAAAATATAAAAATGCAAAAATAGGTAAGAATAGAAAATTACTTGCTGACCTGTGCTACCTTCGAAATTGTTGTAGATATAAGGGAAAACGTTGTAGCCATTATTTTCCAGTGGCGAGCGCGCGAATTATCTTGATCTTCCAAAGCTACTGCTATACACCGCCGCCACCTTCGACAATTAGCTCGTTCCCGCTGTATGTAAGACGCCTTCGTGAATGTATATGATACGTGAACATAGGTGTCCCCCCGCAAGCTCTTCTACTGTGCAAGACTGAAAATTTTAAAATGCTTTTCAAGACAAGCCAATCTCGGATGAATTATTCTTTTTTTTCTGCATTCAAGACTCTCGTAAAGTACCCAACAGTTGTACAAGCGTATACGAGTGTACGCAGCAGCAGCAGCCGCAGCGAGATCCATAAATTACGGTCAGGGAACAGCTGAGAATTGTTTTTAGTGCCACAGCGTCTGAGAGAGAGTCGAAATTTTTCTCTTTTGCTCGTTGCGTGACAGCCTCTAGGAGCTATTACTTTTGTCGATATAATATACCGCGTCTCTCGCGCTTTGGAGAAATAGCAGAATAGCGGGCGGCATTATTACGAGTATACGCGTGGGCGCTCGCATGTGCACTTGCCTGCGCGAGCGAGAATTTCATTTTCCGAGCTCCGCAAGCACATAATACTGGCGAGCACGCGCGCCTTTCGATATGTTTTCTCGTAAACGTTTACATGTGCTTGTAAGCGCGCGAAACTTTATAGCTCCGAGCAATCGTAAAGCTCGCGACGCCAAGATATTTATTAGTGCAAAAAGCGAATATTTTTATTATTCACTTATATTATTTCGTCAAGTACGTGTGACCGACGAATTTTCGTCCGCGCCGTTCTCGAGCGATTTTTCAACGCGTGGCTGTCTTTGGCCTCGCTGAGGGACATCTCGTCGACTAATCACGCCTACCAGTCACGTATTTTTTTTCTTGGACTTTTCCCGTAATTTTTTTCGATGCTAACAAAAGTTAAAATTTTCAACTATTTTATGATTTTGCGCCAATTGCATAATTTCACACCGGTCTCAACGCTATAATAGCGATCGTAGCCTAACGCAGCGATGCCAAATGTTGCTTCAAGGAAACTCTTTGAATATCGCACTTTAATAGCGAATGTTTTGAAACACCCGCACAATTGCTACATCTGAGAAAGTCGACGAGGCCCGAGCAGCTCTTGTGTATCGGTATTTTACAATTTTGACTCTTCATTTTGTTTTTCTTTTATGAAAAATAAAAACAGCGGCAAAAAACAATTTTAAAACAAAAATGTGGAATGATTTAGAAAAAATTATCTTTGTGGGTCATCGGGTGTCGACTTGAAAATAAGATCATACGTATCGTGTGCACGTGCGCAATATACACCTTTGAAACTAAAAGTGGAAAATTCCGCTCCATAAATCACGGAAACGAATACATTTCCACTTGTTACAATTCGTACGCGCAATATATGCACATATGGCGCGCATTTCAACATTGGACAACAACTTGTTCTTTTCATGTTTTCTCGTGTATCGCCATTGTGAAGCAGAGAAAATAAAACGAATGTCTGTTCGAACGACGAGAGGCAAGGTCGCCGAATAACAACGCGATCTCGAACAAACTTTGATAGAAATTCAACGCGCGCCCGAGCGTACTTTCGTGCACCTAAGCTCGGGCTTTTTTCAATGTTTAATTACTCTTTGGGAATTTAAGATACGAATGTAATATCCAAGAGTTTTCATGCTCATCTCAAGTTGCAACGAGTCGACGAGTCTCGAGCGAAGTTCGAAATAGTTATAGGATCGTTGCTACACCGGAGTCATCAGTCACCGAGCTATCCCACTAAATTTTCCTCCTCGAGTAAATTAAGCTTATGATAGTCTTTTTCTTTCTACAATTTTTCCGACGACGAATCTTTTCTCGTTTAGGCGACTGTGACATCTTAGCAGATGTGCGCGAGCGGGTTTTCTCTCCAAGTCGATCGGCTCGGATTAATGAATTACTCATCAACGGGTTGCTCCGAAATTAGCGTCGTTACTTATACACGTAGCGCTCACGGAAAAGACTGGTTGAATAAAACGGGGAATAGCACAAAAATAGCCTTAATACCCCGAGCTATGGCTGCTTGAACTTTGCTCGGGATAGAAGCGGAAAAAAAGAAAGGAAAAACGGTTGAAAAATGCATCGAAGATATGTGCGTTGTGTGTGCGTCTATACATGTATAGAGGATAGCGAAGCCCGCGCAGTTGCCCAGCTTTCGTATACAAAACACGGAGGCGCACTTTAGCGTCGCATGAGATTCTTCATTGCTCCATGCACAACGTGTTAGTCGTACTCTTTATGTATATCTGTGTATACAAGCCATAAATGCAGCGGCAGTAGCGACTAGCTTGTGATGTATCAAGGCAAGTTTTCCCGAAGGGATCCATAATTCATTGAGGCGTACTCGCTCACTTTGCTATCGATGCGTGTGCACGTATGTGTGTGGCTGCCTCTGTTGGCGTGTGCGAGTGGATGTAGCACCCATGTAGCTGTGGCTAGCTATACCTACATATACAGCTATTCGCCCTGCTACACACAAGTCTCGGGTTTATCGTTCTCGGACTTCCTCTCGGCTATTCTATATAGCAACATCTCACTCAACAGCAGTAGCAGCAATAGCAACTGTGCTATGCCGTGTGTCTGTGTGTATTTGTATGTTTGTGTGAATACAACGACGCAGGCCTTCGGCTACGTATATACGTGTATAGCCGAGCAGGCAGCATCATTTATTCCGCTGGATCTTGGGAAATGAGCTTTTTTGCGCGCTAGCTCTCCCGAGATCCGCGCTTGCAGCGAGAGAGATTTGAATGATGGCAAATGATGTTTGTTTTTTGTTTCGGGTCATTTGTTTAATTGCTTTTGTTTCTTTTCTTTGGCACATTTTCCATATTCTTGTGCTGCGAGAAAATGGCGATGCAGTAGCAGCAAAAAACTTGCATTATGGATGCGCGGACTGCTGCTGCTGCTGCTGCTACTGTATCTATAATATATCTGGCAAAATTTACAACAACAGATTGAAAATTTTCAGAGGCTATAGTAAACATTTTTCGTGAAATTTACCCTTCAATTTCTTGTTTTCCTTCGCCGGTCCGATGCGTTTTTAAGAAAAACAATTCATTTACATTTTACAGTAATGGCAAATAACTTGTAACGCTGCGATTTGCTCACGTATCCAATGCATTATACTCGTAGCAAATAAACCGAACATAACAGTACTTTAATTAATTCTATTGTTATGCTTGTTTCGCAACGATGCTCTCAGAATTTAAGCTGCTACAAATATTTTTCTTGAAAAGAGAAAAACCAGCTTAAGCGGAGAGTTTTTCAGCCATCAATAATGAAAAAGAAGAAATCGCATACCCGATTTCGCGCTCATCAACATTGATGCACGCGTAGAGAAAAATTCAGCTACCCTCAATTACTGGAGAAACTTTACAATAAATATCTAATCGATAAGAAAGTCGCAATGCCGTTATCGATTGCTCGGCTTTAATATGACTGACTTTTGTTGGCCTCGGCAATACTGCGCTCGGGCAATATTACCTTTCGAATCACCTGTTGAACCTGCAGTGTATCAAACTTGCAAGGCTTATTCAGCCAAAGAGCAACTGATTCCATGATAATTATGAACCTGTATATCGTATCCTTGTACACAACCGTCGCGAGTCTGAGTCGCCGCGTTTCTCTAAATTCGATTTATCCGCGTGTCTGCCGTTAATTTTTAAATAGAGTTTCAGCGAGAAGCTCTTCAATTGCGCTGCGTAGAAAGCGCTCGAGCCGTGCTTTTCGTCGCGAGCAAATAACTTTGCGAGCGCGGGGGTGCGCCCGGCCGCCTGAATGAGCCATTGAAACGGACATCTCATTAAAGTCGCGATGAGACACGCACACACAAAAATATGAAACTGAAAACTGTCGTACACACGCATCGAATATATATATAATACGAACAAGAGAACTAGCTCTTCGCCAATTAATTCGCAACAAATGTTTATTTGTTTTGTGTTATTTGCAGATGTGCCATTTCCACCATCGCGCAAGCTCACAGCTTCCGAGGTGTTCGACTCGAGGACGGGCAAGCCCCGGCCGGACGTCCTCAAACAGCACTTCATCCTCGAAGGCAGAATAGACGAAGCAGCGGCGCTGCGAATAATCAATGATGGGGCAGCGCTATTGCGCTCCGAAAAGACGATGATCGACATCGAGGCACCTGTCACAGGTCGGTAGTCCGTATTATCAGGCTCGAACTTGATTCTCGAGCTTGGCGCGTCTCAAGGCGATAATTACAATGTGTCTTTGGTATTTTCTTACAGTCTGTGGAGATATTCACGGGCAGTTTTACGACTTGATGAAACTGTTCGAGGTAGGCGGGCCTCCTTCGACCACAAAATACCTCTTCCTCGGTGACTACGTCGACAGAGGCTACTTCAGTATCGAGGTCAGTATTAACATATACTACAAATTACAATTGCCTATAGTTTGACAGTTTGCTAAATGCGGTGCAGCTAAAATGAAAGTTTTGTGACTATACATTGGAAATAAAAACTGAATAAATTTTAATGCTCGATGAAAAAAGTCACGACTTTTTCGATTTTCAAATTTAATCGCTTTGAACGTAAGACGATTATTTTGTTTTTGCAGAAAAAAAATATGAAATCGGATTACAGTGATCTTTATAACGCTAAAATAATGTCAAATGCATCTTTTATTATTCGCGTATTTTTCTAGGGCAATGTGTAACTGCTTAGAGCATACGTGCTTTGCAAACCGTACAAGATGCGACCTCGTCTATGCCAGAGTCAACCTTCGTTTTATATATTAATAACTTGAACTTATCTCTCGATATTTTTTTTCAAAATTTAAAAATTCCTTTTACATCGTGCTATTTTCTGATAAAAGCCAAGACTACGTGTAACGGATAAGTTGGATAAAAAATAAAATCTAAGAAACTTGCTTAATAGTATATTCACGCGATTGCAAACATTAAATTCATACGTAGTATTTTCAAAGAATTGTAAATTCAACATGGTGAAAATGTTTCTTTATTTTACAGTGTGTATTGTACCTGTGGGCATTGAAACTGTGCCATCCCCATACATTGTTTCTTCTCAGAGGCAATCACGAATGTCGGCATCTAACAGAGTACTTCACATTTAAGCAAGAATGTAAGTTTCATGAACATTATTCGATTGTAAAAGCCGCGCGCATAATAGAAACACGTATCAGGACTGATTATTGAAATAGAAAATGAATACAGCCTTTCGCTGTCATTTTATAATTCGATCAATTACCGAACCGAACGAACGAGCTTCTTTTTGAAAAAGATAATTTATACACTGCAAAAATACTTTTCTAAATATACCCGAATGCATTTGATCTGTTTTCGATGACAAATGCGCCGAGTCTATTTCTGTTGAGCTAAGCCATCTCATTGTTTGACGTATATTCTAAATTCTACAGCTCTTCATTTTAAAATGCAAAAACAGTGAAATGCGTCGCTTTAATTAAAGATTTACGATTTTTTTTCTGTACGGCGGAGACTGTTTCAACGACGAAAGAGAAATCTGTCAGTATGTTAATGTGTGCGCGTGTGTATATAAAGTATGTTTCGAGCTCGAGTCATGCATTTAAAAATAATACCCCCAAGACGCAGCGTGCGGTTCAACGAACGTGTCTTGTTGATAAACTACTAGGCATTGCTTGCAAACTATTTTTGAGAGTCATATTAAAATATTTTTCTCAAATGAAGAAGAAAACCAAGTTGCGACGAGTCGATAATGAAACCCATATCCATTGTCTCGTCGATGAATGAGCTGTCAATTACACTATGTATTGAATAATTTTTTTGCGCAGGTAAAATTAAATACTCGGAGAGAGTTTACGACGCGTGCATGGACGCCTTCGACTGTTTGCCGCTCGCTGCTCTCATGAACCAGCAGTTCCTCTGTGTGCATGGTGGCCTTTCGCCGGAAATTCACAATTTGGAAGACATTCGCAAGGTTAGCACTGGCGCACACCTACAATCACACACAGACACACACACACACACACAGTTACTTTATGCAATTCTTGTGTGGATCGTTGCGACGCGATCTGCACCTAGATATTATACCTCGCCTATCATTCGTCAAGGTCAACTTAAATTTATTTCTGAAAAACTGCTACTGGGATTATTTCTTTCCGTTCCGTTGAAGTATCGCGTAATCGTGACGCGTAATTCGTGCTCTTTTTGTTATTGACCTTTAATAATCTGGTTGCATCGCAAAATCAATAATTATTTAAATAATACGAATTAAGTAGCTTTTTCCAATTGCAGTGGAGCGAAAATTAAAAATTACTGCATCACTGAGCCGGTTTTTAAAAGAATTTTAAGCAAAAACCTAAATCTATTTTAGATTTAACTTGAACGTGGCATGTATTAACATTCTTCAGCATTATTCAAAACAATTCAATATCACATTTAAATAAAATTCACGTGAATGGTCTCTCTTTTCTTCAAGTATTCGCATACAATATAAAAACAGGGGGTTTCGCCACATTCATAAATACCATCGAGCTTTTCAAAGCTCTCAACTAATTTTAGATCAGTGAATTGAGCGCAATAACACATCGTGTAATGAATATGTTTGTGTCATTTTTTATTGCAACAGCTTGACAGGTTCAAAGAACCACCAGCTTTTGGACCCATGTGCGATTTGTTGTGGTCGGATCCGCTCGAAGATTTTGGCAATGAAAAAAACGCTGAACATTTTTCACACAATAGTGTACGAGGATGTTCGTATTTCTACAGGTAAGATCTTTTATATAAATATTCAAATTTTGAAAGGGAAATATTGTATTTTTTTTTGTAATTATTATTTTCTTTTTATTGAAGCTTAACTTGCAGATTGAAAACAATTTCAATTAATTAAACTCGCATATATCGCTCGCGTATTCGTGTGATTTATGATCTCATTCTTGAAAAGGTAAAAAAAAAGCACTGAACCATAAATCGAAGCGATTGCATTCATGTATCACTTATTCAAATTATTGACAGCTATGAATGCGTTTTCCTGTTTAGATAGATTTAGATTCCAAAATTTTTGAAAAACAACGATTGTTCGCTTGTAATATGAGTTGCAAATTACAATTTTCTTGCCTCAATACCTAGTCCTTGCTGCACTGATTATTTTCATTTTATTATTAGGACTATCGGTTTTTAATGATCTACATTATAACAAGCGGTCAATGCTGTAGATAAAAATGCGTTTCAAGTACGTCCCAGTGTGGTTGCAATGAAAAAATTGCATGGAATACGCTCATATACGCCCTTCGATAAATTGATGTTGCGACCAGATTTGAGCTATCAAGTATTAATTATTCTAAGTTGTATTTAAATTTTAATGATAATAAAACACAGACATTCTTTGCGGTTTTTTATATAAAAAATGTATTTATTACCAGAATTGTCTTAATTTTTGCGGCGTTCCAATGAATTCAGATGTACAACATTTAAATGTTTGAAATTGTTTAAAGTTTTAGAATGAAAATTGTCACGAATTTACATAAAAGAGGGTTAGTTTATAAACTGCTGAAAGAAAGAGTGAGAAAAAAGGGGAGGGATAGAAAAGGGAGAGCAAAAGATATATACTCACATGAAGTTATGTTACGCGTATGTGCGAAAATTTCAACGACTCCTCGGAGAATCGTCCCATAAACAATTTTCATTGCTCCTCGAATTCATTCATTTTCTTCCAGCATACCTCCTATTTTCACTCTATTTTTCTCTTT
The DNA here is from genome assembly GCF_000599845.2 of Trichogramma pretiosum. Taxonomy (NCBI): domain Eukaryota; kingdom Metazoa; phylum Arthropoda; class Insecta; order Hymenoptera; family Trichogrammatidae; genus Trichogramma; species Trichogramma pretiosum. The sequence goes on from NW_019641687.1 coordinate 575,833, forward strand.
CTCACTGTTTATAAACTATTCCATGCGTGGTTAGTTATAATATACCCATATGTGTAGTCCGTCGGACTTGCACCCTAGTAATCGCTCTCTCCCTTTCTCTCTCGCTCTTCCTCTATTCGCTCGATAAGGATACAAGGTTGCGTAGTTTGTATGCTGTTTCTGCTTCCGCTGCATTTGTGTGCTTTATTCCTACATTTGGCACAAAGAGAGAAAGAGACAGACAAAAAAAAGTTGCTCTACGTTTTTTGATTAAAAAAAAAAAGGCGCGAAATGAAATGTTCATTCGGGCGCGCACATGCGCTCGGCTTATTCACGCACGCCCCTGCACAGTGACAAATATCTGTGGGGGAAAAAATTTCAATTCCGTTACGAGACTGCAATTCATTTTCTCAACAATTTGCTTCAACGCTTTTGGTAAATGCGTTACGCACTTCCAGGAGAATAAATAATAAGAGTTAGAAATTCAAATACTTGACCTATTATCTTTTTTTGTTCAATAGTTATGCAGCGTGCTGCGACTTCCTTCAAAGCAACAATCTGTTAAGTATCATTAGGGCACACGAGGCACAAGACGCCGGATATCGTATGTACCGCAAGTCACAGACGACGGGCTTCCCATCCTTGATAACCATATTCAGCGCGCCCAACTATCTCGACGTCTACAATAACAAGGTTAGATTTTCTTATTCTGTTGCCGTTCTTATATACTTTTTCATCTCCCCATTTACTTCTGTGTTATGCATGTTAAGGGGAACAATCCCAAGAGAAACCTTGTGAAAAAAAATATTCGATCCCAGTTGATTATTATCGAATCTGATTTCTTGGAGAGAGTTCCATTATTTATACAGTTTTTAATCATTTTTCTTTACAAAAGGCCGCGGTGCTCAAGTACGAAAACAATGTGATGAATATTCGTCAATTCAATTGCTCGCCACATCCGTACTGGTTACCAAATTTCATGGACGTTTTCACGTGGTCATTGCCATTCGTAGGAGAAAAAGGTACTTGAAAAATTTGTTATAGCCTTGAAAACATTTCTTTCGCTCTTATCAATACCACAATTTTTATATTATACATTTATTTATTTTATGTCCTACGTTATTCTTTTTCTTACAGTCACAGAAATGTTGGTAAACGTACTGAACATTTGCTCGGACGATGAACTAATGAGCGATGGCGACGATGCACTGGAAGAAGGTAATGTGTTCATTTTATTTTCAATATTTATCAAATTGTTCTCATTATATTTTCCTCTTTTCTTCATTACATATTAAAATACATTTTTTATTACACAATGAAAGATATATTTTAACAAGCAGTTCTTTTTTATGAGTGCGAGGTGATCCAAAAAATATGAATAGAACCTATTTTTCGATGCTGGAATATGAAAAATTCACTGTATCGAAACTTATATAAATCGAAGCAATGATCTTTTAAAATAATTTATTCTGTCGAATATTAACTGTATTCCACATTGAATCATTAGTCAATTTTAAACTTGTTCCTAAATCATTGAATATCTTTTACCTGATTTTCGAAATGTTTACCTAATTTTTCGAAAACTTGCACCTCATCAGTTACAAATATATGATTACGAACGAAAAAGAACTTATTATGGTTCAATAAGCAACGAAAGTGGATGTGCAATACATTCTTTTGTTAAAATTATAAATTTCATTTCGTTTTCTTTTTGGTTTTTAAGCCCAAAAATAACAAAATATATGGGTCATTCTCCTACTTTTTTAAAAAAGTGTGCGCGGCGGTATTTCAAAAAAATCTGAAAAAAAGATATGTTATTAAACAACATAAAAAAAGACTTTTCCTAAAGTTTCAGCCCGGAAAAAAATTTTTGGAGGTGCCAAGCGACAAATGAGTGTCGAAAAACGTGGTTTTTTTCGCTGTTTTTTGTCGATTTTCGAAAAATTCTACAAAGCGGAGTTTTGACTTTTCAGAGACGTAGTTGGGCTCATTTTTTTCGTCTGAAAAAGTACTTTTTGAAAAAAAATTGACCCCGAGGTTTTCGACGATAGCCACATCTCGAGCTTAATTCAAGTAAATAGCTAATTTTGTGGATTTCCAACAATATTCAAACGGCTCTACAGCAGTCAATTTTGAAGCAATTTAACTTTTGAAACCGGCAAATTAAAGGTCTTTTCAAGACCTTTAATTTGCTTTTTTCAGAATTTTGATTGCTTCAAAATTGACTGATATAGAGCCGTTTGAATATTGCTAAAAACCGCAAAAATCGCCATTTTTCGAGTTTTGTAATAGCTGAGGTTCGCTTGGAGAAACACCGATCGTTTCTAAACTTCGGGGTGTTTTTTGGTGTGCCAAAAGCTAAAAAATGGCGTAGGTTACGACCGGAATATTGCACCCTAGCTCCGTATAGCGGCATTTGAAATATTCAATTTTTTC